>NW_022196897.1:151579400-151611383 GCF_008632895.1 Mastomys coucha
CAACATGCCCAGCCCCCATCCTGGAAACTGTTCTTATCCTAGTAGCCTGGGCAGAGATCCCATTGCCAGGTGTCAGAATAGAAGCCCCTCTCTCCTCAGAAACTATGGACTGAGGAGGAGGAAGGAAGGTTGCCTGTCACTCGTGCTGATGGCTGGATGTGTTCTGTGTGCCAGGCCCGGCTCTATGCACCTCACGTGACCCTCACCACAGCTTTTTATCTCTATCACAGTTACGAAAGCGAGTACCGGCAAGACCACTTGCCAGACGTGTGTAGCTGATTAACAATAGAGCTGTGATCTATTGTTAGATCTAGCTAGGCTCCCAGGTCTTTGTCTTGACAGCTGTCCCTCTCTCAGAGTTGATGGCTGCACAGTGCACCTGGGAGATTCAGGGCTTCACCAGGGGGGAAGTCCTCATCTCACTAGAGGTTGTGTGCTTTAAACGTGGTGGCGTGAAAAAGATCAGGGTTTCCAAACTGGAGAACACTATCTAGAAGCCACGGCCACACTATGTGAGAGATGTAAGTTAAAGAAGAACCATTTATTTTGGCTCTTGGCTTCACTGGGTAACACTGCATCATGGCAGAGAAGGCATGGCAGAGCCGGTCAGCGCATAGCTGCAGGAATGTGTGACAGATGCTGCTCACATCACAGTGGACCATAGAGTGGTGTGGCCAGAGCTACAGGATAGACAGCCTTTGACAGGTGGTTCCTGCCAGCCCACCCAGACCTCTCAACCGGTGGGTTGTAACTCCTTTGGGGTTCACATATCTGATGTTTACATTATGATTCATAACAGTGGCAAAATTATAGTTACGAAGTAGCAAGGAAAGTAATTTAACAGTTGGGGGTCGCCACCACTTGAGGAACTGTATTAAAGGATCCCAGTGCTAGGAAAGCTAAGAACCGCCCTTAGGACCTAAGGAGTCTGCAGTTTCCCAAAGCAGTGCCACCAGCGGGAGAACGAGCAAGCAAAACAGAAACTTGTGAGGTCCCTGCAGGTTCAAATCACACCACAGGAAGAATACTGGGACACGTGCCTTATGCCCCAAGACTCTGGATACCTCAGGCCCCAGGATATCTGCAGGGCTGTTGGTGGGAGTTTTAGGATGGCCTGGGTTTGGCTTTTCCACAGTCCACTGGCTTGGTTTGTGGTTTGGAGACCCAAGGGGAAAAAATAACAAAAAGTTTGGGTGAATGAGGAAGACTAATTCATAAACAGCATGTAATCAGAAAAAGAAGTCTCCAGCACTGATGGCTGGCCAGGGCTCAGTTCAGAGCACCCATGCAATTTTGTTTTAAACTCAAGTTTTGCTTTTTTAAAAAAATGTGTTATTATTATTATTATTATTATTATTATTATTATTATTATTTTGTACTGTAAAGGAGATATACAGACACACACACATGCTGTGGTGCACGGTGGGGTCAGAGGACAACTTGCAAGAGTTGGTTCTCTCTTTCCACCGAGTGGGTCTCAGGGATCCAACTAGGATCATCTGGCTTGGGGCCACAAGTGCCTCAACCTGTTGAGCCACGTCCCTAGCCCTAGTTCCAGCTCTAAAATGCTAGGAGTCTCTACTCTGCTCCTCTCCTCTCTCCTGTGCCTAAGCATCATACACTTCTGCACACAGCTGCAAGCCCATCTCTCAACTTTGATTTTCCAGGAGGAGCCCCCCTTTTCTATCAGACGAGAGAGCAGGGTGCTTCGGTTGCCATGGTGACCTCTTTTTCCAGCCCAGGTATACTCAGCAGCTGGTCCAAAGCTGAAAGTTTCAGGGCTCCTAAGGCTTTCTGCTGTGTTAAACCCCGGGATGTTCTCTCCCAAGCAGCCCTTTTCTGTTCCACTTTGGGCAGACATTTCCCAGGTTCCCGTGGGCTTGAGACTCCATCTTCTCCCAGGGCGATGAAAGCCTGTCGGCCACTAATCACTTCCAGCAGAGACAATAACCCCGCTGGTGTATAAAGTTTCTCAAAGCAATTCATATGCGCTTATCTCTCTGCTTCTCCCCCTGACCCAGCCACTTAGATTTTATTTTGAGGCCCATATTAGAGGGAACTTCTCAGCCACCTGCTCTGGGGGGGCTCACAGTCAGCTCGTGTGATCTATAGATTCTCCTCCCAGCCTTCCTCAGTGCCCAAGTTAGCCGACCTGACCCCACTCCCAGTCACTGGAAGGGGAACATGGAATGAGAGCATGAGCGTGCCCCCACAAGTGGTCCAATTTTTAAAATGACAAACCATGTTAAGCATGATTTTTCTCTCCCTCCCTGGCTGGACACACGCGGAAGACGATATTCTGATGCAGAGATCTTGGATTCCTTGGAGCTTCCTGTTAGAATGTTCTGGAAGCCATATTTTACATGGCCTTTTAATTTTCACGAGCCAATAAATTTCTTTACATCCCAGCCAGTTCAAGTTTCTGTTGCTTGCAACTGAAAGAGTCTTGAGAAGACTCCGTGGGAGACAGCCCGGGGACAGGTGGAAAGGCTGTCAGGGTTCCCTGGGGGAGCTCAGAGACAAGCCGTTACTGAAGACTAGACATTTTAGACAAAGGAAAAATAAGGTGAAGTCAAATCAAAGATGGCGACTAAGCAAACAAATCCTTACGTGAAGTGTGTGTGTGTGTGTGTGTGTGCCTGCTTCTCTGTGTGTGTGTGTGTGTGCCTGCTTCTCTGTGTGTGTGTGTGTGTGTGTGTGTGCCTGCTTCAGTGTGTGCTTCAGAGAACAACTTCTGGGAGTTGATTCTCTCCTTCCACCTTGAGAGTTCCAGGAATTGAACTCGGGACTTGTCCACCTTTTCTAGTTGAGCTATCCTCTGGCTCTCAGCCTTAGTTTTTGAGACAGGGTCTCTTACTGAACTTGGCTCACTGATTGGCTAGATTGACTGTCCATCAAGCTCCTGGGATCTTCGGTCTTCCCCTCTCAGCACTGGTGAAGACCACGCCTACCCACCTTTGCACGGGAGGCGAGGATCCTTGCACTTGCATGGCAGCTCCTTAGCTAGGGAGCCCTCTCCAAGACCCCCACGTTTTCTTGTTGAGAAATTAGTACAGGAATGTTCTCAGCCCATGGTTCACTCCCAGAGGAGGCAGAGCCCATCTTGGCTGAAGTTTTTACTTTATAAACATAGAAATGGAGGCTCAGAGGAAAGGCATCTGCTAAGGCCTTGTAGCTAGCCATCGGCAAGATTCAATCATTATAGTGGTGAATATTTAGTGATCCTGTACCATGTCCTGAAGGCACCACAGGGATAGGAACAAGCAAAACACAAGGGGGTGGGGGGAGGTCACTGTTTGTACAAATAAAGTTTTATTGAAATGCAGCTTTGTCCACTTGCTTCTGGGTTGTCTGTGGCTACTTTTCCACTATGGTAGAAGTGTTGAAAACTTGCTACATAGAACAAATGAAGAGAGAAGAGGGGTGGCTTTTGAAAATGATCATGGCCAGGAACTACTGACTCTTCCACAAAGCTTTCTAGTGTTCACACGCCGCCCCTACTCCCTTCCTCTGAAACAGGCCCTTTCTATGACCTTCCTGGAATCGCAGTAGCGAGTACGTCTGTAGTGCTCTGCAAACCAAAGGCTGAGGGACATAATAAGCATGAGGTCACCACATGGCCAAGGGCAGCCTTGATTCTGAGAGCAAAGGACTGAGGAGAGCCTGGTGAGGACCCTGTGGTGGGGCAGCATGTAGGCACTCCATGTAGAATGTGTACCTCACATCCTCTCAGAGCTATCCCAGAAACCCTGACCCATACACTATCCCCCTCAGGCTCAAACATGAGCCCGACAAAGCCACGTGTGGATGCTGTTGCCTGTGAACTGAGCAAACGAACACTGGGGTTTAAGAGCTGGTGACATTAAAGGGACAGCAGATTGACCCACAAACCTGGTGGGTGGCCTCTGTGCCCTCTCACATCTGTAAGCCCTGTATCTCAGTTAGTAAGGGGGGGTGTTTCTTGTGGCTCACAGTTCAGGGTGCCGTCCAGCATGACAGTGGGAACTCGAGGCAGCTGGTCCTACAGCATCCACAGAGAGGCCACAGAGAGATGCACGCTACTGTCCAGCATACTCTGTCCTTTTTCATTCAGTCTGATTCCGCAACCCTTGGGATGTGACACTCAAATCCAGGAAAGGGATCCCCTCAGCTAGCCTTTTTGGAAACACACTTTCATAGATCTATGTCTACCATGTGCCACCGTGGTGACAGAGACAACTAGCCACCATACCTTACCACAAACAAACAAACAAACAACAAAGAAGACTGCCCACAGCATCCACTCTGTGGAGACAGAAACCTCAGCTGAGGTGCTCCGCAGAAGCAGGTGTGGCATCTGGGGACCCTAGAGCCGCAGGACAAATGCATTCTTGTCTCCCTTTGGAGGGAGCAGTGAAATCTTAATTTGTCAAGCCGAGGTTCTCCCACCTTCTCTGTATGGACTGTCAGTTTGGGGGTTTTTGTGGTCTCAGGGTTGGAAGGCCTTGGGTGGGATGAACCAGTAGGGTTCCCTGCCATCGGTAGTATTTGGGGGGGGGGGTTGGTGTTGCTTTGTCTCGAGACAGAGTCCATATATTCCTGGCTGTCCTAGAATTATGTAGACCAGTCTGACTTTGAACTCATGAAGATCCTCCTGCCTCTGCCTCTGGGGTGCTGGGATTAAAGGCATGTGCCACTACAGCCTGCCTTATCTGCAGTGATTTGGTCCTTGAGGCTGTGCGGGGTCTGCAACCCGCTTCAGAGCATCCACCATGCAGGGACTCTCTTTAGGATCCCTGGAACCAAGTATTCAAATATGTAAGCCCGTAGGGGCCATTCTCATTCAAATCACCACACTATAGCATCATCAAGCTCATCCCAGGGCAGGCAGGAGAAGATGTCTGTGAGGCCCAGGTGTTCTGACCTGGACTATATGCCTGCGCTTACAGCCTTCAGTGACTTGGACCACATGCCTGTCTATGCTTGCAGCCTTCAGTGTCTGGCTGCCTCTTCATTCTCTTGATCTCCATGAAGTAGATACAGCCTCTGCCCTGGGCATCTCCAGCACAGGCCAGGCTCCTGTCTTCTTACGGTTATCCTCCATTCTCCTACTCCAAACCACCAGCATCCCGTATTTCTCGTCATTCTGAGAAAAGAGCTTAAAAGAGGAAGAATTTATTCAGTCCCATGGCTTCAGCCCATGGAGGGAGCGTAAGACAGAGCAAGATGCTCGCTGCATGTATTTTTGTAAATGGCATGCTATTACCTTCTTGGGACAGTGTTCTCAGCTCAGCTCTGAGAACAAGCTGCCACTGGTCCTACTCCCGACATAGTTCCGCCAATGGCCAGCTGGTTCTCTGACCCCTGGGACTTGCTATCGCTCCCCCAGCCCCTCACGGCTAGCTAGCTCTGCCAAACTTGTAAGGACCGCACTGTGGATGTGCTCTTTCTCCTGCCCACCTGAGTGGCCATGGATGGAAAATACCAGACAGCCTTAATATTTAATACCAGTCAGATTTGTATCTGTGAATCTCCAACCCCAATATGCCCGTGCAAAGATCACACGACTCTGTTACAATGTTTATAAGCTGCACACCTAGACTGGGCAGATTCACCACCACACCACTCTATTCCCTGGCTATGAGATCCCTGGCTTCTTACTGCTCCTCCAAGTCGTGTAGTTCTGCTCCATCCCCCACCTCTTATTCCTCTATCTTCCTCTCTCTCCATCCCTCTGTCTCATCGTGCCTCTTCCTCCTTCCCCTCTCCCTTCTCTAAAACCTCCAGCCCCACCTTTCCCTTTATTTGCCAGTTAAAATGGGGAGAAGGCTCACATGGAATCACCTGAGTACATAATCCACTCTTGGGGGTGACAGGGAGGGGATAGGGGGCTTGGGGGGGGGGGGAGTTGGGGCAGCCGCTCTCCAGAAAGCAGAATTAGCATCAAAATACGAACAGCACCAAGGCAATCCACAACAGGAAGCAGAGAGAAGTGAGTCTTGGGAGTGAAGTACACTATGGTGATCTACTTTCTCCTGGTTCCTATCGTCTCCTAGTAGTACTCCCAATTATAAAGCCATCGGGAGATTGGTCTATCGATGAAGGTGGAGCCCTCGTGAGCCAATCACCTCTCAGTAGCGCCACCTGAGGGAGACAGAGCCTTCAATAATCAAGTCTGTCTTCATGTGCAAACTATGACACACTAATATGCTTGATATTGATAGTGGCTTCTAGCTGCTCATTACAGCCCCGCCCACCCTTCTGCCTCATCCTAAACTGACTGACTGGCAATGGGCAGCTATAAGAAAGTTAGTGATGTCACTCCTCAGCTCTCTAGCGCCCTCTACCTCCAGACAATGGAATAGTTAAGTCCTTTCTTAACAGTGAATGTAGGCTGCATTTATGACGATTATTACTACAAAATGATCTGGGAATGACATTTGTTAAAGATGAAATCTCATGAGAGTGTTTAGCATGGCCTTGGGCCATGTCTGGAAGCTTCCACTGTCCCCAGTGGGAGGCCCAAGAGCCCTTGACCAACAGGGCTGGCTTTGTGTCTCCTCAGAGGGGACCAGGGCAGCCATCTTCACTTAAGGATCTTCACTGGAAAATAAACACTGTTAATGTACAAGAAACCCCATCTCAGAGCCCAGTCAAAACGTCTCTGGGAGGGATGATAGAATCCTAATGGACTCCAGATGTCTCCCAGTCTTTATTGGGGGTGACCTAAGGAGATGTGGGGGCAGGTTTGTGGCCCAAAGGAACATCTTTTCCAGTCCCTTTGGGGGCCTCTCTTCCTGCTCAGGTCACCAGGCTTGGTTCACCTTTGCCCTTGTTGGTCTCTGCACCCCGCTCCATGGACCCCAGAGAATGCTGACCCAGGAGCACGCTCTTCTGTTGGGAGTCAGAACTGAAGTGGATCCTTGGTGGAGGGGTGAGCCAAGCAAGGCAGTGCTTCCCAGGAACTGATGGAGGAGCTGTGGGGGGGCCAGGTGAAGGGTGGGGGATGAGCCTGTGGAGGGGCAAATGTAGAGCGATCAGACAGAATGAAAGGTTGACTTGGAAAGGCAAGCCCTGAGGCTTTATAGACCCTGTCTCTGAAGATCACAATTTAGAATCTCTCCAGTCCCTAAACTCTGTATGGACCGGCTACTCTCACTGGGCTTCAGCATTCCTCCCCTGGCTCCCACTGCCAATGGCAGCTCCCCTTCTCAGTAGCCCAGACTTGACCTTCTTCAAGCCAGGTTTTATCTGACTATCCTCTGAAGATGTCTCCTTCGCTCCCAGCCTCTTCTCTTCCTTTCTGACATGACAGAAGAGTGTCCCTGGACCTCAAATAATTCCTGGCTGTTGAATCCTACATTTGACCTGAGAAACTGAGCCATCAGGGGTTGGTTTGGCCGTTCTTGTCTCCAGCACCTAGAGTTTGGCCTGCATCATACTGTTCTAGTCCATAGCAGCTGTCCAGCCACTGATGAGGTCAAGGCTAGGTGGGCTGGCGTGGGCAATGCAGAGAGCTCCTTGGGATCTGTCCATCAACGGGGGCTGGTACTATGTGGCTTCATCCCCATAGCCCCAGCCCAAATCCACCTCACCTCTCAGGACTCTAGGAGTCAGTGTGGATAGCCAGGCCACTCACCTGGATGATATCATCACCCCATGGCTGTAAATGCAGCAATGGATCAGTAGCCATAAAGGCAGTAAGAGGAACCTCTGCTGGTAGGTACAAGGTCCTGTTGATACCTCATCTCCAGCTCTGGTTTTCAGTATCCTCATTAGCAGATGTGGCTACTGTCTCAGTCAGGGTTTCCATTCCTTCAGAAAACATCATGACCAAGAAGCAAGTTGGGGAGGAAAGGGTTTATTCAGCTTACACTTCCACACTGCTGTTCATCATCAAAGGAAGTCAGGACTAGAATCAGGAGCTGATGCAGAGGCCGTGGAGGGATGTTACTTACTGGCTTGCTGCTACCCCTGGCTTGCTCATCTTGCTCTCTTATAGAGCCCAAGACTTCCAGCCGAGGGATGGCACCACCCACAAGGGGCCTTCTCCCCTTGATCACTAATTGAGATTAATGCCCCATAGCTGGATCTCATGGAGGCACTTCCTCAAGGGGGGCTCCTTTCTTTGTGATAACTCCAGCTTGTGTCCAGTTGACACACAAAACCAGCCAGTACAGCTACTGAGCCACAGAGAAGCTGAACACTGGCTCAGGGTTACACACCAGGTAAGTGGGTGAGCTGTCAGCTGGATTCTTGCCTTCCCAGGTAGGAATCTGGTTCCAAGCTCCCCCTCTCCCCAGAGCCCACGTCCACCATCTTAAGGTCATCTGAAGCATTCTTAGTGGGCTCTGGGCTTGACACCACCCATCTTGTTTGGCTCTTAAGGAAGAGGGCAACAGAGAGCCAGTTCCCTACAGGGAGAAAAGAGCTCTGCCTGCATGCCGCAGGCTGATATGTCAAGAGTCTAAGGTCTGTTCCAGGCCTGAGATCCTGAGCCCCGTGCCCTGTCCCTCCATATCCCATCATTGCCTGGGTATTGGGGTCACTGTCTGTGGTGTCTCAATAAGCCACCCCATGTCCCCTCACATTCTGACCGGGCCTCCTCCCGGTGACCTGTGTGACCCACTCATCCCCCACCCAGCATGTTCACAGTTCCAGTTAAGATGTTTGAGCCACATGGAAGCAGAGTCTAGAGGCCCATCCCCCAGAGGAGAAGGAAACCCTAAACCTCTGGACCAGGCCCTTCTGGTCCCCACTCTGTGTGGTTCTCAGTGTCCTTGGGCACCCTTCACCATGCTGCCCCGCCCCTGTCTTACCTCAAATGTCATGTCCTTGCTGAGGCCTCTCTTAGTTTGTCCTGAAATGGCAGACGTCCCTCTTCCTTTCCATTGCATTCTTTGCCTCCATCTTCCAGAAGATCAGCATCTCAGGGACACTTGGATTGTCTGCCCATGCTCAGTGTTGACACTTAGGAGACGTCCCCACCTATGGGTTCAACAAATTGACGTGGCTTAAAATTATTTAATTACGTCTATTTATTATTTGTGGGGGATATGAGCATCCCACATTATGTGTGGAGGTTGGAAGAACTGGATCTCTCCTTTCACTGTGTGGAATCCAGGGATCAAACTCACATTGTTAGGTTTCGCAGAAGCCCCTTTACCCACTCACTGTGCCATCTCAGCCGGCCTGAGTCAATATTTTACAGGTGGGTGGTAAAGGACCAGGAGGGTGAACTGTCAGACTCAAACCCTACAGCTGCCACTGGGGCCACTACGTGTGGGGTGGTGGACAACTGGACATTGCCTGCACACAGTTCTCAAGTGCAGAAGCCAGAAATCAGGGCATCATCAGGACGGTGAGCTGAGAAGGCTCTGGAACGGAGGCTCTGCCGTTCTGTCGAGCTTCTCCATCTCCACAGCCCTGCTGGTGCTCTGTGTATCTCTCCCCCTCTCAGTAACGCTCCATCACTGCTTAGAGCAGTGGTTCCCAACCTTCCTAATGCTGTGACCCTCTGATACAGCTCTTCCTGTGGTGGTGACCCCCAATCATAAATTCATTTCCATTGCTACTTCAAAACTGTAATTTTGCTACTGTTATGAATCTTAATGTAAATATCTGATGGGCAGGATATCTGATATTTGACCCTGGTGAAAGGATCATTTGTTTCCCCCAAAGGGGTCACGACCCACAGATTGAGAACCATGGGCTTAGGGGCTGTCACTCAGGACATTAGCTCGCAACCTTCTAAGGAAAGCTGTGTTCCAGAGCTCCCATATTAGTCATCTCCCCTGGAAGCTGGGCTGGTGATCCCCATTCCTTCCTATTCACGGCCCCCAGAGGCTGCAAGGAGAGCTGTTCCCCATGGAGGGGGCCTGACAAGGACAAGCGGCTGTGGCTGTCCTTCTCTGGACCCCAGCAGGAGGGAGAGGGAAGGATAAACTGTGGGGTTCATGAGACAGAGGCCTGATCCTAGCTGATCCCCTAATCCCTTCTGAGCCGGCTTCCCACAGAGTAGAGTCAAGGGTCCTGTTCTGGAAGGTTCTGCAGAAAGCCTGCCCTTCCAGATACAATAGCTCAGCTCACTCTGCTTCCAGCTTTCCCCAAACTCACTCTCCAGCCCCTCAACAGCCCATCGTCAGTCACACCTGACACGGATGCTCATTGGGTGACAAGTGCCACACCCAGCCTCAAAGTGGCTTCAGCCAAGACCACTCTTTCTGCTCTTTCTGCCAAAGTAACTGAAGAATGCAGGCTTCAGCCTGGCTTCAGGTGGGGCTAGCTCCAGGCCTCACCTGACGACCTGAGTTCAATCACTGAGAGACCTGACTCCTGCTCTGACTTTCATATATGCACTGTGGCCTGTACACACATAAAATCTCACATAACAAGTCAGATGAAGGAAACCACGGTTGTCCCTAAATCCCTGTCCAAATCCACTCACACCATATTCTCTCCTACAGGCCGAGTCCGAGGTCACTGGAGCCGCGCACATCCTCCTTGTGGATCTGCTCTTTCCCTGTGCTGTGGGTGAGGTTTGGCAGGAGGCTGAGTGACAGCTTTGGAGTTCCAGGGACTTTTGACAGAATGTGTGGCCTACCAAAGCCTGCCTCAGGGCCTCAGGGGTAGACATGGGCCCAGGTGGTCAAGAGACCTTCCCCCAGAACCCACACTCAGCAGCCCCTGAGGGGTCCCTGGAGAAGGCTACTCCTGTCAGGAGCCTGCTGGAGAGTGGAGGGACAAGGAGGGACAGTCCCACCCGGCTACCTACCCTGTCTTGCCCAGAGCTCTTTTCCTCAGGAACTTTGCCCCTGGGGCAGTTACCAGTGATCTCCGGTGACCAGTGACCTCAAATTCCAGGTAGGCCAGCACAAAGGCCTCTCTCTCCTCATCTTATCTGGCCCTTCCTCCATCTCTGACTTCCAGCTGCAGGTTTTCTGGGGCGGGGGGTCCCAATGCCTTCGCACCAGACCACAGGCTCCCTTCCCTTCAGGGGCCCAACAGAGCTGTTGACATTCTCCAGCCCCAATTCACCCATGCCTTCATTCATTCACTTTCTCATTCATTCATTCATTCACTCTCACTCATTACTTCACTCATGCATTCATTTACTCATTCATTTACTCACCCCTTCCTTCACTAATTCATTCACTCATTCATTCATTCACCCATTTACTCATTTATTCATTCACTCACTTACATACTCATTCATCCATCCATCCATTCGCTTACTTATTCATTCATTCACCCACTCGTGCATTCATTTACTCACTAATTCATTCACTCCTTCCTTCTTTCATTCATTCACTAATTCACTAACTCATTCATTTGCTCAGTTATACACTCATTTTTCCATCCATCCATTCATCTATTCACTCACTCATTCATTTGCTCAGTTATACACTCATTTTTCCATCCATCCATTCATCTATCCACTCACTCATTCATTCATCCATTTATTCATTCGCTCATTTACATATTCATTCATTCACTTATTCATTTACTCACTCATTTACTCATTGTTGTCCTTGTAGCTTTGCTCTCTCACTTACCACCCCTTTGGCATTGCATTTCTGTGGGTGTGACGTCCAGAACTCTTAAGTACAGTTAACTGGGGACATTGCTCAGTGGAGAGGCAAGCATGAGGATCCAAGTCTGATTCTCTAGCACCAATGTAAAAAGCGAGATATGGCTGTATATGCCACACACACACGCACTCACACATACACTATACACACACACACACACACACACACACCACACACTATACACATACCACACACACACAGAGACCACCCACACATACACTATACACACACACACACACACACCACACCACACACTATACACATACCACACACACACAGAGACCACCCACATATACACTATACACACACACACATACACACCACACCACACACACACACACACACACACCACACCACACACTATACACATACCACACACACACAGAGACCACCCACATATACACTATACACATACCACAAACATACACACACATGACATACACATGTATCACATACACATCACACAAACATATAGACACGCATGCATGTATTCACACACAAATACACATGCACTCACACATATACTATACACACCACACCACACACACACACACACACACACACACATATACACACACACACAATCAAGCACGGCCACCATAAGTTGAGGTCCCTCACTGTGACGCTGTGTCCTTTCTCTGTCCTACACACAGCCCATGTTGTAGCCTAGCTACTCATTGCTCCAGCTCTTGGTAGAAAATATATTCACCCACCTGCTTCCCTCAATCCTATCACCTAGATCTAAGTCGTAGAGCTCACCGTGCGTGAGTCTGACTTGATGCTGCGTGCGCTGCCACCATGATCTAAGTCATAGAGCTCACCGTGCGTGAGTCTGACTTGATGCTGCGTGCGCTGCCACCGTGATCTAAGTTGTAGAGCTCACCGTGCGTGAGTCTGACTTGATGCTGCGTGCGCTGCCACCGTGATCTAAGTCGTAGAGCTCACCGTGCGTGAGTCTGACTTGATGCTGCGTGCGCTGCCACCTTTCTATGCGCTTACCCATCAAAGGATTTCTTGAAAAGAGAGAGGAGGTACAGTGCCTACTGTGGCTAATGGACTCCATCTAGCCATGCTTGGCTTTGTCTCATCCACACTGGGCAACATCGTGTCTCCTCCCTTGGCTACTTTGTCCTTCCTGTGGTTCAAATTCTTTTCTCTCACCTCCTAACTGGAACTCCACCTCCTGGAGGCGGCTCAGGCTAAGCAGCCTGTTGTCTTGGTGACCATGACACCCTCAGACCCTGCTTCTTCTTAACATCTTTCTCGTGTTTGTTTCTTTATTTGGTGTGGTGGTTGGAATAAGCTTGGCCCAAGGAGTGGCACTATTAGGAGGTGTGGCCTTGTCGGAGTGGGTGTGGCCTTGTCGGAGTGGGTGTGGCCTTGTCGGAGTGGGTGTGGCCTTGTTGGAGGAAGTGCCTCACTGTGGGGGTGGGCTTTGAGACCCTCCTCCTGGCTTCCTGGAAGAGAGCAGTCTTCTCCCGGTTCCCTTCAGATGAAGATGCAGAACTCTCAGCTCCTTCTCCTGCACCATGCCTGCCTGCATGCTGCCATGCTTCCCACCTTGATGATTACAGACTGAACCTCTGAACCTGTAAGCCAGTCCCAATTAAGCCACGCCCTTTATAAGAGTTGCCTTGGTCATGGTGTCTCTTTAAAGCAATGGAAACCCTAACTAAGACATTTGGTTACCACTTTTTTCTCCTTGCTAGAATTGTCTGCCTGAGACCAGGCATCAGCCCTAGAACAGTTCGTAGCACACTGTAGAAACTCAACTAATGGTTCCTAGTGGAGTGCATTAATGGCCTCTAACCAGGGAATCATCGCTACTTCCCCCAGACATATGGAACATCTGACTTCCCAGAGTCCCCCAACCCTGACTGTCTTGGAGCCAGCTCTGAGTTTTTGACATCAGAACAAAACACATGGCACACATCAAACCCAACTGACTGTGCCCTGTGGACTCAATACTGAGTAGCCTGTATCAGTATAAGGCCTGACAAGATGGCTCAGTGAGCAAAGAGGCTTGCTGCCAAACCTGGCTAACTGAGTTCAATCCCTGGGACCCATGGGGTAGAAGGAGAGAACGGACTTGATAGAGCTATTCCCTGGCTGCCACACTAACATTGTGGTATGCACACTTTCACTCATGTATCATACACATACACACACACGCACACACATACACTAACACTGTGGTGTGGACACTTTCACACATATATCATACACACACATCACACATACTAATAAGTAAGGGCTGGGGAAATGGCTCAGCAGCTAAACTCTTTGCCATGTAAGCCTGAGGATTTGAGTTCAGATCTTCAGCATCCATATAAAAGCCATATACAACCCCAGCCCTTGGTAGCATGACAAGCAAAACCTAGGGGCTCCTCAGACAGCCAAGTCAGCATGGTGACCTCCAGGTCAGTGAGAGACTCTGTAAAGTAGAGAGTGATAAGGGACCAGGCTTCAAATTGACCTCAGGCCTCTTTGTGCAAACACGGTTTTATATATGCACACACCTACACACACCCGTGCATATATACCTTGCACACACAACTTAAAAACTGGTACCATCATCCATGCCCGGGGCTTTCGAGGGACGCACACACGTGTACTTCTTACACGTTATTTGTTCAGGGGAGAGAATGGAATTTGTCTAAAATCTGAATTGGAAGGGAACTGCTCCGTGCGCTGTAGTCTCTGTGAGATGACACACTGCCGGGCGGTATGGGTTGCCATGGAAAAGCCAGATGCTCCCAATTTGCTTCCTCTACTGTGCCCCAGGTACTGTTCTGAATGTCCAGGATGTGACTGGACACAGAAATGATGAAATGTCTTCTCAGTTTCCAGAAGACAAAACCCAATTCCCGACAACAACAGGGCAGATGCCCTTAAGTGCATAGGAGCCTAAGGACCAGGGAAGGTGGACATGTCCTCATGTGCATAGGAGCCTAAGGACCAGGGAAGGTGGGCATGTCCTCACGTGCATAGGAGCCTAAGGACCAGGGAAGGTGGGCATGTCCTCACGTGCATAGGAGCCTAAGGACCGGGGAAGGTGGACATGTCCTCATGTGCATGGGAGCCTAAGGACCGGGGAAGGTGGACATGTCCTCAAGTGCATAGGAGCCTAAGGACCGGGGAAGGTGGACATGTCCTCAAGTGCATAGGAGCCTAAGGACCGGGAAAGGTGGGCAGAGCCTAATGAGTGCTCACTTGCCATGTTCCTCCTGGGTAGTCCCTACTCCAACACGCCAGCCCTCATGACCTACCCACCCCATGGCAACCTCCTCCTTCTCATTCTCCCTCCACCTCCAGTGGTCTCTGCCTGAGACCCTAAGCCCAGGCAGGACCTCAAGCTCCCCATACCTCTCTTCTGTCCAGCTACAGGCCATAGGCATCTTTATTAACCAATCAGGAAAAACTTGAGGGGCAAGGTTTACACAATAAAAGCCGGTATACAGGAGGATCATAGTGGAATAACCAGGTCTTGGGCTACAGAATTTAGCAGCACCAGACCAACCTAGTACAAAGGCAGGCAGCATTCAGGGCTAGGGCAGGGTTTTCTGGTGGCACAGAGCCCAGGGCCTCCCCATACCTGCAGATGGCAGAGAAGGCTCTTCTGTTGCCCTCCTTACACAGAGCAAGAGATTGCAAACTTGAGCTGCCCCTGGATGCCCAAGCTCAAGGGCTGAGTTGGAAGTTAAACGTACCCTATCCTGAGCCAGGTCAGAGGGAGCCTCAATGTGAGGCGGGTGTGGGACATAGGGGTGGTTTTATAGTGAATATGAACTGGTTTGTCATTTTAAAAACGCATAACAGGAAATAAGACCCCACCAAAACCAAGGCATGGGGACAGAACCGTCTGGGAGGCAGAGAGGACTCAAGCCCTCCTTGGGCATTTGTGTAGCACTCGGAGACAATGGTGTATGGGACACAGTCAGCAAATATAATCTAATAAGGAATAGAGGGAGAGAGGGAGGCGTGAGGGAAGGAGGAAGGGTGGGAAAAATGAAGAAGTGGGGGGAGTGGGAAGGAAGGAAATGGAAGTGGGGAAGAGGAGAGAAGAGGAATCTCGGGAAACACAGGAAAAAAAGAAAGAGGAAATGAAAAAGAAATGTAGGAAGAAGGAGATTGAAACAAAGAGGAAGGAGAAGGCAGGCTCACCTTCCCTGATACGGGCTCTTCCTGTCTGCACGTTTAGCCACAGTAGAGAATCAAACTCAGAAACAAGAGCATGTGAAACTCAAACACAGTCCCTCTGGCCCGCTGCTTAATTAAATGACCCCATAATGAAATCTCTCCCCACTGAGTGCGTGTTTAATAATTAATTGCCCTCACCAGCCAGCCGGGCTTGGAGCACTCAACACTTACTGGCAGGAAGTAGAGAGTGGGAGAGCGTCTTGAGCATGAAGAAGGTTCTCCCAAACTTACAAAAGATAGAAAAGAGTGATAAGGGGGGGACCCAAGCCTAGCCTGAAGCCCAGACTCTCCCGGCAACGTCTTTAATAAGAATGTCAAATAGCTAATCAATGGCAAGCAGTTGACCAGGGAATGCACATCATGGGAGAGGAAATAGCAAGCACTTGGTTTTCTATTTTACTTTTTGTGTGAGCAGGTGTTTGTTTGCATGTGTCTTGTGTATCATGTGTGTGCCTGGTGCCCAAGGAGGTCAGAAGAGGGCATTGGATCCTCTGGGACTGAATTTACAGGTGGTTGTAAGATGCCATATGGAAACTTTAAGAGTGATTGATCTTGGGCCAGCAAGATGGCTTAGTGGGTAAAGGAGCTTGCCACCAAGCCTGACAACCTGAGTTCAATACTTAGATTGTATGGAGGAAGGAGATAGATAGCTCACTCCTGAAAGCTGTCCTCTGACATTTAATACTCTAGCCGTGGCATGTGTGTGCCCATACCCATACACAACAGGCACACACACACACACACACACACACACACACACTACAGAATAAATGTAAAAATGTATGACTAATGCTGCTAGCATTCAAGACCTGTCACTTCACAAGACAATTGTCAACAGCATGTTCCGGCTCATGTAAGGAGAAACCTGATCATCTCTGCCTATTCCAGACACAGGCTCTGTGGTCCCCTCTAGGAAGGAGAGGGGATGGTGAGAGAGTGAAGGGGGAGAAGCGGGGGAGATTTGTGTCTGTGTTCCTGAAGTTACCTTACTGCCTGGATCATTGGCCAGGAGTGTCACAGCAGACACCACAGTTGTGTGATTTAGATGACAGTTGATTGTCTTGCAATCCTGGGCCTGGCCTATGAGACTACAGTATCAGGAAGGGGTTTCTTCCAGTGTGTGCACGAGGCTGTCCCTCTGTCTGTCTGTCCTGTCTTCCTCTTCCAAGGACACAGATTAAACTGCAGCCCAATGACTTCACGTAGACTTAATTCACTAGTTGGTTTTTACATAACATTTGTCTATTTTTTTAAGTCATTTTTTTTGTGGTGTTGAATGTTCTGCTTACACACATGTTTGTGCACCATGTGTGTGCCTGTTACCTATGGAGGTCAGAAAAGAGCACTGGATGCCCTGGAGCTGAAGTTATGAACTGCCGTGTGGGTGTTAGAAACCAAACCCGGGTCCTCTCTGAGAGCAGTCAGTGCTTTTACCCACTGAGCCATCTCTACAGCTTCATTGATTGCATTCATTGATTGATTGCTTGATTTGTGTGTGTACTTGTGTATATGTGTGTGTATGAGTGATTATGTGTGTATATGTGTATATATAGTGCACATGTGCATGTGTGTATGTATGTGTGTATGTCTACATATATATGTATGTGTGTGCATGTGTGTATATATATGCCTATGTGTGTGCATGTGTACATGTGTGCATTTGTGTGTGTATATATATGTGCGTGCATGTGTGTATATGTGTGTGTATGTGTATGTGTGTATGTGTGTGTGGTGGGTGTGTGTGGTGTGTATATAAAGGTTAGAGTCATGTCTCAGCAGGCTTGGTGTCAAGGACTTTTGTTTGCTGAGCCATCTCATGGATCCCTTATTTCACTTTGTAAATTCCACTTGCAAATACAGTTACATGCCAGGGTCCTGGGGCTGGGGCTTCAGTGTATGAGTAGGAGTTCAGGACTCATTCCTGGACACCTCAGATTCTAGCAGGAGGACAGGTGTCAAGTCTGGGGAAGCCACTGCCAAGTTTCTTCCCTTCAGAGATGAAACAATTCAAGTCATTTTCATGTCCTGAGGATGGTAACTAATCTAAGCTTTTAGAGGGAGCAGTTCTCAATCCTAGTGGGGTAGTATGACAGGACCGGAGGCCTCTCACCTCATGTCACTAATAAACACAACCAACCACAGTCCATGGCCAGATCTCAAAAGCTGCCAGTCCATCCCAGCAGCACAGATGCTAAGGACAGTGTGACTGGAGGGCAAAACCTTTCTTTTGCAAATGTCATTGACCTTTCTTCCTGGGGGACACTGAGGACTCTTGAGCTTAAGAAGTTTCCCATCTGCCTCCTGGTAGGTCTTGGACCCTTCTTTACCTCTCATCCTACAGATCCTGGCCAGAGTCCCCCCTAAGAGGAAAAACACCAGGCTGCTGCCTGTGGGGTGGGAGTCACAGTTATTTTCTTGTTGTTGTAAAGAAACAATCAAGAACTTGTTGATTTGGCTCCGGCTTCAGCTCGCTGTGGGGGCGAGGTATGGCGGAGCTCATGGTGGCAGGGACAACAGTAGAGAGGTCACACAGTGTCTGAATAAAGAGGAAACACGGTTTGGGCCACATCCAGAAGCCTCCAGTGACCTACTTCCGGTGGCCAGGGTCCACTTCCCAAGGGTTCCCGGGACCCTTAGAACAGAAGCACCAGCTGGGGACCATGACTCTGGGGGGTGGGGGAGTGGGGGAGGTTGGGGAGTGGTCGGTCTCAAAACACAGAGGGGTATTGGTTTTTCTGCTCCAGCAACACGCCACGACAAGCTTGCCCGCTTAAGACACCAGAAATACTTCATCATCTTTCCAGGGGCCAGAGAGTCAGCAGGCCACGCTCCCTCCAAAGGCCCTAGGGAGGAAGCCTTCCTGCCCCTCCACCATCACCTGCCAATCCTGGGCTCTCTGCAACATCACCCTAATGCTTGCCTCTGCTTCTGCCTGTCTGCTTCCCTGGATCTCGGAATGTCATCCTTGGTGTTCCCACCAGAGGCCATCATGGATCTTAGGGCTGCTCTGATCTAGAAAAATCTTGTCCTAAGATTCTGACCCTAATGACATAAGGTTACATCTACAGGAGGTAGGGGCACTTGGGCATGTCTTTGGGGTCATTGCTATTGGAGGTTGGGGTCAACAATGTTTTCAAGAGTCATTGTCTTAAGAACAGTAGACCCTAGCCTCAGAGATTCAACTAGTTGGAGAGACCCGCAACTTGACGGGCCGTGCGGTTCAGTTGGTAGGGTGTTTGCCTGGTGTGCACAGATCTTGGGTTCTATCCCAAGCCCTGCATAAACTGGGCCTGGTGATGCATGTGCATGCCTGGGTTCTCCGTACTGAGAGGTAGAAGCAAGAAGATCAGGACTTCAAGGTCACCCATGGAGGCTGAGGCAGGAGGATGGAACATTCAAGTGTTGCTTACCCTTCAGAATCGACCTCTGGCCCAAGCTAAAGTAACTTGGCAAGACCTTGTCTCTATAAAAATTAAAAATGGATGGGAATAGGGTTTGGGAGCAAAGCAGTTGCTCAAAATGCGTGAGGCTCTGGGTTGAACCTCCCAACGCTACAAAACACAGGAAAAGAAAAGTAAACAACAACTACCCCGAGTAGAAGGGTCCCTCTACACCTCTGAAAGTCCTTTGGGGACAAGGAGAGCTGAGAGTCTTGGAGGAGCTCCCATTTGTTGCTGTGCTGGACTGATGAGGCTCCACTGGTCCGGGTCTCATACCAGGATCTAAAGAAAACCCCCAAACCCGGAGATCTTGGCAGAAGGTTGCCATGGAAGAGCAGAAGGAGGTGGGGTTCCCTCCCCGCCCCAGCTTCCACGCCCACCCGGGCTTTCGGGCTTCCTGGAATGCCCGGGGGACGCCGCTGCGGTAATGACCCCGCGACAGCTGCGCTCCCGGAGAAGCTGCCGCCGCTTCCCGGGCGCCGCCGCCTCCGGAGACAGGTTCGCACCTGCTGGGGACATTTCTCATCAATTAGACCTTGGCAGCGTTTGAATGGGGCCCGGGAGGGCGCGTCCCCGCCGCCCCGAGCCGCCCGCGTGCACAGATGGCAGCCCCGGGCGCAGCTGCCCGGCGGGTGCGCGGAGTCACAATCGACGCAGTGTTCATAACGCCCCAGGTTGGGCAGGGCCCGGCACACCTGCGCGGCGCAGATGGTATCCCCCGCGGCAGCAGGCACCCGAAACCCCGCTGAGGACGCCGATGCGGGTGCGACGCCAGGAGTCAGTGACCTTGGGGGCCGCAGACCACGCCCCGCCCGCAGCCTGCACCTCGCCTCGCTCCGCCCTCCGCGTCCCCGGCCACCAACACGTCCCTGCATAAAGTGGGACCGGTCCTGGGTAGTAGCTAGGTCATCCAAATGCCTTCAACTGGGGATTGACTGGGAAATAATGTTCTCTACAATGCTCTGACACACTGCCATGAATAAATTGGCTTAAGAGACCTGGGCATTTTGCGTAGTGGGCAGAGCGTTTACCTAGCGTGCACTAAACTCTGGCTGGCTCTCAAGCACCTAGAATTCTGTGTAGTTTGTGTAGTTTACGCTGGCCCTGATTTCAGGGTGATCCTCCTTCTTCCTCAGCCTTCTTCTGAGTACTGGAATTACAATCGCACACAAACACACACGTGCACGCACACGCACACGCACACGCACACGACACCCTGCACATTTTCTTTTCAGCCTCAGACTCAAAACTGCCCGCACAAAGGCCACATCCCACCAGTTTGCAGATCCAAAGGTTTACAAGGCTGCCTCAAGCGAATTAGTGGCTAGAGATCTTGCAGCAGGAGCTCCCCCTCTCTGCTCTAGCTCTTTCTTAGGGAGACCAGAGCTGGCTGTCCACCTGTCCTCGCACACAGACAACTCCTCTGCTTTCACTACTGTGGTAGCTCAGGATACCCCAGGCTTATCTCAGATCCGAACTGTCCAAGCCTCATTCTTGAAAAAGCCTTTTAATTTTGGGTAGACAATCCACGAAGCTCTCACGTGCCAAGGAAAATGAATCCCAGGGGACTAGCCCTGGGTCTCCTCGATGATCTCTCACTACTGCCTCTTACCTGTACCCCACCCCCACCCCACCCCACCCCCCCATCCTCCGGGAGACCACTTCTTCATCCCTTTGCCCAGCCACTGCTCTGAGCGGCCTGGAGCCTGGAGCTAAGGCACATTAGTCATGGTCTCAGGCTCAGCGGGCTGGCAGAGAGCCGGTAACAAAGCGTGTCTCTAAGGTCTTTTCACGGCCTTTATTAATGTAGCACAGTGTTCCTGGAGACACAGGAGTGCTGGGCAGAGCTGAGTGTCAGCGTGTCCCTCCATCCCAGGGAAGCAGTAACAATGGTGACACAAGTGGTCCCCACCAGCCTCGATGTTCTAACTCATTCAGCCCTTGCTGAGGCCCTGCAGGGCACCTTCCCTGTGTCATTCCACAAAAGAAACAGACCCTACCATCACATCGCGTCCCTACCTGATGCTGACAACAAGTGGGTGTTCTTGTTCTCCCCTAGTCTTCCACTGCTCAGGAAAAAAAGCTGCCAGGAGAACCCAGAATAAAATTAAAACTTCAAAATCCAAGCACACTTTAAAAAAAAATCTTTATGTGTATGGGGTATGTTTGTACATCGATGTTTGTGGCACACACAGGCCACACAGGCATGTGGAAGTCAGAGGACGGCCTTGTGAGTCAGTCAGTGCCAGGGGCTCCTTGTTATTTTTTTCTCACTCCCCACACCTGGATGGCCTGTGAACTTCCAGGGAGTCTCCTGCCTCAGTCTCCCTGCGGAAATGCTGGGATGGAGCTGTAGTGTCCGGCTGCTGCATGGATTCTGGGTGTTTGTCTCCCAATATAGTCTCGCACACAAAGCTCTTTACCTCATGAGCCATCCCCCTACAACCCCAGACCCTGACATTTGAGCATCCCAGGAAGAAGTCACAAACCTTTGGGACCTGGGAGTTGACAGCATGCCTTACCCAGACGGCTACCACAGTGGGAGAACACAGTCAGCTTCCTCCCGCGAACAAGCCCACATACTTCCGAGAGTACTCTCTACTCACGGGGCAAGGGAGTGCCTCCCAGGTTCCTTTTATCTGTGATCCCTCTGCCCTTGGGCACACCCGATAGGTGGCTCATCCTGGGCACTTCTTTTAGCTAGGACTAAGTCCTTGAAGCTTCAGGAAAAGGACTCCCAGGAAAAGCAGCAGACCCTGGACGCTGAAAGTCACAAGAGCATCCAGGAACAATGTCTTTGTCCCTGTCCGCGTTCTCCTCATCCTTCTCTTCTTGTGTACAAGAGAAGAGCGGGCTGCACAGAAGAGTGGGTTCCTGGGTAGGTGCCCACAGTACACGGGCAAACCTCAGGCGTATGGAGTCTCTGGGAGGTAGAGCAGAAGTACGAATCCAAAGTCATCATATTTACCAGCGGAGGGATAGAGGTGTGCGTTATCCTTCCGCAGTTGTGATTGGACAAAGACTGCTTCTAGAAGCACCGGTTCACCACACTGGCCTGTCCTGAGCCCTGAACTTGGTGCCTTGAACCTGGGGTGGAGAGGCAATGCTGCTGAGAGGAGGCAGGAAAAAATAAAGGGATATAGAAGGCGTGGCAGTTTCAAATAGCTGCTGTCTCAGGAGGACTTGGTATGATGACTAGCCATTAGTAAGTACCCACTGTTTGCCTGGCACAGCTAGCCATTAGTAAGCTCCCAGTTTGCCCAGCACCACCCTGAGTGATTTCTTTGTGTAATTTCATGAAAAACTTACCTATATATCCCCATGTTTAAATAAGGAAAGCAAAGATTAGAGAAACCTGGACTTTACATAAAACCGCACACCCCATTAACACATGGTAGATCATGTGTTAAACCCAGGTCAGGCTGCTTCTCCCCACCCCCATATGCCTTTGGTGTTTTGAGACAAAGTCTTACTTATGTAGCCCTGGCTAGCATGGAACTATGTGGACCATTCAGACCTCAAACTTGGAGAGATGCCCTCTGCCTCTGCCTCTGCCTCTGCCTCTGCCTCTGCCTCTGCCTCTGCCTCTGCCTCTGCCTCTGCCTCTGCCTCTGCCTCTGCCTCTGCCTCTGCCTCTGCCTCTGCCTCTGCCTCTGCCTCTTGGTACTGGAATCATAAGCATGAGGCAGATCTCTTCCACTTTCCAGTACTTCTCTGGGTTTCTGAGATGCCTGATTTCCCACTAAGCTGGCCCACTGGAGCAGCATGTGGCAGTGTTATTACAAAAGCCCAAAACGAATAAGATGCTAATCCTCTCCACTAGCCCGATCTGAGGAACACTCCACCCAGAGCCCTGGCCACCATAAAGCACTTGGGTGACTCTTTGTAATTTGACTGCTCACAGGAGCCCAGGAACCTGAATTACAGCTTTCCAAATCTGTGATAATTTCCTTCAACTTTCTCGTTTTATTGCAGCCATTAAAATCCCGTTGTGTTCTTTAAAACAGGAAAAAAAAATGATTAAAACAGATGTGGCTCTTAAAGTTACAGTACGGGTTTACAGCCCTGGTTTTTATGATGCCGGGAAGAACTTCAGTCACGGGGGTCAGAAGCAAAAGAAGTGGACCACGGTTCTGAGCTGGGCTTGGGGAGGGGGACCGTGTGGGGTGAGGGGTTCAGCATGACAAAGACGGCCAGTGGAGCTAATTTCCTGAGTGTGCCTTACTCTGGGGACCCACTGCAGAATGTCACAAGGCCAGGCCCCCATGACTACTAAGTTTTGACAAACCCACTCTCCGCCCTCCAGCCTCACCTTCTATCCCCAACTCACGACTTCCCAAGACACAGCTCTCCATGGTCCCCAGTGCCACTTGTTTTGTTGGGAGCAGCATTTTATAACAACAACAACAACAACAACAACAACAACAATAAATGTCATAGGCCTGGGACTTCAACTAAGTTGAAGTAACTTGAGTAACTAAATTGAGTAGGTGATTCTTGGACTTCAGTCCTTTTGTTCACAAAACCAAGGGTACTAGCACATGCTTCCACCCTGTCCCAACACAGAGGTTTATCTGTAGGCTGGGGTGTAGACCCTGAGAGGCTCTGCATCTGCCACCCAAAGAGAGAAGTGAATTCTTAATGTTTCTCTTCATTCTTTCTACCCCTTCCCCCACTAGAAAAAGGAGAGCGTTATTAACCTCTACTGAGATTTTTTTTTTTTTTTTTTAGCCCATGAAAATGGTTTCCCTTTCTAAAATTGCTAGCAATCTGTGGCAAAGATTTTAAAGATATGTGCTGACAGAAATTGGGAGAAAGCGGACTTTTTCCGCACAGCTGGTGTCGAGTTAATGTGGTCCGATATTCCTGGAGGGTGACGGTCACATGTTCAATGGCCATATCCGCAGACTCAGCAATTTCTCAGGAATTTATCCTAAGGAAATAATCAGCAGAAAGAGATGGAAAAAAAATTTTGGAGCATGAAAAAAATTCCCACATATGAAGTTCAGAAGACAGAGAATTAAATGCATAAAATACAGACAGGTGTGGGACCTGTAACCCTGGCACTGTTTGTGGTCAAGCCTAGGCTACATATAGCAAGAGCCTGTCCTTCAATCCCTAAAAAGCAGACAAGCCCCTAAAACCATAAAAAATGTATAGATTTTTATCTGTCTATGTTGTTTATGTAAAAACCACACTAAAAATAACAGGAAGAAAACCCCCAAATGCTGCGCCACGGAATCATCCCCTGCTGGCAACAGGACGGTTTCATAATTTGATTCATTCTCTTTCCATCTTCATATCTGAATGTTGGTCTCAGGCACTGACTTCCTTCAGCCCATGATCAGGTGTGTCAGCTGAGCACGATGCCTGTTCATAAGAGAGCTGGCCCTGTCTGCAGTGCCACCTCTCTCCTCTGACCTACTTTTATCTTTATTCCTTTTTACTATCAAACTGTATCAGTCTGTTTTCTATTATTATAATAAAATGCCCGAGGCTGGGTGACTTTATAAAGAAAAGAATTTATTTGGCTCACAGTTCATAGAGAACTAGCAATGGCCAGGCCTGAAGGATTCTCTCTGGAATTGTATCATTTATAATTGAAAGGCACCCTAGCAGCCATTAGGTTAGCCCGTGACTTCTTGGCAGTTGTTTTGAAGCTAGGGGTCCCTTATTACCCAACTAGGTGGGGGCTTCCGAATCCTTGGTGATCCCTGAGGATAAACTACTCCTCATGCCGGGTTTTGGATCTTCTTTCCTGTTTCCCTGGTAACATGAGAAAATTAAACATTAGTTTTACCACCCTTGAGGCCTCCTGATCAAAAGAGTGGGGATGGAGACTTGCCATTCTGATCGGCTCCAGAGATGAAAATGTCACCAACTATTGTCTCTTCACCTAAGAGTCAGTCCAGCTGGGCCTGCCAATCACAAGAGCTAGGAAGTCTGACTCACTGGTGGGCATGCAGAGAAGGAGGAAGAACTATCCCGGGAATGTGACAACATAGTTACCCTCCCCAGACACACCTCCTCACCCAGCAGCTCCCCCATGCAGCAGCTTAGCCTTCCACAGTGTGGCTCGCCCATTACTCAGACAAGCAGGACTCCCCATTCTTCTCTTTCTTTGTGTGGCTTTTCCTTTTGGATGCTGGCCATGCACTTTCCCTGACACTCTGGGCTCCCCATCCCCCACCCACACACCTTCTCTGAAGCCTGCCCCAACACCTCCTTGTAATTTAAAATTCTCAAATTGTATTTTTAAATGATGGTTCTTAAGCTCTGTAACCTCCCTTGTAACCTGTCACCCACCAGGGATAGTGGAGAAGAAAGGATATGGAAGTCAGGGAGGGGGGAAGAAGTGGACCTGTTGGGAAAGGTCCTTTGGAGCAACTCCCATCTCTGTTGTCTGGAAATCAGGAGCTGAGTTCACAGGTCAGCAGCAGATCCACTCACAAACACTTCACGGATATACCAGCAGTTCAGGTGGGTAGAGTCAAGTTAGTAACAGCAGTGACACAGTGACACGTGACACATGACATAGCACAGACAGTCAGACCTCAGCCTCAGCTCACGAGTCAGCAGGAGGGACCAGCAGGAACACCAGGTTCTCAGCTGTGCCTCTCTCAGGGAAGATCAGCAAAGATGTGAGACCTACAAGCTTTGCATAGTTAGTTGTACCAGCAAGCCAAGCTCTGTCTCTGTCTCTCTGTTACTCTGTGGAGTCCTATTTATACCCTCCAAACATCGCCTGTCCTCCATGTGCCTTGCCTCAGTACTCGAATCCAATCAGCCTGAGTCCACGGAGTCCCTACAAATGGAGCTCAACAATACAATGTAAGGAGGACCAATACATGCGTGTTGTTTGCAAAGAATCCTTCAAATGTCCTTTCACATGCTTGCTTTAACAGAACATCCTCTCTATGTCTGCTTCATGAAATGTTCTTTCATGAGTCTGCTTAGTCCTTCACACCTGTGTCCACTTTAACTAAACACCAGGAATCTTTTTTTTTTTTTTTTTTGGTTTTCCGAGACAGGGTTTCTCTGTATAGCTCTGGCTGTCCAGGAACTCACTCTGTAGACCAGGCTGGCCTTGAACTCAGAAATCCACCTGCCTCTGCCTCCCAAGTGCTGGGATTAAAGACATGCACCACCACCACCTGGCAAACCTCCTTGCTTTTTTGGACACTAAGTCAAAAAGTGTGGCTTCCCACTTCTCCTTCTTCATCTCCATCCTTGTGGAAGCCGCCAGGGTTCGCGCCTAGCCTGCCCTTCCCCACTTCCCCTTCTTCATCTCCACCCTTGTGGAAACCGCCAGGGTTCACACCTAGCCTGCCCACTTTCCTCCTCTTACACACTAATGGGATTGTTCTGGAGCTTTCTTCTGAACTCATTTCTAAATTCCTTTTATGAACGAGACTGAAATGCCTGAAGACAGAACCCTAAATTCCCTGCTAATACTCTTTTTTTGCTTTTCCAGCCTGAGTGCGTCCACCATTGTGTCTCCCAGCCTTGTGTTTGGCACTTGCTCTTTGTCTGTCTCTCCCAGAGTTTTACAGCTCCTTGAGGCCCAACACCCATCTTCTCTATGCCTGTGTTTTCTAAGTCCAGCGTGGAGGCTAGAACAGGTACTAGCTGGATGCTTACAGTGTAGCAAGACCAGTCCCAGCATTACTGTGTCATGTCTGCTTAGGAAGTGGATATTTCCACCAGCGTTCTATACAGGGAAACTGAGGCACACAATGAGGTGACAGACTCCAGATTTCAACTAGGCCTCTGTGACTTCAAAGCATCCTCTGATAAATATTTGTTGTCTTCCCCTGTGCCCGGGCTGACCTGGGCATTGATGTTAATGAAATTCTAACTTGTTACTTCTTGCATGCAGATCCAGATATTGGGTGGTCTTCGGAATTCAGCATGGATGAGCTATATAGGGTCTTGAACTTCCTGGACAGCTGGACCATGGCTGATGTTGGGTCCTTTCCCCATAACATCTGCTGGACCATGGCTGATGTTGGGTCCTTTCCCCATAACATCTGCGGGGGCTGCTGTTTCCTCCCTAAACAAGGCACACCTTACCACCAACACAACTCTCAGACTTCCTTTGTGGGGTTTCCATCCCACATTCTCAGGTCTTGTCATTTGTTCCTCATGTGGGAACCAGGAACCTTTGGCCTCTGACCCTGCCTCTGCTCTCAGCCTGTGTCCCTGGTTCCTCTGCAGCATCCTCGTGGTTTACTAAGCCTCCTTCAGCCCCCACTGTGGACTGTGACGGCTCCTTAAATAATAATCACACCATGTCAACTACTGTTCCCACCTCTGAAGCCCCTGAGCATGGAAGCCTCTTCTGATCAGGTATCTGACTAAATGCTCCCACAGGGAATCCTTCTGCATGTGCCAAACCCTGCCCTGATGTTCTGTACTGTCCTTTCACATGACAACATACATGCCTCTGCCCTGCACTAAGTGTCCACATATCTATAGGCTGGACATACTCTGAAGGTGGAGGAAATCACTCACTTGCTTAATATCTGGCACATAATAGGGAACTCTAAAAAAAAACCAAAAAACAAAAACCAAAAAAAACAGATAGACTGGCTGACTGCTGACTGACTGACTGACTGACTGCTGTCTGATGACTGACAACAGACTGTTAACTGATGACTGATAAAGCTCATACTGATGACTGAGAATTGATGGAAGACCGAGCTACAACTGGCTGGTACTCAATGCTGACTGATGAGTGACTGACAGCTGATAGATGAGTAACTACTGACTGATGAATGAACGGTCAGTAGCTGATGACTGGCTGATGATTGACTGATGATTGTTGATTAATTGATTGCTGGCTGGCTGATGATTGACTGATGACTGACTACTGAATGAAAACTTATGACTGGCTGATGGTTGACTGATGACCAATTGATGACTGGTTGATAAACAACTGACAAGTTGTTGACTGTTGACTAATGACTGACTGATGACTGATTGATGACTGACTGTTGACTGACTGATGACTGACTGTTGACTGACTGATGACTAACTGATGACTGACTGATGACTGAGTGTTGACTGATGACTGACTGATAACTGATGACTGACTGATGACTGAGTGTTGACTGACTGATGACTGAGTGTTGACTGACTGATGACTGACTGGCTACTGAATGAAAACTAGTTGTGACTGACTGATGAGTGACTGAGGACTGGCTGTTGACTGACTGATGACTAACTGATGACTGACTGATGACCTGACTGATGACTGACTGATAACTGATAACTGACTGATGACTGACTGTTGACTGAGTGTTGACTGATGACTGACTGATAACTGATGACTGACTGATGACTGAGTGTTGACTGACTGATGACTGAGTGTTGACTGACTGATGACTGACTGGCTACTGAATGAAAACTAGTTGTGACTGACTGATGAGTGACTGAGGACTGGCTGGTGACTGGTTGATAATCAACTGATGATTGATGGTCGGCTGATAAATGACTGATGACTGACTGATGAGTGACTACTGACTGAAAACTGATTATGACTGACTGTTGACTGGTTGTTAATGGGTGACTGACTCATGACTGGCTGATGGCAGACAATTGTCTGATGACTGGCTGATGACTGGTGACTCATAAATGACTGATAACTGACTGGTGAGCCATGGCTGACTGATAAATGACTGACAAGTGACCGGCAGATGAGTGATGACTGCCTATCAACTGAAAACTAGTTCTGTCTGACTGACTACAGACACCTGGCTGGTGACTAGTCAGCTGGTGACTGGCTGTTGTCTAGGTCTGGTATGTGCGAGTACATGTAAGAGAACCCTGTTATGATGTCAAAGTATTCGTCATAGCAACCCCCTCCCCAGTGTTAAGAAGTTGTTATTGTGATTACATGAGGTTTTGCTGGAGTCAGGCTGTCTGCCTCCATCACTAACCAGCTACATGATCTTCCTTGAGTAACGGATGTCATCTTTCTGAGCCTCAGTTTCTACATCTATAAAATGAAGGCAACCACACAGATAATGTTCAGAGGAATATGAAATGAGCCAAGTGCTTATCACTGTGCTTTGTATGTGACAGCCCTTCCTATTGTCTTTGTTTTCTACATCCTCAACCTTCATCCTCACCACTATCGCAGGGATGAGAATGGCTCTGGAAGATGGGGGGATGAGAAGCAATGTCTTCTGGTGTTTCTACTTAAGCTATCTTCAGACATGGATAATAAACGCTTGTTGTAAATGTTTGCCTTGTGCCAGGTTCTGTATTAAGTACTAAGCTTTATCATCTAGTCTAATCTCCCTATAGATCTACAAAGTATCTATAATATAATTGTCTTTGTTTTTGTGGTTATCAGCCCCAGACTCAGAAAGGTAAAGTTACTCACACAAGGAATCACAAGCGAGTTGGGAGGACATTGTAGCAGTGACCCTATATAAAGTCACCCCAAAGTCAGGGTTTCAAACACTAACTATTATTTATGTCTGCTTATATGCCCTGAGGGCTGGACCTTCAGCAAAGGCCCAGGAGAGATGGCTCCAAGCAGTCTCACGATGTCTGAGACCCTGCTATCTGGGTGACGATGACTTGACTCTGACCCTTCAAGAACCTGGTGCCTCCAGCCTGCGCATCTATTCACAATGTTCCCCTGCAGCGGTTGGCTTCCTTAGAACATGGACGCCTCTGGGCTTTGTAGAAGCGTTCTAGCAAACAAAGGGGATGGCCCTTGTTTCTAGCCTACTCTTGCAGGCCTCTTAGCTTTCTATCTGCTGAGCTCCATTAAACTCCCAAGCAAGTCTCTTGGAGGTAGAGGAAAGGGACTACTGTGGTTTGGATGGAACCCCACAGTTTATGTGTTAGAAATGTAAACCCTAGTGTAACAGTGTGGTAGTGAGAGCTTTAAGGGTGAGTCACCAGGGGCTGGAAGACGGCTCTGTGCTTAACGCCCTGGCTGTCCAAGTGAGGGCCCAAGTTTGGATCCCCAGAAACCCACATAAATACTGGATGGGGTGATAACTTGCCTCAAATTCCAGACCCAGAAAGCAGAGATGGGATTGCCAGAGCAAGCTGGCCAGCAAGGTTAGTCATATCAACCACCTCTGGGTTTGATTGAGAAGCCCTGCCTCAATGAGTAAGGTGGAAGAGTGCTCAAAGATTGCAGTGGAGGATTCTCAACCTCAATCTCTGCCCTCCACATGCACACATACACGTGTACACAAACACACACGCTCCCAGACACATGCCCCCACATGTGTTTAGTCAACTTCCTCCAGGCACATGAGAAATGGAAGAGAGAAAAACATTGGAAGACAAGAGACTCTGTCTTTTATGAATTAAGGCCTTCTGCAGAAGTGGGCTCACTGAAAAACAAACACAAAACAAAACAGGTTCTCCTCCGCCCTCTAATGTGTTCTGACCCAACACGGGAGCCATGGCCATTTACTGGATGCTTGACTTTGGACTTCCCGGCTTCTAGAACAGTGAGAAAGAAACTTCTGTTCTTTATAACATATACAGCTTCTGGTGCTCTGTTATAGTAGGACAAGACAGGACTCCACTCCTCTCATTGTAGAAGAAGGCAGAGCACAGAGGATATTGTTGAGACCATCTTGGGGAGAACAAAAAAAGACACAGGTACAGTCAAATGTTATCACCTATGACCTACAAGACCACGAGGAGAATTAGATGAGATGATATTCACATGGTGCTCAGAAATGGGGCAGGGTAGAAATTCAATAAGGCTTGTCTCCTGCTTTGATGTACTTCAGCTATTTTAACATCAGGCCTTCTGCCGACCCTCAAGAAACCCCTGGCTCTGTGGTCTCTAGCAGCTTTTGGAGAACCCTTGTTCTATGGCCTCCCTGAAGGTAGTAAGCCCTGCCTTACCCACTCATAGCTCCTCCATGTTTTAGGGAACCCAGGCAAGGGCTAAGGAGGTATGCTCCAGCCCCAGCCATTGACCTCAGGGGACTGAAGTTCAGGGTTGAAGAGTTCAAAGCCTGCATAGTTCAGGAATATCCCTGCACCCCAAAGAGTAACTCGAGAAATTGTTTGTATCAGCAAGTGATGACTTAACTCTTGGCAAGCCCAGCAAACTGCCCCTCTTCCTGTTTCCAGAGGCCGTCCAAAGAAAAGAAACTATTTGGGCTTTCTCAGCTCTGTGGTTGACTGTAGACCCTCACCCCAGGCTGAGGTCTCAGCTCTCAGGAGCAGAGGGGGAGGGAACAGTCACTGAGCACAGCCCAGGCTGTTTGGTTTTCTCAAGCCAGCCAGAGGGGCCTGGGTATTAGTTTTTGAGACCACCAACAGCTAGGAGGGGCTGTTGACCCTGATCCCAGAATATCTCTACCCTGAATCTTCCATCAAGCAGGACCAGGCTCCTTCCTACCCTGTCCCCCGCCCCTGGTCCTCTTCTACCTCTTGGTCTTTACGCAGGAGCTGAGCCTCTGCCCTGGACCACTGTTCCACCGAGGATGCTGAGCCTCTGCCCTGGACCACTGTTCCACCAAGGATGCTGAGCCTCTGCCCTGGACCACTGTTCTACCCAAGATGCTGAGCCTCTGCCCTGAACCACTGTTCTACCGAGGATGCTGAGCCTCTGCTCTGGACCACTGTTCCACCGAGGATGTTGAGCCTCTGCTCTGGACCACTGTTCCACCGAGGATGCTGAGCCTCTGCCATGGACCACTGTTGCACCGAGGAGCTGAGCCTCTGCCCTGGACCACTGTTCTACTGAGGATGCTGAGCCTCTGCCCTGGACCACTGTTCCA
>NW_022196897.1:151611874-151640658 GCF_008632895.1 Mastomys coucha
ATTCTGAGCCTCTGCCCTGGACCACTGTTCCACGGAGGATGCTGAGCCTCTGCCCTGGACCACTGTTCCACCCAGGACCATGCCTAAACTTGGAGGGTGGAACTCTGCCTTCATCTCACTGAGCGCTCCCTGCGATCAGCAGCTCCCAGCACTTCACCCCTTCCTTCCTTCACTATGGCTTTGTTAGCTCCACACGCAAGTTTCAGGGAAGCTGCCCCATCAAGAATGATGTCCACACTCTTTGGGAACTGGGCTGGTGGAGGTCGGTAATACCCCAGGACAAGTAGTTTTGATGTGATGGGTCCCTGGTGGGTTTGGGGAAGCTGGACTCATCAAAGCATACCTTAGAGTCACACTGTGTTAGATATTAAACTCTCCTGCTCTCTCTCCATTTCTCTTTAAAAATTGGTTTATTGAGCTGGGTAGTGGCATACACATTTAATCCCAGCACTCTGGAGGCAGTGGCATGCAGATCTCTGTGAGTTTGAGGCCAGCCTGGTCTACAGAGGGAGTTCCAGGACAGCCAGGGCATGCTTGCTTGTTGTTTTCTTTTTCTTGTATGGGTGTTTAGCATGCATGCACATCTGTGCACCACCTACATGCCTAGTGACCCTAGAAGCCAGAGGAGGTCATGAGTTCCCACTGGACTATAATTATAGACAGTTGCGAACTGCCATGTGGGTGCTGGGAATTGATGGTTTCCCTGGAAAAGCAACTTGTGCTCTTAACTACTGAGAGATCTCACTAGCTCCTGTCTTTTTTCTTCTCTCTTTAAGCCTTATTTTTTGAGAAAAGGTCTTACTATATATCTCTAGCTGGCCTGGAAGTCATTATGTAGATCAGGCTAGCCTTAAATTCATACAGATTCACCTGCTTCTGCCATCCAAGTGTTTCCGTTTGTTGGTTGGTTGTTGGCTTAAACTTTACTTATTCATGTATGTGTGTGTGTGTGTGTGTGTGTGTGTGTGTGTGTGTGTGTGTGTGTGTATACTCGCCCTCATGCAACAGTACATCAGTAGAGGTCAGAGGACACCTTTTGGGAGTTGGGGGGGAGGGCGGGGTGCACTAAATTCAGGTCATCAGGCTTGACAGCAAGCACTTTGACCCTCTGAACCTCCACACCTTCCCACCTTGTATCTGTCATTGGCTTCCAGAGATGACGGCAGTGCTTGGTTTTCAGGACTAGGTTAGTATTCTAGCAAATTAAACACATTAGACCCAGTGGCATGGCCCACAATACCAGCAATTTAGGAGACTGAAGCAAGAGATGGCCTTGTCTACAGAGTGAGCTAAAGGCCAGCCTGGGCTACAGAGTGAGCTAAAGGCCAGCCTGGGCAACTTAATGAGATCGTGTCTCTAAGTGGAAAGTCAAAAGAGGGGTTAGGTGACACATCAGGGGCAGAGTGTTTGCCCGGCACTCGGGAGGCTCTGGTCTTATCACTACCCTAAAAAGTAAAGAGTTGTGAACAGCAAAGAAAAAAGAAGAACAAAGAAGGAAGATTACAGCGCAGACTCGATTCTCTCAGAGGACTGTGCATGGGGCTATGAGCACTGACCTCAGAGCTGCCCTAGAGTAGATGAGGATGCCCCCCTGTGACAGACAAGGCTGTGCAGATGGATATGGGGGCGGTGTTGTTAGGGGGTCATGGTGGAGAGACTTTGAAGGTTCCCTATGGATATATCATATTGAAACGATCTTCACTGAAGCATGGGGCATCCCTCAGTGCTATGGGGAAGAGTGCTGAGTGTGCCCACTATCTGTGGACAGAACGGTGGACAGTGGACCAGAGTGACAATAAGCCCTGCCAATCATCTCTCAGTCGTTCTGGTCACACCCAGGAGGGAGTTGTACTTGGGTGCTGGCATGCCTTTAACATTCTCCAGCATTCTCTGCTCTCCCCTTCTGATGACAGGGAGCACGTTAGGCTCAGCTCTCTGCTGGCCACAGCATCTGCCATAGTACTGGCTACGTATCCATACAGCCATATGTATGCATGCATGTAAACACATAGCTATGCATAAACACATATGAAATAGTATGTTGTTATGTGTGATGCTGCCGCTGCATTCTATGTAAATACAGATGATACATTTCTTGTTCTTTTGCAGGGTCTCTGTGGAGCCCAGGTTGGCCTCTGAGTCCAGATTTACCTATCTTGGTCTCCTAAGCACGGAGATTACTAGGAACACCAGCACACCGGGCTCTCCTGAGACACTTGTAACCCCTGGTTTAACGGACCTCTCTTTCCCTCCACACCCCTCTTTAAGACAGAACATCATACATCCTAGGCTGTGGAAGGTAACCTGACCCTCCTGCCTCCACCTCCTGGAAGCGCAGACCTGATCCACCAAGCCTGGCTTATACAGTGCTAGGGATCGAACCCATGGCCGTGCACATGCTAGGCAAATGTTCTGCCTACTGAGCTACATCCCCAACCTTTCATTTAAGTACATTTATTGCAATAGTAAAATGAGTTGATTTAAGAAATTCTTTTAAAAAAAATACTGCAGTATGCATACACACCTGGCTTAAAGTTCATATGGAAGGCAGGTACTGGTGGCTGAAGCACAGGAACAAGTTCTAGAGAGCATGAGACATGTATGAGGTCAGATTCCAAAATCATATATCTAGAAAGTTCTAAAGCTAGGATCTGCACCCAAGTCCATCTAGGGGTGAGTGGGGAGTCAGTCTAAAGCCGGGGTCTGGACCCAAGTCCATCTGGGGGTGGGTGGGGAGTCAGTCTAAAGCTGGGGTCTGGGCCCAAGTTCATCTGGAGGGAAGTCAGCTTTTCTGTCTTTTGGGGGACAGCTGCAGCTCCATCTCATCCTTTCTCTGCCATTTTAACTTCCTCATAGAAACTGTAATCTATTTTATTTCCTTTGTAAATTAGAGGGAAAAGAGCAAGCTTTCCCCCTAAGCTTAAGGGACCAAGAAGTGAGTTCGGTAGCTACTTTTCTCATTGTGGGACCAAATGGATACCCAACAAGATGTGACCTACAGGAGGTGTTTGGTCTAGCTCACTATAGGAGCAGTAGTCCATTACAAGGAGAAAGGGTGCTGGCGACTGTGGCGGCTGGAGCTTGAGAATGACCGCTCACATCTTGGTGGATCAGGAGCCAAAGCTGGGCTGTGGACCTCAATCTCTTACCCCGACCTCCCACCTCCTGCAGGATCTACTTCTTCCAGAACCATTAATCCTCCCCTACAAATCTCCTAGCCCCTCAGATAAGCAACAGGTACTGGACCAAACTGTTCAAACCCATGAGCCCATGTGGGAAACTTCACATTTAAATCATACCTTTGAGTTTAGTCACTGTCACTGGGCTATGGAGTAAAAGGCTGATTCATGAACGTCACTCGGAGTTCATTAAAGGACACACTCGTAAACTGTGCTGTATTCTCTGCTGACTGGAAGGTATCTCATACACTCTGCCTATGTTTAATTTTGTTTCTTTGAGACAAGGTCTGATTGTAGCTCAGTCGCCTCCTGCCTCTGCCACCCGAGGGCTGGGATTCCAGTATGCACCTCTGTGCCTGGTTTATGAGGTGCTAGGGTGGAACTCACGGCTTCCTGTATGCAAGACAAGTGCCCTGATCCTACATCCCCAGGTTGCCTTGTCTGTATTTATCTAAAGTCCGACTCACACACACCAGAGAGTTTCCACCTGTCTGGAGAGGCCAGAACATGACCCTTGCAGTGTTGACTCTCCGGTGTCTTTTTCTCTTGGGGTCCTATTCAAATTGGAAGACTTCTGATTATAACTTTATTTCAGCCTAAAGGAATCTTGGAATCATAATTTTAATAATTCCCAACTGACCAGCAATCTAAGTTACAAATTCCATTTTCCCCCCAAGGGAACGGCTGCTTCTGGACGTAGTATTCAAGTGAGGTCATCTTGTAGAGTAAGGAGTCTTCAGGCAGAGGGAGCAGCAGGGCCGGAGATCTCAGGAGGAGATGATCCTCTCAGCATCTGAGGCGCGTCCTGGAGACAGAGGCACAAGAGAGGGCAGGGTGGTGTCAGAGGTGGGGCAGGAGAAAGGCCTTAGAAAGCTGAGCTGGAAACGGGGTGTTCTGAGCGTAAAACGTCCTTCACAGGCTCCTGTGTCTGGACACTCAGTCCCAAGATGGGGCTCTGTTCTAGGAGATGATAGAGCCTTTCAGAGTTGGGGGTCTAGCTTGCAGATGTGGCCTCGGGGTGGCCTTTGAGAGGCATAGCTTGGCCCTGTTTCTGAACAGTTCTTTGCTTCCTGGTGGGCTATGATGTGAACAGGCCATGGACACAGCCATTCATTGCTGCCAGGAATTGTATCTTTTGACATCGTGAGCCAAGATAAACTCTTATTTAAGATGATAACAATGTCATAACAGCAAGAAAAGTGAGAAATTCATGGGTGTAAGAAGTCCAAGGCCAAGGTGCATACAGAACATCGTGTGGGCCACGATGCTGCCACGATGCTGCCCAGCTAGAAGGCGTAGATGGTGTGGAAGACCAGGAGCTGATGGCTGGTGGGATGTGAGTGTGAGGCAAAGGATGGGGGTTAAAGGGAAACAGCAACATGTTCAGGCTAACCCTCGGGAGGAAAGAGCTGCCATGTTCTCACAGGATGACCAAACGGGAGCCAAAGGTCTCAGTTCCCAGCACCCATGTTTAGAAGGTCACAACGCCTGTTACTCCAGTTCCAGGAGATCTGATGCCATCTTTTAGCCTCTTTATTGCATGTGCTCATGCACACACACACACTCACACACACACACACACACACACACACACACACACACACACACAGTACTGAGCGTTGAGCCCCAGGCCTCACATATGTTAGGCAAATGCTATACTACTGAGCTACAATCCCAGCCTTGAGTTTCAGTCAGAGACAAATGGTGGGTCTTAGAGCAGATCATCAAGACTCCTCTCAAAAAGGCAAGAAGGTCCAATAATAAACTGAGTGAGGTTGGAAGAAAACTTATATTTTGGCTTCTGATGAAGAAAACGGGTGGAGAGACTGAGGCCCAGTTTCACTTCAGTCGCGCCTACCTATGATTGCCTCAGTTTCCCCCTATAACAGTGGGGAGTTAGACTCAATGCACCCCATGTTGAAAACTGAACTGAAATCCCTCTAGTGGTCAAAGAGTAGAGAAAGAGAGAAAGACACACACACATACACACAGAGAGAGACAGAGACAGAGACAGACAGAGAGACAGAGACAGAGAGAGGAGAAGGAGAAGGGGGAGAAAGGGGGAAGGAGGGAGGGAAAGCACAGTGGGGGTTGGTCTCAATTCTTTGGACGCTACAAGATAACTCTTTGGTATTAACATTGTAGCGGGTATTTTTGGCTACACTGCTTTGAGTTTCCTGTGAGTCACAGGTATACACTCGCCTAGGGGCTATCTTGGATCTGCAGATGAAACACACACACACACACATTAGCTCATTTTTAACCTGCTGTATTGGCTCTGTGGCTGGGCTCTTCTAAACCTTCCGTGGCTAGCATGCCCTCACCTTTACTCTTAGCTCAACACCTCTAAATCTTCCCTCATCTTGGTTGCCTGGTTACCTCCTATGGAAGCTCACTGTTCTTGCTGCCCCAAACGCTTTTGGGCTGCCCTTCTGTGGCCATTTTCCCTTTCCGCCTACATTTTGGAAGATCTCCCCTGTAGCTTTGAATTTGTCCCATCTCTCTCCCCCCAAGTATCTCGATTCTCCTTCTCTCCTAGCTTGAGGGAACCTGGAAGTCCCTCCTCTTTCGTCCCCCCAGCCATTGGCCACTGGCATCTTTATTGAACCAATTGGGTGCAAAGACCTTTAGCGTCAGTAAACACAGACTCCCGATTAACTCATCAGAAACACTCCTCTACAAACTATGACATCTGTTCAATTTTTTGTTGTTGTTTTTTGTTTTTGTTGTTGTCGTTTTTCCAGACAGGGTTTCTGTGTAGCCCTGGCTGTCCTGGAACTCACTCTGTAGACCAGGCTGGCCTCGAACTCAGAAATCCACCTGCCTCTGCTTCCCAAGTGCTAGGATTAAAGGCGTGCGCCACCACTGCCTGCTTCTGCTCTATTTTTAAAACTCATTTAGCCTAGGCTAGCATCCAACTCAATATGTAGTCAAAGATAAACTCCTGATCCTCCTGCCTCTGTCATACTCAATTTATGCAATACTGGGAGTGGAACCCAGGGCTTTACAAAAATGGGCCAGCACTCTGCCAGTTGAGCTATATCCCCAGACTGATTTGTCTTACATTATTGACACCGCAGTAGACCATCAAAGCTGCCCTGCAGGCCACTTGACAACACGTGGCTTCCCCCGTGATAGCTTCACACCCTATGCTCTCTCCATTCACACTTACTGACAGCCCAGGTGGCTCCTGGGCCAAGATGTTCGCCTTAGCTATGATGGTCTTTTGTGGGGATGGGTGGGAAGAGCCAAGTTTTCCTGCAAAGCCCTTTCTTAGGACCAACTTAGGACAGACAGCGTCCACAAGAGTCTTTGTCTAGAACTGGGCCGTGGGACCCAGCAGGTGCAGACTGGAAACGAGGCAACATCCCAGCACTGGGTGTTACACCTGCAGGGGTTGTCAGTCAAAGATGTCTCACTCATCAATACCTTTACCAACTCAGAAGCTCTGGTCCACCCCAGCATGCAGCCATCCTTGACAAGGCCTAGGGCCTTGCTTTTCTCCCCATCTTTGTCGCCCACCTGCTTCTCAGTTGCCTGATTTGAGAGATCAGTCTAACGCCCTCTCTCTTGCTCTCTCTTCCTCTCTCTCCCTCTTTCTCTCCATCTCCCTCCCTCTCTCTTTCTCCCTCCCTCTCCCTCCCCCTCTCTCTCATTTGCTCTTTCAATCTTTGCCCCCTCCAAGCACACCAGAGCCTCAATTCTTAATATAATTATATAAAAATCATTTAAACAATAAACTTGATTTTTTAAAAGTCAGGTAAGAATTAATTTTTCAAAAATAATTGTCTAGGGATAGTTTGCTTTCATATGCTGTTTAAATATGTATTTCCCAGTGTGCCATGGCTTGAAGGGATGGTTTAAAATTAGTGTATAAAATAGTCTCTGAATAAATCATAAAACCAGAACTCTGGGTAGTTAAGTTTGTTGACTTTTGGCTGCCAAATGCCTCTTTGAATATGAAATTCTAATGTATCAGTTACCTCTCCTGGTGCTATGAAAAAGCATTTGCCCACGGCAGCTTAGTGAAGGGTTGTTTTGGCGGACAGTATGAGGGATCTAGACCATCTTAGTAGGGGGGGGCATGGAAGGAGCTGGAGGCATCTGACCATATGTGCCCCAGCCATGGGGCAGAGAGAGATGAATGCAGGCACTCAGCTCCCTTTGTCCCAGTCCACAAGCCCAACTATGGGATGGCACCACCTACCTCAGGGTGAGTCTTCCCTACTCACTTAAACTTTTCTGAAAACACCCTTTGTAGATATGCCGGAAGATGTGTTTCCATGGTGACTATAAACCCCATCAAATTGACAAAATTAACCATTGCTACCTTCCTGATACATCTCCTTTTCCAGCCTTTGATTTCATGGCCAGAATAATTTTTATTAATATACTGAGTCTTATGTATCTCAGGCTGGCCTTGAACTCACTAGATAGTCAAGGATGGCCTCAAACTCCTGATTCTCTGTCCTATTTCTCTGGTCCCAGGATTACAGCCCTGCTCCACCACACCTGACCTGAAATAGTTTTATCAAGGGTATAATTACGACTTGGTTTTCAGTGCTTGTAACAAAGAGATAGTGTGGCAGGCAGATGCTGAGCAGGCTGGCATGACCTCACATCCTACTTCTATCGGCCAGGCTGGCTCCTTCCCCTTGAGTGCTTTGAAGGTAGACCTTGGCCAAGACTTCATCGCCCGAGGCAGTGGGGTACCACTCCAGCCATGCACAGGATGAGTAGCCCTTGTTGAAACGCTTAGGACCAGATGTGTTTTGATTTCAGATTTGGAGTCTGGGGAGATGACCCTATGAGCTCAAATCCCCAGAACCCACATAAAAAGCCACACACAGTAACGTGGCCCTGTGGTGCAATGAGAGGCTGGGACAAGAGAATCCCCGGAACCTGTGAGCCAGCTGGCCGGGAGTACACAGCGGAACACAAGAGACTTTGCCTCAAACAACATGGAAGGTGAGGAGCAACGTTCGAGGTTGTCCTCTGACCTCTACACATGGTCACACTCACAAACGTAAACACGCAGAGCAGTGGGATTTGAGGTATTTTCATGGACTTGATGATGAGCTTGCTTGGAGATGGGACCCGAGATTAGACTTGGGATTCATCCATCCCATATACAGAATCTTCGGGGAATCCCAGATGACATTTTAAGTGAGTTTGTGTGTGAAACAAAGCTCCTTGGTGTAGCATTTTCTGCTGTGGTGACACACTGGCGTTCAGAAGTACTTGGAGTCCCAAGTACTTGGGACTCGGGGACTTTGGGTTAGGAACAGTCAGCCTGTTTGCACGAAGAGCCTCATGTGGGTTTTCTTGTCTTTCTGTATGACTGTCTTCCTAAAATAGGCAAAGTTACATTGCTTAATTTATATTTACCCCTAATTTATATGACCATATGGAAATTTAAAACATAAAACAATACCAAATTTAAATATAGTAAATATAATCTATATTTTCTAACTGAGCCTTCCTTTAAAAGGTCTGAACAGCTTTATCTATGTGGCATTACTTTATAAGCAGAGCCATCCTGTCTTAGTTAGGGTTTTACTGCTGTGACCAAAGTAACTCATAAAGACAACATTTAATTGGGGCTGGCTTACAGGTTCAGAGGTTCAGTCCATTATCATCAGGGTGAGAGCATGGCAGCATCCAGGCAGGCATGGTACAAGAGGAGCTGAGAGTTCTACATCTTCATCTGAAAGCTGCTAGCAGAATATTAGCTTCCAGGCAGCTAGGATCTTAGAGCCTACACCCACAGTGACACACCTATTCCAACAAGGCCACACCTCTTGATAGTGCCACTCCCTGGTCCAAGCATATACAAAAACCATCACACATCCTCTCACCATCTTAGCCTTCCTGGTTGCTGGCAATCTTCTCCTTGTTTGTCAATCTTCAAAAGGACCATCAGTCAGGATGGGGAGTTGGCTCTGATGCCAACCTGCTTGCCTTGCAGCCAGGGGATCTCTCAGGTCCACGGGTGGAGGGAAGAAACACCAGGCATGCTGGGCACGGAGGCATACACTGTTAACCCCAGGGCTCAGAAGAGGAAGATCTCTGTGAGTTCAGGCCAGCCTGTCTACCAGTGATTCCACTGCAGCCTGGGCTGTGTAGTGTGAGCTCTTCTAAGAAAAAAAAACAGGCATTGTGCACCCGAAACCCCAGCACTGGGGAGGTGGAGACATGGGGGTCCCTGGGATCTCTGGTCAGCCTGTCTCGCTTGAGTTCCAAGCCAGGGAGAGACACTGTCTCAAAAGATTTAAAAAAGAAAAAAAGGACAGCACTTAAGATTCTCATCCCACCCATGTGCATCCTTAGTACCCACGTACATATGAACATACACACACACACAAACACACACAAACACACTCACACACAAACACACACACTCACACACAAACACACACAAACACACACACTCACACACAAACACACACACTCACACACACACACAAACACACACAAACACACTCATACACAAACACACACACTCACACACAAACACACACAAACACACACACTCACACACAAACACACACTCACACACAAACACACTCACACATAAACACACTCACACACACACACAAACACACACTCATGCACAAACACACTCACACACAAACACACACTCACACACAAACACACTCACACACACACACACACACACACAAACACACTCACACACAAACACACACTCACACACACAAACACACACTCACACACAAACACACTCACACACAAACACACACTCACACACAAACACACACTCACACACACATACTCACACACCCTTCACACTGCTCAGTCTGAGTTTGATACTGGCTTCTCTATTTCACAGTTTATTTAGGTCTTCATACTCTCATCTCTATAGTATATAGGGTTGTCTTATAGAAATTCTTGAACGATATGGTCACAACAATTACATTTATGTTTCTCATTTCACAGATGTTTCTGTCTCTTGCCTCTTCTTGGTTTCTGATTTTTTTCTTCTATAAGGCGGTTTTCCACGCCTCTAATCAGACGGAGTCTGTCATCTTCGTTTGGGCTCTGCTTTTGGTGTTAGTGATTCGTTAGTTGATGGGTAGTGTGAGATAGCTTTGGTGTGTAACCTAGTCTTACACATGGGGTAAGAAAGTCTTTGGAAGGGGCTGGAGAGCAGTGGTTGAGAGCACTGGCTGCTCTTCCAGAGGACCCAGGTTCAATTCCCAGCAACCACATGGTGGCTCACAGCCATCTGTAATGGGATACGATGCCTTCTTCTGGAGTGTCTGAAGAGACTGACAGTGTACTCATATACATAAAATAAATAAATAAATCTAAAATAAAAAAGAAAGTCTTCAGGGTAACCAAATCTTTCCTGGAACTCATAATCCCCCTGCCTCAGCCTTCCCATATGTGATGTACTGTGACTGACCTATAGTCCTTTATTTTCACATGCATTTCTTTTTCTTTAAATTATGTATTATCATCAACATCATTATTGCGAGTGTGTGTGTGTGTGTGTTGGTGCATGTGTGTAAGTCAGTGAACAACTTCTAGGATTCAGTTCTCCTCTCCAGCCTGTTGGTTCCAGGGACTTCAGTCAGGCCTCCTGTGACCAAGCTTGGTGGCAAGTGCATCTTTTAACCATAATTTGTTTCTATGACCCACGGCAGGTAAGAATTAACCTTTCCCACTGAGCACCGATTGCTCAATACTATCTAGATGAATCCATGGTTTTTTTCCCCACAGAGGAGAACAAATTTGTATAAGACTCCTTTGCTCCTGGTCTGGTCAGTCTTTCTGTCAACGCTTTCCTTTTTATTAGCATAGCTCTGCTGCCAGTACGGATGCCTGACAAGGACCTGACACTCATCTTCAAGATGTTCTGTGCCATCTGCTCTGTCTTCAGAGAAACAATAAAGTCAACTTATCACAGCTGGCACAGCTGGCCAAGGCACCTGTCACTAGGCCTTACAAATGGGGTTCAGTTCCCGGGACCCACATGCTGTGGGAGAGAACTGGCTCCTGTAGGCCGTTCTCTGACCTCTACATACTGCCTTGGACTGAGTATCCCTAGGAGAAGCAAACTAACAAAACCAAAACCAAAAATTCCTCTTGGCCCTTCCTCTACCCTACCCCACCCCCAACTCCTTTGGTAGAAGGGCAGAAGGCAAGGATCTGGGGTGGCGTCCTGGTGCCTGAGGGGGCGGGGAAGGGTCTGCCAGTAGCGGAGGAGGGAGCCCAAGCTAGCCTCAGAAGCTGCAGTTCCAGCTGGTATGGACACTTGCCTCCTTTCGGTTTGTTGGAGGATGAGAGCTCCTGGCCATGTGCCAGGTTCAAACACGGCAAGCACAGCTTGTGAATAACAGGGTTGTCGGGCAGCAAGGAGGCTGGGCTCAGTTGTTGGCAAGGGAATAAGGCGCCCACATCTTTACTGCTGTAAAGCTGTGAAGAGAGGATTGGTGTTGTGGTAAGTGGTATAAGCCAGGAAGGCTTCATTGGCATGCTCAGCATACCATTACAGAGCCTATTGCTCAGAGCAGAGGGACCCTGAACACGGGCTGTGACTGCCAGCTTGCAACCCTTGGCAGTTTTGTCTTGGAGTTTGCATTTCATGAGCCCTGTCTGATGGGAGAGTGGCGCATGAGTAAGACATGGAGCCACAGCTCAGGAGTGGCCCCATGGCTCACCCTCCCACCTTCCCACGATGGAGCCTCAGCCTCAGTACCAGTGCTAGATTCACAGATGGCCTGCCTGGCTTTCCTGACCTATCCCCACCCAGCAGCCATTTCCCCACACCCTATGCCCAAGGCTCGCCTAGCAGGCTCCTGTGTACCTGACACAGGTACCTGGTGCATAGGCTCTCACCATGCACTTTCAACCACGCCAGGCTTTGAATAGGCAGAAAGGAGACTTTTGGCTTCACTTCCTTGCTTGGCATGGACACCATTAGCGACAGTAACAAAAGAGAGAACAGAGAGTAGGTAGGCCACACTCCTCTGAGCCACAAACTGGGGCCCTGGGCAGCTCTGAGACTGTACCACCATGTGAGCTTTCCATCCATGACTCTAAGTAGCAAGGGAAGAGCCCACAAGTCCGGAGAGAGGAGAGGGCACTCTCCATTCTGTCTTTGCAACAAGAACCCTAAGTTCCTGTTCTATACTAGGCTCTCAAACTACTCAGACAGCCCTGGAAGAAACCCATGGATTTTAATGTAGATGGATGGATGGATACACAGATGGATGGATGGGTGGATACACGGATGGACGGATGGATGGATGGATGGATGGATGGATGGATGGATGGACATATGTATGAATAGATAGATACACTGATACATAGATAGTTAGAGCATAGTTGGGTGGATAAATAAATGATTACACACAAACACACATGGATCAGTGGCTGGTTGGGTGACACATCTGTCACAGATAGACACACAGATATATAGATGGATGCATGGATGAATAGGTAGAAGGATAGATCAATGTGCAGACCCACAGATGGATGCAAGGATGATGGATGGAAGGAAGAATGAGTAGTTGAATAGATAAATGAATGGGTGAAATTGTGAATAATTGAGACATACAGATGGATAGATGAATGGGTAAATATATGGATGGACAGATAGACAAATAAATGATACGTGAGTGGATGCTGTGTGTATGTAGGTCTGTCTATCCAGAGGACAGGAAGGCAGGGACATCAGAGTCACCCTGGACTCCCTTGGGTGCAGATCTTGGCTTCTAAAACCATTTTCCTTTGAAAGGAGCTGAGCAGAGGCTTCTAGTTCCAGGATGGCAGCATGGAGGAAGAAGAACAGCATATCAGACACCACCAAGGAGGAAGGAAGTGCTCAGAGAATGACAGGGCTGTGCCACGGGGACACAGAAGCCAGCATGAAGATGCTCTCGGGCCACACAGAACAACAAGCCAGACATCAGAAAATAGCGCGGCTGGGCTGGGGAGACAGCTCAGTGGTTAAGAACACTGGATGCTCTTGCTCAAAGACCTGGGTTTAATTACCAGAAGCCACATCAGGCCTCTCCCGGGCCTCTGACAAGCTGGCCTTGTTAGTACAGCTCCAGGGGATCTGATGCTCTCTTCTGGCCTCTACAGGCCCTGCACACACGGCACACATATAGATCAAGTAGGCACGCACACACATATACACACACAGACACAAACTAAATAAATCTTTAAAAATGAGTGACGTCAGGGGTTTCTAGCCGTCAGCTAAACGTATCGATGAGGTTGTTAACTGGAACTAGCTGGAGAGCTGGAGGCCCACCTAGCCTTAGAGCGTCAGCGCACGGAAGCCTTATTAACTATGAAGGCAAGGGGTAACTTGATCACGGGGAAGCCTGGCAGACACCACCTTCAATTAGGATCAGAGTTAATGTCACTCTAAAGGGGACAAATTAAAAACACATGTCAGAGGAGCACACCGCAGACTCTGTGGTGTTCTTACCAAAGATCCTTGCCTTAATCTAATCCTGAGAGAATGTCAGGTCATGTAAACAGGGACACTCCACAGACCCTGGGCCCCTCAGAATCTCAACAACACACTAGCATGTGCAGCATTATATGTGCACATGTTAAACGTGCATTTTTCTTTTTAAATAAATGTTTCACATATAAATATGTTTTCTCGTTTGACACGATGGCTTACACCTGTAGCCTCTCTGCTCTCAGTGGGGGCAGGAGTGCTACAAGTTCCAGGCCAGCCTGGGCTACTGAGTGAGCTTCTATCTTTAAAACAATGCAATGGGGCTGGAGAGATGGCTCAGCCAGTAAAGGTGCTTGTCACCAAGCCTGATGACCCGAGTCTAGTCCCTGGGACCAGCATGGCAGGAAGACAACCAAAACCAATTTCCAAAAGTTGTTCTTTGACCTCCATAGGTGTATGTTTGTGTGTTGGCATGCACTCACATACATATATGTACACACATACACACACACACACACACACACCATGCACTCATGTAATAAATATAAGAAAATAATTTACTAAAAAAAAATAAAGTTTTCTTTTAAAACTGCAAACTTTTTCTGGTCCCTTAACACAGTTCTTCCAGACATCTCTGTGGATATGTATGTATTCATGTGTGCATCCATGTTCCCTTTGAAACACACACTGTCACTCATACCACTCACTAAATTCTATAGGCCACCTCCTTCCCCACCCCCACCCCAGCACGTAAGTTTCCTTAGCGCTCCAGCACGTGGGTTTGGGTCATCTGGTCACATCCCTTGGGCGGCCATTTGTTTTGTTTCTTGTTTGCATTCCGACAGTGAGTTCCTGCACGTGCTCGCTGGAGATGCTCTGAGTGTCCCCATCCGGATCTGGAAAACAGAAATGGTGACTCGTGCTTCCCTCGTTTTGCTCGGGGTACTAGAGACGGAACCCAGGCCCTTGCACATAACAGCCGAACTCTGCTGCTGAGCCACAGCCCCATCTGTACATTACATTTTTGAGAAAGTATTTTTCTCATTTCCTGGTTAGTGGCGTCACCAAATTTAAGCTCGCAAGTACTATTGGCATATCATGAGAGAGTTCACAACGCCTAAGACCCAATATCCTGACAACTTAATGCTTAGTGAGGCTGAGAGGAACCAACCGCTCTGCTCGGTCTCCTTTCTCCCTTAGTGATGGGGTACTTGGTACTAGGTACTTAGACAGCTTTCCCCCAGTCATGTACAGCTGAGCATGGTGGTTATTAAGTCCCAGCCAAGAGGATTTTAGTAGAGGTGGCACATTCAACTCCTACACAACTGCTTTGAGCAAAGGAGGCCCCACAGTTCCTTTTCCTCCTTCTGGCTTGATGAGAGATGTGGTGACAGAAGCCATTGTAGACCTCATGGTAGAAAAATGAGGGGCCCAGGACACAGATGGCTGTGAGGCCTCAAAACAGCCAACAACTGCTTCTTCAGACTTTGATGTGAGGAAAAAAAATAAAGTATTATTAGAAAAGTCAGTTTTCTTAAGCGCCACACTGTCATAGCTGCCAAACTGAGACATAAAGTGGCAAGGGTGACTTCTGAGTGTTGAGAAAGAAGGCTAAGAAGAGACAGTAGTTGGAAAGAAGGCACCGATCTCTAAGGAGGAGCAGGGGAATGGTAGGACTCAGCAGCCGCCTGTCTACAGATGGAGAAAGTGCTATTGTAGGGGCCACAGTTTCCCTGTTGGAGAGTATGGTGGCTGATCTTGGTTGTCAACACCCCTAGGAAGAGGGAAGCTCAGAGACACTTTCTTGATTGCTAATTAATGTGAAAGGGCCTAGTCCACTGTGGGCGGCACCATCCCTAGGCATGGGTGGTATATGAAACAAGCCAGAGAAAGCTAGTCTGTGAAGATAGATGCTCCTCCACGGTCTCTGCCTCCATTCCCGCCTCCAGGCTCCTGCTTGAGTTCCTGCCTTGGCTTCTCTGGAAAACTGACCATGACCTATAAGCCAAATCAACCCTTTCCTCCCCAAGTTGCTTTCGGCCAGTGTTTTATCACAACGATTGAAAGCAAACTGGGGCAGAAGCTTCTGTCCTGCTAAAGGAGCTGAGGGGAAGGGGCTTCAAAAACAACCAAGATTTTGTCAGGGTCTCTCAGCTGCTCTTGAAGTGAGTATTTGTTGAGATTTCTCCATTTGAAAACTGAAGTGACTCAATACTTTAGATTTGTCCCTGAGCCCCATGTACCACTGGATCATGAAAAGAACATCCTCTGTGTGTGGCTAATTCCTCCATGACAGTCGTCCAGGGAAGGGTAGGAGGAATGCAGCTTCCATGATTAGTTCTAGCTCCTGCTGTCCCATCTGCCTGTGAGTGGTGAGACAACCACAATCCTTCTTTCCCATTGAGTTTTTTAAAGTTTCCATTTAAAATCTACTGTTCTACCAATATAGATAACTACGTCGATGAACTACAACTACCATGAGAGCCAGTGGCAGGCTGTGGAAATGGCTCTCAGTGATGTGTGTAAGCTCAAGGACTGAATTCAGTTCACCGCATGCATCTAATAGCATGTGTGTGCCGGTGAGCATGTGTGTGGCCATGCGCATGTGCAAAGGCCAGGGGAGGACATGAGATTTCCCCCTCTCTCGCCCTCGGCTTTATCCCCTAGACAGCCTCTTACTGAACCTAGAGACATGTTGGCTGCCAGCAAGCCTTCGGGATCTTCCTGTCTCTACCCTCCACAGTCTTGTGTTCAGGCTCACTCTGACATACCCGTCTTTTTACATGGGTGCCAGGGCTTTGAACGCAAACCCTCCAGTGTGTGCAGCAAGTGCTCTTAAGGAGCCATCACCTCAGCCCTTGCTTCAGAATTTTGGAGATGTATGTTCTTACGCTGGAGCCTAGGATCTGCTGGTGTATGCATTAGGAGCCCCTTTTGTGGTCTTTCTGTCTGTCCGTACATGTCTGTCTGTCTTTCCATAGCCTTTCAGCTTTTCAGCTCCAACTTCTGAGAGACAAAAAGGTTACGTTTTGACATTTTGTGCGTGCGCTCTCTCTCTCTCTGTGGTGTGTGTATGTGTGTGGTGTGTGTGGTGTGTGGTGTGTGTGTGTGTGGTGTGGTGTGTGTGTGTGGTGTGTGTGTAGTGTATGTGGTGTGTGTGTGGTGTATGAGTGTGTGGTGTGTGTGAGTGTGTGTGTATGTGGTGTGTGTGTATATGTGTGGTGTGTATGTGTGGTGTGTGTGGGGTGTGTGTGTGTGGTGTGTATGTGTGGTGTGTGTGTGTGTGTCTATATGTGTGGTATGTGTGTGGTATGTGTGTGAGTGTGTGTGTGGCGTGTGTGGTATGTGTGTATGTAGTATTTGTGGTGTGTGTGTGTGGTGTGGTGTGTGTGTGCGGTGTGTGTGTAGTGTATGTGGTGTGTGTGTGTGTAGTATTGTGGTGTGTGTGTGTGTGGTGTATGAGTGTGTGTGTGGTGTATGAGTGTGTGGTGTGTGTGTGTGTGTGTGTGTGTGGTGGGTGTGTATATGTGTGGTGTGTGTGTGGTGTGTGTGGGGTATGTGTGGTGTGTATGTGTGGTGTGTGTGTGTGTCTATATGTGTGGTATGTGTGTGGTATGTGTGTGAGTGTGTGTGTGTGTGAGTGTGTGTGTGGTGTGTGGTGTATGTGTGTGGTATGTGTGTGAGTGTATGTGTGTGGTGAGTATGTGGTATGTGTATGTGTGGTGTGTGTGTGTGGTGTATGTGATGTGTGTGTGGTGTATGTGTGTGTGGTGTGTGTGTGTGTGTGGTGTGTATGTGTGCTGTGTGTGTGTGGTGTGTGGTATGTGTATGTGTGTAGTGTGTGGTATGTGTGTGGTGTGTATGTGTGGTGTGTGGTGTGTGTGGTGTGTGTGTGTGTGGTGTGTGGTATGTGTGTGTGTGTGTGGTGTGTGTGTGTGTGTGGTGTGTGGTGTGTGTGGTGTGTGTATGTGTGTGGTGTGTGTGTGTGTGTGTGGTGTGTAGTGTGTGCGTGTGGTGTGTGTGGTGTGTGTGTGTGGTGTGTGTGTGGTGTGTGTGTGGTGTGTAGTGTGTATGTGTATGGTGTGTGTGGTGTGTGGTGTGTGTGGTGTATCGTGTGTATGTGTGTTGTGTAGGTGTGGTGTGTGATATGTGTGTGGTGTGTGTGTGTGTGGTGTGTGGTGTGTGTGGTGTGTGTGTGTGTAGACCAGAGGTCATGTTTTAAGAATCTTTCTACCCTGAGGTTGCACTGTTTTTTCTCCAGATTTTCCCCAGAAATAGCTTAGTTTTTGAACATCCATGTAAGTCTGCCGTCTACTGGGAACTTATTTCCATGTCTAGAGTGAGGTGGGACTGTGTGTCCGTCCATCTGCCTTTCCCGTCAGTGTCCGGCTATCCTCTTAGGTACCTTTGGTGGACTTAGAGGCCTTGTTCTGAGCAGAGACTGCGCTGTCATCACACTGTGGCAGGGGTATGTGGCACATGCCTCAGAGGTTCCAGAGAGGGGTTGGCAGTCACCTGGGGGAGGAGCTATCAAGACCCTGGGGACATCTGTTTGTTGTCCTGCCCAGCAGTGCAGGCCAGAGCACTCCTCTGGAGTTCAGCTGAGATGGAGCACGCTCGGTGCCCGAGGACTGGAAGTCAGGTAGCAGATGGCTCTTGGCAGGGCAGCGCACAGCCTGAGGCTCACCTTCCATCTTACACAAGCTGTGGTACTGAGTGAGGACAGATCTAGTAGGTACAGTGGCTTAGACAGGAATGACAGCTGTCCACTTGGCTGAGAACGGCCCTTCCTTGTGCTATGCCGCACCTCTCTGTGAATGTCATCTTCTCCTTCTCTAGACCTCTGACTGGAGGCACTCCTGTGTTCTCCTCAGGTATTCAAAGTGTCATCAGGAGTGCAGGAATGCTCAGAGTAGGGGGAGCATGGGAGTGCTCGGTGAACTGGGGGGAGGGGAGGAGTGCTCAGAGGGTAGGAGGAGTGCTCAGAGAGTGAGGGACATGGGGTTGGCTCCTAAGCAGTCCACTTCGTAGACACACCTCCACAGCTCGTTGGCTCCATTCAGCTGCAAAGATGTTTCTTAGTAGCTAAAAGCAAGAACATAAATGAAGACAGTAGAAATCTTGGAATTCTGTCCAGAGAAAATGAAAGTAAAAGCCGCATGTCTCTGAAGGAAGAGTCAAGAAGGAAAGGAGGGGTAGAAATCCTTGAGGGTTAATGTGAGAAAGATAGTCAGCCCCAGCATGATGGAGAGAGCCTACAGGAACTTACGAGGCTCACTATCAGTATAACAGAACTCCAGTGCAATCAGCTTATAGAAAAAAGGTTCACTGTAGCTCATGGTTCTGGACCGATTACATTTGGGGCCACCGGAGAACACGTCGGAACAGGAGTGAAGTTAACTGCTCGCCTCCTAACCCAGGAAACAGAGAGAGAAAGGAAGAGAGAGATTTGGGGGTCCCACAAGCCCCTTTGAGGGTGGCCCCTAACAACCAAAAGACCCATCAGGCCCCATCTCCTAAAGGCCACAAAATTCCAGTATTTCACTAATTTATCATAGTTTCAAGTGGAAAAATGATAAAACATTGTGTTGGCCCAACCCCCAAACTATTTCCTAAACTACAAATGACACATTAGATGCTACCTCAGTCTGTTTGTTCTGTTATCACAAAATACCAGAGACTAGGTATTTTACAAAGAGCAGAAAGTTGCCCCTCAGGTTTAGAGGCTGGGTGGGGAGCTCAAGATCAAGGTGTTGGAAGTTTCAAAATCTAGGCTGCTCTCTGTCCCCAAGATGGCACGCCAGTCGCTGTTGTGTCCCATGGTGTCTTCATGAGGTAAAAAGCCGAAGGCAGGACTTATTTACAAATGCTTTAGGCCAGTAGTCCTCAACTTTCCTAATGCTGTAACTTTTAATACAGTTCCTTATGTTGTAGTGACCCCCCCAACCATAAAATTATTTTTGTTGCTACTTCATAACTATAATTTTGCTACTGTTATGAGCTGCAATATAAATACCTGCTGTACAGGATATCTGATATGCGAGCCTTGTGAAAAGGTCAATCAACCCCAGAGGGGTTGAGAACCACCACCTTAGAGTCCTTACTGCTCACGAGGGAGGGGCCTTGTGGATTAACTACCCTTTAAAGTGTCCTTAATACCAACACATACAATGGCCGTTTGCTTTCGGCACCTGAGTTTTTGGAGAACATATTCAAACCCTAGCAAGTACCCCTCGGTAAAGGTCAGGGTGGTGTGTGAACATGACACGATCATTAATTAGTTAAATAACACAACTCGCAGCTTTCTGATCAGCGAGTGGCTACTGAAGTTGCCAACAAATTGTCCTGTGCACGTGACGACCCAGCCTCACGTTCAGCTTGCCATGAGTGTGTCCAAACACGGCCTCGTGTCCCCTCGCTGCTGGAAATGATAATGTTTTCCCTTCCTTTGAGGAAGGAGATTTTTTTTGAGAGGAATTCTGAATCAAGTTCTGGGTGGATGTGTGTCAGCCTCATGTGATCATCGCAAGAAGCTGCGCCTTGTGCGCCCGGACGTGTGGTAGAAGCAGAGATGCTCTGTTGGCTGCTCACTGGAGGGTTGCCGGAGTGAAACATGCCTGTGTTTGCCTTCTTGCGTTTGGGAAAATTCGAGTCCTACCCCCAACCCCATCCCAACCCCACCCCCTGTGAGTGTGAGCCACAGTGCCTTCCGGGTTTGCTATTAGACCCAGGCTGGTTGGATCCTGAGTGTCCAGAGATTTTTCTTTCTCTGCCCCCCACCTCACACAGGACCACTGGAATTACAGATGTGTGCTCCCGTGTCTGGCATTATGTGGGTTCTGGGCATCCAAACTCAGGTTGTCCCACTGCCCAGTAGGCACGGTCCCTCGCAAGCATCTTCCCAGGCCTCTTTTTTTCCCTCCTGGTAAGGGAATATTTTTTTGTCCCAGATGTGTGTAACAAGCCCCCTGGTCTGGTGCCGCGGCATGTTTCCACATCTGTGAGGACCCCTGGGTCACCTTCCTTGATGAGCATCAGCCAAAGGCCTGATTTGCCAAGCAGCTTGGTTTGTGGCTGTGAACCGCTCTGAAATGACTAGTTTTGATTTTGACTCCGCGGAGCTTTTGGAGGTGTGGGGGCTCCTTCAAGGTCCTTCACAATTCCCACAGAGGGAAGGATGACGCAGGAGCCGGGACCTCAGCTCCTTTTTTGCCTACCGAGTGCCTTTGCGCATGCGCTTTTGAATCGGAGAAATGCCGATGTAACTGATCACATTTTCCAGTTTGCATTGGCAGCCAGGAAGCTCACGGCTAATTCTCAGTTCACTGCTGACAAGCACCCAAAGCTCCCCGTGCACTTTCTGTGTGCAAGCCTCATCCTCGACTTCCTTTCCTTCCCAGCCTTTCGTTGTTACCTCTTTTTCTTTAATCTATCGTCATTCCATTACTGCGGCCTTGAATCCTTTCTGAAAAGAACTAAAGTCTGTGAGAACATTCAAAAATGGAGGGCTTTCTTCCCAGCAGACATCTTGTGGGTGAGAAAGGAATGTGTGTGGAAATGGGAATAGTTCTGCATTGAAAGTACACGTGTGTGTTGTAGGATGTACATGTGTATAGGATATAGTGTGTATGTGTCTGTGTCTGTGTGTGTGTGTAGGATATATATGATATAGGATATGGAGTGCATGCATGTATGTAGGATGCACATGTGTGTAAGCTATAGTGTGCCCACGGTTTACACAGTCCATCTGGTCTCCCATATACCATGTTGACTGGGAAGGTGCTGGGCCACTATTCCAAGGCAGATGAGTACGGCAAGGCATGTAAGAGCCTGTCCTATGGTCTAGCACCTTCAGATTAAAAATCGAGGCCAAGGACTGGGGGATGGTTTCCAATCAGAGCTTCTCAAAGACTAGGATTCCCTCTCTGTTGTTTGTAGAAATGACCCAGGGGCTTTGGAAAGCGCTAGTTCCCAGTCCTGTCCCCAGAGAGGCTGGGTTAATTGGTGTGGGGTGGAGATTTAAAAGGTCCCCTGGAGACACTAATGGGTACCAGCCCTGAGACTGCTGCCTTGAGAGAAAGAGAAATGAAGCTAATAAACACCTGCTTCCCACCTCCACCTCAGGGGCCTCAGGCTGGTGAGGCTTCAGAAAGATAGCAGGCCGTGCTGGTGCAGGATCCGTTAACTCACACTGAGTTAGGAGATGCCCAAGACCACAGAGAACATTTCATATCCTGGTCCTCTGTGTGTGTGTGTGTGTGTGTGTGTGTGTGTGTGTACTTTGTTTACATGTGTGTATATATGTCTGTATGTATATAACATCTGTGTATATGTATATAGTATATGTGTATTTAGTATTTATGTGTATACAGCATGTGTGTAAAAGTATAGAAGTGGTATGTATATATAGAACATGTGTGCTTGTGTATGTGTGTATATAATATGTGTATACGTAGTATATGTGTGATATATATGCATATGTGTAGGTTTATATATAATATATGTGTTATGTAGCATATGTACATATATAGTATATGTGTATATATGGTATATTTGTTCATGTGTATCAATATGTATATATAGTATATATATGTATATGTTTGTATTGTGTAAATATATGTGTACATGTATATAGTGTATGATTTGTACATGGTATATTGTGCATATTTATATGTACTTTTGCATATAGTATGTACTTGTATATATAGCCTGTGTATGTGTCTGCATATGCAGGTGACTGGTAAAATGGAGTAACATTTGCATAGAGTCTTAGGCCTCCCCTTCATGCACTATGAACTCTAGATTATTTGGGCACCCAATGTGATCAGAGGAAATGGAAATCATTGCTGTGCCATATTTCTTGGGGAATAATGACAAGAAAAACATTCTGAGCATGAGGCTAGGGACATAAAACTGCCTCGGGTGTTCAGTCCTCACAACACAAGTCAAAATGTGTGTTCATGCTTGGCACAGATGAAATCCTTTTTCTCCGGATGCTTTCAATCTGCGATTGGCTGAATCTGAGAGTGTGAGACCTGCACCCAACATGCTGATTCATGGAACATGCCCTATTCCAGTCTATCCTCATCTAGCTGTGGTGTGCGTGTATGTGTGTGCATGTGTGTGCACATGTGCATGTGTGTGCCAGACATTCAATCACTCTCTACCTTATTTTTTTAAGAGAAAGACATCTCCCACTGAACCTGGAGCTCATTGATTAGGCTAGGCTGCCTGGCCAGTGAGCCCCAGGGATCCTTCTGTCTCTGCCTCCCCAGCTCTAGAATCACATGCATGAGCTGCCCACAGTGCCCAGCTATTTACAGGCATGCTGAGGACCCAAACTCGGGTCGTAATGCCGATGCCATAGCACTTCACCAGCTGAGCCCTGTTAGGGAACACTGAGACCCTCAAGAAGCGAGAACACTGTTGTGCTTTCTGAGATGACCCCACGGGGTAGGTAATATGTGGAACATAGCTGGGGGCAGCTACAGCCTCGGTGGGAAAAGTGGGTGGTGTGAACTCCGAGCATTCACACCGTAATACTACATAACAAGAGTCTTGCCTCTGAGCTCTGGATGAGAAGATCAAGTCCAAGAGCAGATGTCCATCCTGCTTCTAAAAGGCAGAAGAGTCGCTGTGATCCAGGAGACACCTGATTCCTCCTCACTGAGTGGGGATAGCCATGCCAACAGTAGGTATTTGCTCTGGTATGGTGTCTGTGGTGGGGAGGAGAGAGATAAGACTGGAGATGGAGCCAGCAATGCCAGGGCCTGACCCATCTACAGTTGGGAGCCCCTTTTTAAAAAAATTACCCTAAAGTAGACATACGGATGATTATCCCTCTAAATCGAGGAAAGGGTTCACGTCTGGTTCTGATTTGATTTTATTTTTGTGTATGAGTGTTCTGCCTGCACGTATGCCTGTGCATGTGAGTGCAGTGCCTACAGAGGCCAGCAGGGGGCATCGGATCCTCTACAGCGGGAGCTACTGGAACAAGGAAGTCAGAGTTCAGAGCCACCTAATCAAACTGGGCAGGGCTAGAGGCCCAAAGAAACTGGTGTTTGCAAACTTGGAATAGATCTTTCGCCACTACAGTCTAGCTGAAGCCCATTTCTAGTTTCCCATCAGGGACTCATGAGGGGCCCAGAGAGCCTGACTTGGTGGAGACACCTCAAGTCCCAGTGTCTGAAAAGCAGCAGTAGTAATCTGAAGCCAGCTGAGCCCCACGGGGAGACACTGGGACTGGAGGATGGCCGAGTCCTTAAAGCGCCATGCTAGCAGGAGGGCTCGAGTTCAGATCCCCGGGAACTACAGAAATGCTAGGCATGGTGTGGTTGGCACCTCTAACACAGTGCCTAAGAGACAGAGGCAGGAGGAGCCCTGGAGCTTGTTGGTCAGCTACTCATCTGAACTGAAAACCTCCATCTTCAAAAAGAAACCTTGCTTTATTGTGTGTGTGAGAAGAGAGGTGGGGGGAGTGAGCTAATGACAAAAACAGTAATGCTGACCTCTGGCCTAATACATAACACACTCACCCTCACCCTCACACTTTCCCTGTAACTGAGGTGACACCTCCTCAGAGATGTCTTCCTGGACTGCTCTGCTGTCCCACTACCCACAAGCTCCTCTTTCCCCCTCCTCAGTATTTACAACTTTCTCCAGCTGCTTTTTTTTTCTGGATTCTTTGTTCGTGATTCCCACTCTCAGCGTGGATGCAAAGTTCCAGGACAACAGAAAACGAGTTGGTCTTGTTCTAGTGGAACAGTTGGCCTGACACGGACGGTGGATGGATGGATGGATAGATGGATGGATGGATAGATAGATGATGGGTGGGTGAATGATGGATGGATGGAAGCTTGTGTGCGGTCCCCGTCTGCGCTGCTGACTCTCTGGGGCCGTGCCTGGCCGCGGTGAGGACGCTGCGGGCCGGGAGGCGGCGTGGGCGTCGCCGCAGGGAGGAGGCCGGCGCGTCCCTCCTCCGGGAGCGCAGTGGCGGCAGCGAGAGCAGCGCGCACTGCAGGGCCGAGTCCCCGCCCGGAGCCAGCGCCGCGCCCCGCGGCCCCCACGCACGGCGCGGCCCGGCGGGGGCGCAGGAGACCTGCGGCCGGGACAGGGGGCCGGTCCCCGGCACAGGAGGCCGCCGCAACCCTGCGACATTCGCTCCGCGTGCCATCCCCCGGCCCGGGCCGCTCGGGACGCCTCTGCACTGTGCGGGTGAGTACCGCGCTCAGGGACGCGGGGCGGGATCGCGTCTCCCGGGGACACAGTAGGCGCTAAAAGAGCACAGACCCGGCCGCCGAAGGCAGATTCAGTCTCGAGATCCCTTTGGGTCTCAGGGCCTCAGTTTCCCCTCGAGTTCCAGGTGAGGGGGTGCGGGGCGCAGTGACTGAAGTTGCCAACTCCAGGGCGCCGGACAAGTGCAAGACGAGGCCGGGTCTCTGCGTTTGGTTCGTTGCCTGGCCTCGGTGCAGACTCGTGGTGAATCTCAGATTCTACCCAAAAGGATCCCAGAGGCAAGCTGATGCCCGAGGCTGGGGTGGTGGGGTGGCCGAGGAGCGGTGCAACCCGCTGGAACTCGGGGCCCGTGGCCCAGCCTCCCCCACGCCGATTTTCTTTTGAAAAGTCTTTACTATCCTGTAGCCCGCACTGGTCCAGCTCAGGGCGCTCATGCTGGAGCTGAAACTTAACACAACTTTCCATCAGGACGCTTAGACTGGGTTTCGTAGTAAGGGGAGAGCGCGCGGACTGGAGTTGCTTTAGCCGGGCAGCTGTGGACTGGCCCTAGCTGCTTCAGCGCGTTTCAAACAGCTCTCAAGCTCAGTATTAGGGAAGCTTGACCGGGAGAGGTATCCCATCGCTGAAGCCTCAGAATGCTTTGCTTAGCTGTGAAATGCGAGATTGTCTTGCAAGGTTCTTAGGGGTGCCAGAGCTCAGACTGACAGCCTTAGCTCCTTGCCCGCAGAAAAAGCAAGGCACACGCTACCGCCTATCCCTCCTCCCTCTTCCCATCCCCGTCCGAAATGCTACATAACTTTTAACGACTTTAAGTATATATAATATATAACGCGATATTATATATATAAATATGTCATGCGAGGTATAGAAGTCACTCCTGGTGGGAAGGTTTAACGAAGTGATGGAAAGTACTAGGATTTACAAACACCAGGGAAGTATTTGAATTCTGTCTGCGTTGGGAGCTCCCGCCCCAAGGAACTATAACTGGGGACAGTGGTTGTATTTGAAGCCGATTTATTAATTCCACAAGCCCTTGATGCTCGGATAAAAGAATTTTCTATGACCAGAGCATGGGTCAGCTTAGGAGAGGCACCAGCCCTCAGAGGTGTGTTAGACCCCAACATACACAGTTGTCCATGGGGACCAAGGCTGGGACTTTTCAAAACAATCCTTGGCAAGGGTCATTCTGCAGTTTTACTCAAGAAGTGGCCTCCCCTTCCCGCTTCTCTGCAGCATCTGCAAGTCCTGCAAGCCTAATACTTCTCTGTCTTTAGACAGCTTCAGATGGGGGGAAAGTTAATGGGCTATTTATGTAAGAAATGATAATGTTTTCAATCTTGTTTGTGACTGAGCATAATAATGAGCTTGAATTTGAAACTTGAAAATTTGCAGTTGTAGAAAAAAAAAACAATGTATGGATAGATCTGAGAGAACCTGAGGTGGTATGTGTGATTGTGTGAGTGTGTGTGAGAGTGTGTGTGTTTGTGTGCATTAAACTAGTTTTTAGGTCCCTACGCCCCTTTGTATCTTAGCTCACAACTCACTACACTGTTTCATCTTCAAAGAATCGCTTTTTCTTCCTGTGTCTTGGAGTGCTTGTGTGATGATGCACCCAAGTACATAAAAAATAACACATAAATTGTTTTCCTAGTATCAGATAACTAAACAATGTGAAGTAAAAATTAAAAGATATGTGCCCTGATTGTTTTTAAATTTTTTTAAAAAGCACTGTTTTAAATGACCTAAGTTCTAGCATCTTTTTGTGCTTTTTGTGTCGAGTTAAACACAGTCATAAAGAAACATGATTTGCTGACCGGTTACAGGATCAACATTTGGGATGGAGGACCACCCGTAGTACTGTGCTTCCAAAATCCCGAAGCCTGCTGCTTTAAATCCTGTGTAAGAGATTTCGAGTCTTGTTCCAGATGGATAAATTGATAAAATGCTAGCTGCTGTGGGGAGAGTGGGAAAGCCCACAGTGAAATGGGGCTGCGGCGTAGCCGGCCACTTTCAGAATTGGGTTGAATATGTTGTGGAGGCTCTGGCAGTTTAAAAAAAAAACGTATACACAGTCCAGGCACGTTCACTGAAGACGTCTTCTGATTCCCCAAAGACAAGATGACTCCATCCCCCACAGAGAAGAAACCATTTCCTTATTTTTTCAGCTATTTTCCCAAAGATAATTTGTGCCGGGAGCAGACCAGAAAGAACTAAGCAGCCAGCCGTCCAACTGTCACCAGCGCAAGCCGAGCTCAGGGCGAGAACTCTTTCTCTGTCCCCACCACCATCACCAGATGTGTGTTGGGTGTCCTCAGCTGCGATGTCCTTTTGGAAACTCATTAAGCCAGCAATAAACTTGCCCGTACAGTAAAAGCACAGGCTCTCACTGAGAGCGAGTGGAGTTCCGGGGTGACCCACAACAGATGCCTTTCTGGGCAGAGAGACAGGCAACGGCTGTCAGAAAAGGAAGGGAGGGGAGAGGTCTTGCTCAGCTGGGTCAGCTGCTGAAGCCCCTGCATCTAGGAGGACGAGTGGGAGCTGTGGTTGAAGCAGGGGCTGGTCCTTGCTGGGCAGGCCTCCCGCCCGTGGGGGATGCTCAGTCTGGCTCTCAGGCAGTGCCCAAAGCCCTGAGGTGTGTGTGTGGTGTGTGTCTGTGTGCAAAGGCTAGGAGGAAGGATTTGTTTCCTGTCACGTGGCTAGGGATACATTTACCTGCCTCTCACCTGGGCACCAGATACAAAGGGAGACTGTGGGCCCTGACAGAAATTCCTTAAGCGAGAGAATTCCCTTCCCAGAAGCTTCTGAAGGGGGAGGATTGCTTAGTTTTGTGGGCCTCCTGATCTTGAGGTTTCAGGCAGAGGGGGGCTGAGAGTCACTCCCAGACGCCACACTTTCTGCCTGTCACCAAGACTGAGTTCTGCTGTGGGTAGGAAACATTTTTCTTGCTATTTGTTCTGAATAAGGAGTTGAAGGCGTTTGCCCAGAGGCTTAGCCCTCGAGTTGAGAAAACATGGCTTGTTGACAGAACACACACACTCTCATTCCTTGCTCAGTCCTCAACACTCTTCCTGATTCCAGGCTCACGGACTGTGAGCACCCCGCTTCCTCCTCTGAGAGGCTGATCAAGAGTCCCAAACACACCACACACACACACACACACACACACACACACACACACACACACTTCTGGTAGGACAATTGGTGGAGAATTTGCCTGTGACAATACTGGCCTAATGGTGTTTGCCTAACACCTTCTAATCCAGGGAGGGTAAACCTTCCATCGGGGACTAATGCTTGAAATGACAACTGGTGGCTACAGACCTGCTTGGCTCACAGTAATTGACCGGCAGGAGCTCCCTCTTCTACAACTGTAATTCAGGACTAGGAAAGTACCTGCCTTGATGTGCCTAGAGCTGAAGGAAGCTGTGTGTGTGTGTGTGTGTGTGTGTGTGTGTGTGTGTGTGCTCCTTTTTCTTCTCACTTTCACGGCAGTGACACTAATAGTATTTTTCTCATTTACAGACCAGACTTAAGAGTCTCTTATAGAAACACACGTTGTTAAAAACAAACAAGCAAACACTCACCACACTTGGGGACTTGAATGCAGAGGACAGCAGTCACCTCATCTCATCCATTTTTCTGGCTCTTTACTCAAGGCCTTTGAGTGTTATTATTAAGAGCTGAGCTTTGTGAGGAAGGAAACTGAGTGACTGAGCACATGACTCACACAGGCCACAGATGAAACCCAAGCCTTCAGTTACCCATGGGTGCCTCACCCTTGTCCTTCGAAAACCCTTCTCTCCCTGCCCTTGGTGGGTGACGCTCACTTTGGATGATTCTGAACATACACAGAATAAATCATCTTCTGAAGCTGGCCTGGTTACAGTTTTGTTTCTTCTTCTTCCTCCTCCTCCTCCTCCTCCTCC
>NW_022196897.1:151640938-151673413 GCF_008632895.1 Mastomys coucha
TTCTTCTTCTCCTCCTCCTCCTCCTCCTCTTCCTCCTCCTCCTTCTTCTTCTTCTTCATCTTCTCCTCCTCCTTCTCCTCCTCCTCTTCCTTTCCTCCTCCTCCTTTGTTTTTTGTTTTGTCTTGTTTTGTTTTGTTTTGCTGTTATTTTAAATAGAAGAGAATTACACTCGGTATTTAGAAAACAAGAATAGAAACCTTGGTATTCGTGTTCAGCAGTTTGGGTCTGGTTCTGCCAAGGAGGATAGCTGTTTATTTACGAGGGCTAATTTAATTTGTCCCTTTTATATTAACACTGGCCAGTTCTGTTCCTAAAACGAGTCAATAAATTTACCGGCAGAGGAAAGGCCCTAAACGTTACGGTAGGCACAGCTCGGGTCAGTTTTACCGGAAGGCGCTGTATTGTATTGCTACGGGTGGGTGCTGGTCTGGAGTTCAATTATAAACATTTGGAGGACAAAGTAATTTGGAACAGGTGGTCTTGAGAGTCGGGTAACAGGAGCAGTTCGTCTTGGCCACTTAGAATGTCAAGGGATGCCATCAGTATGGCCTGAATGTGGGGACAGGCGAGCTTGTGGTCAGTAGGGCCTGAGGGGTGCAGTCTTGGGAGGAAAGCAGAGGGGGTGTAAGGAACCCAGGGTCTCAGCCTACTGTCCTACTAAGAACAGGGCCTCCTGCTCCCTCCCTTCTCTCAATATAGTACCCTTCCAACGCAGATGTGCCGCCGGCTCCTGGTGTTTTGATATGTGAATTTGTACTTTCGAATCTACGCCGAAATTTAAAACAGGAATGTCAGTGTAAGATAGCGCCAACTTAAACATCTTTTAAAATGTGTGAAGAATTTAACAGAGGTTAAGAGCTATTCTGTCATATACCGTTCATAGTGTCGTGCCTGTACCATAAAACGTGCTGATGTCAACAGCCCTCCAGCTTTCCCCTTCTGTCTGGTTATCTAGTAAAATTAACTTTTAAAAGTCTGTGGATTCTCAGGCTGTGTAACTGAGACGAACATATATCTGCTTGTGTTCATTCATTCAGGGAACAGCCAGCTCTTAGGAATTGTAATTGGAAGAAAAAATGATAAAAATCAACCCCTCCTCCCCGAGAAGAGCGAGGCTCTGGACTCCTACATGTGTAGGAACGCACTTGAGTCCTCTAGCGTGAGATTCCTGCCTGTCATTTCTCTGCCCATCTCCTAAGCAGAGTTTTTTCAGACCTGAAATATACCATGTGTTAGCCAGTAGACATTTTAATTTTGTAAAGAAAAATGATGGCAGAGACGGCTGGGTCTGTTTCGACCATTATTGTCCCTGCAACGTGAATACTTTGGTTTTCATGGTACGGCGTGGGTTTGCCAAGAAAGAAAAATCACAGCAGGAAACTATGTGAAAACATACACACTTCTGTTTAAGAAATGGGAAAAACGGGCAGATTCTGCATGGTAATTGCTTTAACGTGAGTTTTAAATGTCATTGTTTGACTTAGGTCAAAAAAAAAAAAAGTCCCTCTTAGCTAATTCTCAGGAAGGTGGTTACCAGCTCTTGCACCTTTAAGAGGCTCTGAGAGACAGCGGCCTTTCAGGTGCAAATGCTCCATGGTTTGGGGGTTGTGCAGGCCTTTAAATTTTTAAAACGGTTACTTAGATATCGATTTTATTTTCTTGACCCAAATGAGAAAACACGGGGAATTCTCCATAGCTTTTTACAGGCTGCTAGGATGAGAAGAGAAGCCAAACCAACATGTATTAGGTCATGGGCTTGAAGTGCATACATAAGCCACTGAAGGTCACCAAAACAGGGCAAAACCACCGGCACTCACTCCCGGGCCAAGTCCGAATTCCTGCCTGTTAGACGCGTTTGGTTGAATTGGACACAGAAGGGGATGGGGGGGCGGGGGAAGGTTGCTTCTGCTCTTGACTTGATCTGTGTTCTCCGAGGAAGAGCAAAGACATCTTGTGGTAAAAGGAGACAGAGTCTGGAATGGCGGTCTCCTCCAGAACTTTTTCACTGTTCTAGAGAAAAATTTGGTTCTGGGTCCATCTGTCACTGCTGGTAACTCCTCTGGCTGTTCAGATCTGCAAGGGTCTGAGGCTAAAACGCCCTGTGGTTGAAATATTAACAGTTTTCCATCTCTTTCTTTTTTTGTTTCTGTGATTTTTAAAATGTGGGGCCCATAGTGAGAAGACAAGCTTGGCATCCTGAAATAAATACACATACAGTGAGTGTATCTGCATGCCCCTGAATTTGGTACCAACCCAGGTGCTGATGGGAACTCCACAGAGTGATTAACCCTCTTCTGAGAGGCAGAAAAGGTGTTAGCCCAAAGAGGTTGTTTGCCTTTGTGGGTGTACACTATTTACACATATGTCGACTTTTGTTTAGGAATGTTCTAGCTCCGTTTGTCTCTCCACCAAAGGTCTGAGGACCCAGTTGGTTGGGAAGAGGCCGGTTTGGGGGGGTGGCAGGCGGGAGGATCCTGGCCTTCTGGCCTTTTTCATCACTGGGAAGGCAAGGGGAAGCTCAGACTGGCTGCTCTGCTGATGCGTGGTCTCAAGTGGCAAGACAAGTTGTGACTTGTAGCCATGTTGTCTAAGTTTTGGCCCCAGCCAGCCGTGACAAGGAATGAGGCTAAGGAGATTACTCACCTCCGGTCTGTGTGAAGATCCTGAGCTCAGGTGTGCTCGCCTCTTACTGCAGAGACTAGACCCCACCCCCAGAAGCTAGCAGCTGGGGTATGGAGGGGGGCGCATAGGGGAAGGATGCTTTAATCTCCACAGATGTCTGAAACTTGTGGAATGTCTCCACGTTGCTCAGGCATCACGAGAGAGAGAGAGACTGGTACAGGGACAGAGATGCAGACCTGGGAGACAGAGGCATGACGGGGAGGGCGAAACTAGTGTTTTGATCCAGGGCTGGGTGTTTTCCGACCCCCTGGGACCCTCAGGGTAACTTTTCAAACTTGCTTTGGAAAGTTTGTCTGCCTTTTTAAAAATATTTTTTTCCAGTGAAACAACTTTAAAAAAAAAAATGTGTTGCCAATGTCAGAGTCATTGGCAACAGCCGATCACCCCTGTTTATTGAAGATGTGCTGTGTGCCAGGCACTACACTTAAGAAATATTTTTGCTTTGTCTCTGGATAGAGTAGACGGTTATTATCTCCATTTTACAGATGGAGACGCATGCTCAGAGTCCTACAGCCTGTGCCAGAGCCAGAACTGTGTCCAGTTCTGATCCTGAGCCTTTAGAACAGGCAGATTCCATGTAGGCCGTGGGGAGGCAGACTTTAAAGTCAGTCCTCCACACCCCGAGTTGCTCTGTGGGTATCCGTGGGGAGTCGGAATAGAGGGCTCAGAAGGGGGAGAGGATGCTATACTCACAAAGCCTCGGCTCCTGCATTGTGGAAGCCGAGGCATGTTTGGAGCAAGAGACTGTTGGAACCTGCAACCTGGCTGGTCTGCAACCCGGCAGCTGGCTGTCCCCAGCTGCAGTCACACTGTGACAACCTCAGTGTTACTACAGCCACGGAGCCTGTCACACTGGCTGTGGCCCTGAGAACTAAATGTGTTGACCCCTGAGAACTAAATGTGTTGACCCCTGACCCACTGAAGTTTGACAAGATAAACTGCATTGACAAGAAAGAGGATGTGCGTTTCATATGGAGTATTTCATAAACCATTCCAAACACAAACTGTGGAGATTAGAAGCAGAAACTGTGCATCAACAAGTGGGGTTGATGGCCCCACTTGGCATTACCTACCCGTCTCTGTCCCCAGTTGCACAACAGGGATTATAAAGCTCCTTTCTGTTGGAGATTAAGTTAATACGACAAAGTGTTTGTACCAGCAATGGGTGGAGTTTGAACGATGACCAGAGCTAACACTGCTATGATCACAAATCAAGAGGTGTGTATCCTGAGGTTAATGACTTAGCTCGTTGTGCCTCAGTTTCTCAATCTTTAAAACAGGGCATGATACTGATAAATGAGGATCTTTGCCATCTGCTGTGGTGAACATGTAAAGATATCACCTGTGAGAGGCTTGACTTTGTGGTCCCGCTGGTCTGCATTTGATAAGCCGGGTGTAAAGATGGCAGAGCGGTGCACTCGAGGCTAGCCTGGCAACAGCGGATCTGTGTGGAGAGTGTGGGCTGTGGTTGAGAGCACAAGCCCCAGACTCAGACAGAGCTGGTGTGAATTTTGGCCACTGACGGTGCCTTTGCCCTGCCACCTCTGGGCACAGTTGCTGTTCCTGGAAAGGCTGTGCGTGTTAAGTGAGGTGGCACACATTCACAGGGCGTTTGGCACATAGTAAGCACTCAATAAAAGGTGGCTTGTATCATTATCACCCGGACTGCATGCTGCACCCGTACCCCCAAGAAAGCACAGGTCACGGATAAAGCTTAATTTGAAAATAAAAGAACACATTTTTAAACTGCCAAATAGACTTAAAATAATATTCATTAAACAAAATTAAAATATTCTATTAAAGCCAGACTTTGGGCTCAGACCAAATTTTTATAACCCGAGCTTAAAGGCCAGGGAGTCCTCTAGCCACAATGGGGACATTGTGACTAAGCCCGAGACTTCAACGCTGCTATTGAGCGTCTTTGAAATGTATGTTTTCCCGTTTAAATGAAAGGGAAGTCACAGGAAGAAGAAAAAGAAGAAAAAGATTCTTGCTCTATTTAACAAACCATAAGGAGCTTTAAAAGAAAACAAAAGATGTTCTTCTAATGCCAAGACGCATGGTGGTTCCCTGGGGCTCGCTGGCCAGCTGGTGCACTGGCCCTCTGCAGGGGCTCACTGGCCAGCTAGTGCACTGGCCCTCTGCGGGTCTACCTTGGAATGATCCAGATTCCATGAGCTCTCTGAGCTAACCAAATCTCAACCATGTTCTCCCACAGACTTTATAGACAGTGGAGTGAGTACATTGTTGACAGCCAAGACCTGGGAGCCCAACTGTGTACGTTCAAAGCCTAGCTTTGCCTCAGTTTCCCCTTTCACAACACTGATAAGCCGTGGGTTTAGGGGGTCATTGTAGGGATCGTAGGGGCTTTGTCTTTTGCTTTCGTTGGAGCGTGGAGCATCCCCAGGCTTAAGGATGTTGAATATTGAAATCGAGAGGGTATTGCAGGTTGAGATCATCTGGATATTGAGAGAAGGGCAGGGAGAGTCGTGGATTTAAAACCTCACCAAGTTTTTATGTGCCATGCATTTCTCACAAAGAGTTTAATTCTCTCAAAAAAGAACCCTTATGATAGGGGACTGATGAGATGGCTCAGGGGTGAGGGGCATTGCTCTTCCAGAGGACCTGGGTTTGGTTTCCAACACCCACATAGAGGCTCACAACTGCCTGTCTCTCCAATTCCGGGTCTGCTGCCCTCTTCTGGCCTCCATGGATACTGTATGCACATGATGTATTTGCAAGTAAGTGCTCTACATGTAAAAAAACAAAACAAAAAAAAAAACAAAACAAAGGCAACAACAAAAAACAAAACCAACTAACCAAAACCTCTCTTGTGTGTCTGTGCCACAAATGGAGAGTCATGGCATGGTTTTGGTTTTGGTTTTGGTTTTCTATTAAACCAACCATTGTTTCTGTGGCCCCTAACCTCTCTTTTCAGTGAGAACCAATACATTTTCTTACCAAAAAAAAAAAAAAAAAAAAAAAAAAAAAAAAAAAAAAAAAAAAAAAAATTGTTTCTTTGGGACCGGGCATGTGGCACACACCTCTGATCCCAGCACGTGTGAGGCAGAGGTCAGTGGGTCTCTATGAGTTCTGGGACAGCTAGAGCTACACGAAGAACCCCCGCCCCCTCTCTCTATATTGGTATAGATAGATAGATAGATAGATAGATAGATAGATAGATAGATAGAGATAGAGATATGACAAAAAAGAAAAAGAAAAAAGGAAGAAAGGAGGAAATAAGGAAGGGAGGAAGGCAGGCAAGTAGAAAGGAAGAAAAGAAGTGCTTTAATCCAGGCATGGTGGGATATAAAGTGCTTGGGAGGCAGGGTCAGGAAGCAATGGATTTGGGGGCTAGCCTAGGCTCTATAGCAAGACCTTGTCTCAGAAAACTGAAATAAAATAAAATAGTGAAATATTTTATTCCTAAAAATCTCCCCCATAATACAAGACTCCTGGACTATGGAGATTTGCCATTCTGCATTCTGGGGCATACAATGAAATGTGTTAGGTGCCTAAAGTTGTCAGTAATGGCCGTCTAGGCCTACAACCATGACTGGTGTCATCTGAGTGAGCAGTTGCGTGGTACATGTGTGCATGTGTGTGCGGCCCAGCTTTGCGTACAAACAGTGTTGGTTGCAATGGTCTGAGCATTCCCTCTGCAAAGACCCCGCCCTGAATGGTCCCAGACACTAGCTCCTCTCTTCCTCATATCAACTGTTCCTATTATAGATGAACAAAAGGCAGGCCCATTCAAGCACACACAGAGCAGGAGTCAAGCCAGGCTTTGTACATGGGAGCTGGGTCTAGAGGTCTGTTTACTGATCGCTATACTGCCCGGCCTCTAGCACCCCAGAAAGAATTCAGCTCCCTCCCATCACCCCCCATACACACACACACACACACACTTAACTGTGTCACAGACAAACTAAGCGCGCAGGTATGCAAAAGAGGTAAAAGTTCTTTAGTTGCAATTTTGTAGCAAAAAAAATATCTCAAATTGCCTTTGGGGGGTGTATCTCATATGGGGAAGTCAGGGGACAGTTTGTGGGAGTCGGTTCTCACTTTCTTCAGGCAGTTGAGCTCAGCCTGAGCCTTTCCCATCTTTACCCACCACGCTTCATTTGTGTTCTCCCCTGGCCTCAAGTTCACCATAGTGTGGGTGAGGATGGGTGAGCTGAGGTCCGATGCAGTCGACCTCAGCCATACACTGGGCTCACTCTGAGGAATGCATCAGGAGGCGGGTTAGCTCCTGTGCGAGAGCCGCATGCACTTACACAAATCTACGCTGTATGGTTGCTGCATCCAATCCAGATGCTGACAGTGAACATGAAGGCCAAGGCTGCTCTGGTGTGCGCAGTGCCCCACTTTACAGTACATAAGTGGGACACGCTCCAACAACTATGTGAGGTAGCAGACGCCGGTCCTTGGGCGCTGACGGGTGGTTTATTGTTTCTGTCAAGTCTGATGTGCTGTGAGTAACCGTGCGAGCTGTGTGTTTATTCTGAAGTTACCGTGGGATGCTTTATACCAGTGCCAACCACCCAACAAGATTGTGCCTCACTGCGGTGATTCAAGGGCCGTGATGTCACCCGCCAAAGGGAGTCTTTAAGCTCCATGGCTTACAGGGCCGTGGTTGTGTAGGCAGTCTGTCACTGAAGGAAGCATTGTGCTAACTGTGCTTACCTGTCTGGCAACCCTGGGCTGCCTCAGTTTCCCTCCTGATCAAGTGATGGTAATGGAGGTCACAGATGTGGTCTGTGCTGGGAGACACCCAACCCACAGCCATTGTTAGAAGTTGTTTATTACCTACTAGGGAAGAAGAAGATTCAGCTGTGGGAATCCTGGCTTTCTTTTGGACATATATGTTCCCGAGCTCATTTATGGGTGAAAGGAGGGAAAGAGCCTGGGGTACAGAAACTACTCAGAAATGAGCTCAGGTTCTTAGGACTGGCTGAAGGCCAATTCCAAGGCTCTTGCTTCTGACTCCCTGTCTCAGTCAGGGTTTCTATTCCTTCACAGAACACCATGACCAAGAAGCAAGTTGGGGAGGGAAAGGTTTATTCAGCTTACACTTTCCACATGGCTGTTGATCACCAGAGGAAGTCAGGACTGGAACGCAAGCAGGTCAGGAAGCAGGAGATGATGCAGAGGCCATGAAGGGATGTTCCTTACTGGTTTGCTCAGCCTGCTGTCTTATAGAACCCAAGACTACCAGCCCAGGGACAGTACCACCCACAAGGGGCCCTCCCCACTTGATCACTGATTGAGAAGATGCCTTACAGCTGAATCTCATGGAGGCATTTCCTCACCTGAAGCTCCTTTCTCTGCGATAACTCCAGCTTGTGTCAAGTTGACACACAGAACCAGCCAGTATACTCCCCCTGCCTGCCCTGCCTGGGAGATTCCCAGGATCCTCTATGGGGATTGAGAGTCAGAGCTCCTGAGGATGAGTGGTCATAATGAGAAACTGAGGCACAGGCAGTCCTAGGCCATTGTTGCACAGCCAGAGTGGAGACTTCGAACTTTCTCCCAAGACCCAGAGCCAGAAGGACCCCGGAGCCGCCGCCGGCTCCCAAAGCTGCTGCTGCTCACTGAAGAGCTTCCATTCCCGTTTCGCCCTCTGCTTTCTATTGTAGAAAATATTTTTCTCCAGAAGTTTCTACCTTCTTTCCAGTTGACAGGTGATCAGCTATTTCGTACCTTCTTCCCTTACCCAGCCCACATCCCATTTCTACTGAATGGAAATTGCATTCTTCCATACATTCAAAAACATGTATTGATGGCTCAGCGGGTAAGAGCACTGACTGCTCTTCCAAAGGTCCTGAGTTCAGACCCCAGCAATCACATGGTGGCTCATAACCACCCGTAATGAGATTGGATGCCCTCTCTTCTGGTGCGTCTGAAGACAGCTACAGTGAATTACGGGCCAGAACGAGCAGGGCCAGAACGAGTGGGGCCCGGCCCAGGTCCTGAGTTCAATTCCCAGCAGCCACACACATGATGGCTCACGGCCATCTGTACAGCTACTACAGTGTACTCATACACATAAAATAAATAAAATAAATCTTTAAAAAAAATGTATTGAGTACCTACTGTGTGCCAGGCTCTACTCCAGAGGAGGATACTGTCAAGAATAAAAAAGCTCTGGGCTCAGTGTATGAGCATGAAGACCTGAGAGTGGATCTCTAGCATATATGTAAAAACCCTTGGTGCAGCACTGAGAGCAGAGACAGGATCCCTGGGGCTCCCTAGCTCAGTCAGCCTAGCCAATCAGGGAGCTCCAAGACAATGACACCCTGTCTTGAAAAAGAAGGTAAGGCAGGGCAGTGATGGCTCACACTTTTAATCCCAGTACTTGGAAGGCAGAGGCAGGTGGGTTTCTGAGTTCGAGGCCAGTCTGGTCTACAGAGTGAGTTCCAGGACAGCCAGGACTACACAGAGACACCCTGTCTCGAAAAACAAAAAAACAAAAACAAAAAAAAGAAAAGAAAAAAGAAAAAGAAAAAAAAGAAAAGAAAAGGAAAAGAAGGTAGAGAAACTTGTAGAAGGCCCTGGATGCTGGCCTCCATGCCCATAAATGTACCCCTAACACACAAAAAGCACCATGCAGGCATGCTCACAAGCTATCCCTCAAAGAATTGTAATTAAATAAAAGAAACAATGTAACAGAGGTGTGTGAGTGACATAAAATGTCGCAGGGTGACAAGCCTATGGGGTGGACGGTTAGAGCCCAGCGGAGGGAGAATTCATGAGCATATCACTGGAGAGAGAGCAGTCTACTAGAAGAAACGGGTACAAAAGCCCTGGGATTCGGTGTGGGGTAGAGTCACAGGGATCAAAGCAGAGGGAGCTGAGCTGTGTAGGGTCCTGCTTAGAACCCACTATTCTGTCTCAAACAGCTGTGTCTGAAATAAGAAATAGTATATCTAAAACTGAGTTTTAAAACATACACAAAGCTTAGCTGGGTGTGATGGTACATGCTTTTAATCCCAGCACTTGGGAGGCACGCAAATCTCTGTGTATTTGAAGCCAGCCTGGTCTACATAGTGAGTTCAGGACAGCCAGAGGTATGTAGAGTCTCTCTCTCTCTCTCTCTCTCTGACACACACACTGAGACACACACAGAGAGGGAGAGAGAGAGACAGAGAGAGGGGTGGGGGGAGGTCTTAGTCTAACATGGGCTGGGCTGCTCAGAGCAGCCAGAGAGGGACCGGGTGTGCCAATTAGTCCAGGAACAGGCTCCATCTGCCAGGTGCTTTGATTTTCCAAAAGACACTGCAACCTTGATTTTTACGAGAAAGATCCTGAATTTCTACTCCCGATGAGGAACCCCTTCGGGCTCTGCGGTGCACACAGCAGGTCCTGAGCACCTCGTTTCAGTCAACAGACCCTAAGCTTCATTCTCCCCTCTGTTGAGATTATTTTACTTTTGACTAAATCCTGACCCAAAAAGATGCCAAAAGATGTTCAATGTTGTTTCCAGGAAAAAGCAGGCCTCGGGCCTCCTGGGGCAGGATAGAGAGCCTTCCAAGGAGCAATCGGCTCTCCCTAGCTTTGTGTTGCTCAGCAGTTTCCCTGATCACGGCTCATCACAGATAACAGCACAAGGGTCCAAGTCTATCCCCTGGGATTCGGGAAGATGATGGTTATGTCATCTGGGGTTGATGGAAGAGGAGTAAGATGTCTGCAAGTTTCCTTAAGTGGGTGTCAGCCACTGTGTAGAGCAGCTTTTCCTCAGCGTGAGGAAAGTGCCCTGGAGGATTCCACTCAGGAGAGGGAAGGTCGAGGAGCTGGGTAGGGGTGGGTGCCAAGGTGAGGGATATGCTCCAAGCTTGCAAAGATGTGTTGACACCCAGGCTGGCAGTAAAACCAGTGTCTTTTTTTTCCTTACCCCCAAAAGACACATTGAGCGAAAACCCAGCCTATTCATCCCTTAGCTGGTGAGATGATTCTGGGTGTAAATGATGGACAACTTTTGAATTGACCCACAGGGGATACAAAGGAAATGCATTGGCCTGAGAAATGGGGCATTCTGGGGGATCTGGCTTCAGGTGCAGCTGGATCAAAAGCTCATCTGTAGGTCATAGGTCATCTTCATCCATCCTTTTCTCACCTTCATCCATCCTTTTCTCTACTGTCACCTTCAGCATGAGGGAGGGAACTAGAGAGAGAAGTGAGTTCAGTACCAGTTGTTAGAGGAGATGGGTGCACAAGCTCCCTGTGGCTCCCAAACTGTATATACTTGTAGACATGCCATCCCATAATTCTCCTTGTTGCTAGGTTGTTTATGAAATGCGTCCTTTGTCCAATGCAGGAGTGGGACCTCTGTGTCTTCTCTTTACTGTCCAAATGTTCTTGCTAGGCAGAAAACTGCCACACAGGCATGCTACTCTGGGGCCTGTGCTGGCCCATTCACTTATCCCTGAAGGACTGATACCCGGTCTTCTTTTCTTATGGTGCTTGGTATAAACTTGGAACCGAATAGCTGAAGGCCTGAGGAAACATGGGAAACAGCCAGGGAGATGGCCAATGGCTAAAGTGTTGCTGGAGCCCCAGCTTTTGTCTAAAGCTGGACATGTCAGTGCATGTCCAGAACTCCAGTGCTGTGTGTCGAGGTGGAAGCTGAAAACGGAGCACCCTGGAAGCTTGGGGGCCAGCCTGGGACACACAGAAATGAGCGAGAGACAGTCTCAGACAAGGTCAAAAGCAAGGACCAACCACCGCAAAGGTTGTCTTCTGATTTTCATACATGTGCTATATGGCACATGCATACCTGCACACACACACACACATGTACATGTGTGCGTGTCACCCCAACTCCTAGACTTCTCCCCTGTCTAGAAGTTCTACAGCACCACCTGATGCAACTCTTACCGACCTCCAAACTACAAGGAAAATTTGGCTTTCTTTGGTCTGCAGAGCGTTTGAAAAGGAGAACAGGGCCATTATTTGAAAATCTGGCTATTTCACACAAAACTGCTGCCTCTTGATTTCCATCAGTGTCAACATTGGGCCCACATTTCCATATGACCTCAGCTGGCAGGGGCTGGGAGACAGCTGCCCCATCTAGATGTCTAAATGAGTTCACTGCAGTCCCCGCTTCTCCCTATCGTCTCCCCGACACTGAGGTTCAGGCTTAGTTCTCCGTTGAGGCAGTGGTGACTCTCCCAATATGTGTTCATGAGGAAAGGGAGGTCTTCCCCACATCCAAGTCCCTGCCGAAACCAGGAAAGGTCTGGAGGCCAAGTTCTCAGCAGTGGACAGATGTGAGAGACAGCGTGGTTTGTGGAGAAGTTGACATTTCTCAAGGTTGGCATTGCTAATGTTTGGGGTGGGGAGTGCTTGCCGTGGAGGTCTGTCTGGTTTACGTTTAGTGTGTATGTAGGTATGGATATATGTAGGAATGAATGGATATGCATGGGGTGTGCCTTTGTGTGTCCATGTTAATGGAAGTCAGAAGTCACCCATAGGTGTCATTCCTTGGGCACCATCCCCTTTTTTTTTTTTTTTTTTTTTTTGAGACAGGGTCTCTCACTGTCCTGGTGTTCATCAAGTAAGCTAGGCTGTCTGGCCATTAAGTCCCCAGGGATCTGCCTGACTGCTGTTCCAGTTCTGAGATTATAAACACACAGCAGCTCAGCCAGCCTTTGGTTTTATTATTAGTGTGTGTGTGTGTGTGTGTGTGTGTGTGTGTGTGTGTGTGTGTGTGTTGTGAGTTCAGGCATTGTGCGTGCTGTGATGTGTATGGAATCCAGAGGGCACTTATATGTCATTTCTCTTTTTTACCCTTATCTGGGTTCCAAGGATCAAACCCAGGTTCTCATGCTTGTACAACAACCATCTCGAAGCCTACCTCCATTTTCTGCTCCGTTTATTAAGGGATGGCACGCTCACGTCTACACATGTGTGTGATGCACAGAGGCCTACAGACCCCGTGCCTCTGGCACTACCACAAGTTGGCACTGACTTAGCCTAAGCGAAGATAGTTGTCCTTGCTGTGACCTGGGCTGGCAGTGGTGGTTTTGAGTTGGCCGAGTGGCCTAATCATGCGTGCGCTTGCTAGCCATTGGGCCTAGGTACAACTGCCTGCCTAGAAGGTTCTAGAAGGAATTCGGCATGACTGAGAGGGTCTATCTTTTTAAGGAATTCTTGGAGCCCTTCTTAACTTCTAGCTATGAGAGGCCTTGACAGGTGCCCCTTTCAAACTCTGGACCCTTCAGTGAGGCTGCAGTATGGGGCGCAGGCAGTGACTGAAGCGTGTAAGAAAATGAGTGCAGGAGCCAAGGATCTCTGAGCATGTCCAGCTCTGTCCCCGTGAGCTGCAGCCAAGACAGGTTCAAAATGGTGCCCTACTGTGTCCTCCTAGCTCCAAATCAGCTCTGTTATGATAACTGGCTGGCAGGGGGAGACCCCACTAAAGGGCCGGAATCTCTACATTTAAGTTAGGAAGGTGGATACTTCCGTGGGTTCTGGGAAACAGGCTTTCTGGAAACCAAAGGCCCTGGTTTGAGACTTTTGGTCTTTTCTGATGTGACTCTTCCCACTGTGGCTGATGTCCAGCTACAAAAGGCTTAGGTGCCAGGCCCTCACTGGCAAAGAAAGGTTCCCTCAATGTTGAGGCAGAAGTGCGCACACAGCACTGAGGGTGAGTCGTGACTGGTGCACTCTGGAATAGCCAGGGACTTGTTGGAGCAGGCAGAGTGGGGGATGCCAGGGAAACGGTCATTCCAGGCCCTGTCTGGTGCTTGCTTTACGCTCTGAGCAAGATGGGAGTCGCCGCAGGGCTCTGAGCCCAGCAGAGACAGAATGTGGACCAGGAGACCTCGGAGGCTGCACAGCACGCCTGCCACCAGAGGAAGGAGCAGGTGACTCCAAGTATCCAGTGCCAAACCAACTGGATGTACTGCCGTCCCTTCATCCTCACAGCAAGACGTTTTATTGGGCCACTCCAGGGAATATGTGACAGTCATCCGAAAAGCTTAAACAGCATGACTAAAGATAGCTGTTGGGGTGGACCTGCTGGTGCAGTGGCCACATTGATATCCACCATGCTGCCTGGCTTCCTGGGTTCTCCCAGGCCCATCCCAACTCTCTGTTTTGAGAAACGGAAGTCAGAGAAACTAGAAAGGACCCCACTCGTCACTGAGACTCCACATCCCCTTGCCACAGAGAGCTGCCCAGTGATCAAGCCCACGCATATGTGGGGTTAGTGGGTGCAGTGGACAGAGGATTGGCAGTGTGGAAATCGAGACCTATTCAATGGTCTCATCTGCCTGAGCCTCAGTTTTTCTCATCTGTGGAGTGGGGCCATCCACTTAAATGAGATCACAAGCACATAGTGCTTGGCGCTATGCAAGACCCCTAGTTTTTATACTGTGCAAAAGAAACTATTAGCCATGTTGTTCAAGATGGGGACTGGGAAGGAGGCTTGAATTGTAGCCAAAGGCTGACTGATATTCGTGGCAGGGATGGGACAGGGGGCTTGGGGCACCTCATGCTGGAGAGCTCTGGGACTTGGCCTTGTTAGTTCTCTGTCCCTCGTCCTGGAGGAAGGGGGCCCTGTCTGGGTGTGTACCCCTCCCAAGGAGACCTACCTTGGCCCTTGCAGCACCCCAGGTCCCAGAGGAGCCAGCAGCAGCCAGGCTGCAGCCCTGCCTTGCTCTGCCTGTGTCTGGGGAAGGCGGAACAGCATGTACTCACACAGCAAGCAGATCCCCAGATGCGGCCTTTTCGGCTGCCACGTTTTTCCTCATGAAATTCCTGACTTGGTGTGTTGTGTTTTTCTAAAAACACACCCACGGCCTCCAAAAACCTCAACCAGGGAAGGGGAAACATTTCTGGTTGAATTACCGGTTTTTGAAATGGTGTCAGATTATGCCCCTCTTTGTGGCCTGAATACACCATTCTTTCTATCAACAGCTCTTCTGAGGGGCTGGACTGGTAGAGAGAGCATGCTTCTTGTCTAGGACAGCTGCCCCAAACAGATATGGAAACTGAGGCTGAAGGAGGCCAGGGATGCCTCACAGACCACATGCAGGTCTCCAGACCCCAAGTCTGCCTTCTTCTCTAACCCCAGGTCACGGGGACAAGCTGAGGCCACCTTTGCCCCACAGACTTGCTTTCTTTGGCCTGAGGGTGTTTTGATTTGTGCGAGTTGCCAGCATTTAAAACTCAGGAGATTCCATATAAAAAACTCGAGTTTCTGGCTTCTCCTGGGCCCTTGGGAGATCTGCCAAATGAGGCCTACATTCCTTCACGGTGACAGTTGGGGACTCAGTCACTGCCCTTCCCTGGAACACACCCTGTTCAGCTTACCTGGGCCTCCAGGTAGACTGCCATCCCAGAATCCCCTCTCTTGGCTCTCCCAGGGCACCAGAGCTTTTTCTTGTTTTGGTACTGGGGATTGGACTCAAGAACCCACACACTCGACCACTGAGCTGTGTCTCCTGCCTAGTTCGTTTTGAGAAAGGATCTTACTAAGTGGCCCAGGCTGGCCTCAAACTCAGGGTCCTCCTGCCTCAGCTTCTCTAGTGCCTGGGATTACAGGCCTATCTTCAACTGGTATGTTTGCAAGAGACAGCAGCCTTGTTAAAGGTTAGCTGGGAGAAGTTTCTTCATGGCTCTCTCTCTCTCTCTCTCTCTCTCTCTCTCTCTCTCTCTCTCTCTGTGTGTGTGTGTGTGTGTGTGTGTGTATGCAGCAGTGTGGCCATGTCAGGAGAAGCCACCCGTCACTCTCCATCCCTCTGTTAGGCTGCTGGCCCTACTCCGCCAGCGTGATGCTTGCCCTTGCGCATGGCAGCCCTACCGTTTCCAGTTATTTTTTTAAGGCTGAATTAAATGTAAGTTGACCTAAATCTGCCCTGCTTGTCTGAGACTTGAGATGCTATTAAACCAAATTAAGGCGCTTGGAAAAGCTGAAATAATCTTTAATTGCTCGAGAGAAGGCCTGTGTGATTGTTAAGGAGCATGGGTGTGTATGTCTGAGTGTGCAAGAATGAAAAAGTATAGTACAAGTGTGCGTGTGTGTGTGCAGGAGTGTGCAAGCATGAAAAATATAGTATGAGTGTGCATGTGTGTGCATGAGTATGCAAGTGTGAAAGCATGCTCTGGAGGTGTGTATGAGTGTGTGAGTATGAAAAAGTATACTCTGGATGTACATGCGTGTACATGAATGTGCAAGCATGAAGAAGTATACTCTGGGTGTGTTTATGAGTATGCAAGTGTGAAGAAGAAAATCGTGTGTGTGTGTGCATGTGCCTGTACAATGGTTCATTTTTTACAGGTGTTTGCTTATTTTTGTGTGTATGTGTGGAGCAGTGGAAGCCATGGTGCTCATGTGGAAGCCAGGGCTCAACTTGTAGGAGTTGGTTTTCTCTTTTACCGTGTGGGTTCTGAGGACCAGACTCAGACTACAGCAAGCACCTTTATGTGTGGAGCCATCAGCTGGCCCAATGGCTTTTCTTTTTCTAGGTGCTATGCATAGACCCCAGGGCCTTTGCACATGCAAGGCAAGTGCTCTACCACTGAGCTACACCACAGCTTCTTTGACTTTTGAGACAGGATCTCAATAGGTTACCTTAAACTTGTTTAAACTTGTTCTCCCTTGTTCTACCCAGGGAGGATTTGAACTTGAGGTCCTCCCTCCTCACCCTCCTTAAGACAGGGATGTCAGCCCTGTGCCACTGGCCCAGTTGGTATGACTTCTTTCAAGCATATCCAGCCTATAGACCATGGGCTGCCTTGCCCTGGTTGGGGGCGGGGGGTGCTGCTCAACACAAATTGATAAATTTACTTAAAACATTAGGAGCTTGTTTTTATGGATCTTGATTGAATTTTGTAAAAGCCAGTCCCGTGCTGCAGGGTTTCAATGGGTTAGACTCATCGGACATGATTTCTTCAACTCCAGTGTTGGAGAGGTAGGTACAGCAGGGTGTCTGGAACTCACTGGCCAGCCAGGATGCTTGAATCAGCAAATGTCAGCTTCACTGAAAGACCTGTAGTGGTTTGAATGAGAACGGCCCCCATAGGCTTATGTTTTTAAATGTTTGGTTCCCCGGTTGGTGGAACTGTTTGGGAAGGATTAGGAGGTGTAGCCTTGGAGGAGGAGGAGGTGTGTCACTGGGGACAGGGGATGGGCTTTGAGGTTTGAAAAGCCCATATCGGGCACTGTAGGGCTCTCTCTCTCTCTTTCTCTCTCTCTCTCTCTCTCTCTCTCTCTCTCTCTCTCTCTCTCTCTTTCTCTTTGTGTGTGTGTGTCTGTCACTCTGCATCTCTCTGTATGTCCCTCTGTGTTTCTGTGTCCCTTCTCTCTCTCTTTCCGTGTGTGTATCTGTCCCTCTCTGTATTTCTCTGTGTCTCTCTGAGTCTCTGTCTCTCTGCATCTGTCTCTCTGTGTCTCTCTCTCTTTCTCTGCCTCTCGCTTATAAATCAGATGTGAACTCTCACCTGCTGCTCCACTACCATGCTTCTGTCACTTTCCCTGACATGGTGATAATGGACTCACCCTCAGAAATTATAAGTAGCTCCCAATTAAATGCATTCTTTTGTAAGTTGCCTTGGACATGGTGTCTCTGTATAATAATAGAACAGTGACTAAGGAAGACCCCCTTCTCAGAAAAATGAGGGATAAGGGAGCTTAGAAAGACTGGACATTGACCTTTGCCACACACACACATGTGCACACACACATACACATAAGAGTGCACACATGAACCCGTACAACACATACCTGTATCAATAATAAGTTAGTACATAAGCCAACAGAGCAGGGTACCAGAGCCAAGTGGTGATGAGAAGCTAGGAGCTGAGCTAAGACGCACATTGCAAAGACCAGCTCAATGGAGAATCCGCAGCCTACCCTAAAGAGAGGGGTGTGTCAAGGAGTGAGCTCTTGCGTGCTCTTAAAGGGTCTCCACCCAGTGGCTCCTTAATTTCAGATAGAAAACATAGCCATTATTTGGTGGGGAAGATACTCAACCTGGGATCTGGGTATTCTGTACCATGCTTAGCCATGAGGGTGATGGATGGGATGCCCCAAGAAAGCCACACCATCACCTGTGATGTGTCCTGAGAAAGGGCACCACTCAGAGTCCGATCACTAGGAAAGAGAAGACACAAAAGAACGTGGAGCATCCTACTGCAGAGCAGATATCTTGCTCTTCAAACAGGCCCATATTGGAAAAGGCAGGATGAGAGAATGTTCTAGAAAGAAGGAACAGAGGAGCTGTGACAACTGAGTCACATACTTCAGTAATGGACTGTGGTGGTGGGTGAGATGCACACTGGCAGTGTTGCCTTGCTTGAGGTGAGTGACAGAGCTAGTCTTGACTCTCGGGAACTATCCACGGAGTGTTCAGGGGTGAGAGCTGCGGTGTCATTTCCTTTCTCACATGGTTCATTAAAGAAAAATAGCATGTGTGCCTACGGGTTGGGACAGAGCGCAGTAGGCAAAACCACCTGTGAAATATTGATGGCAGGCATGCCTGATTGGAAGATGTGTGCACACTCTCTGCACCGTCCTTGTGCAGGTCGGACTCTGAGGGACCCACAGGGTTCCACACAAACACTGGGTGACAGAAAAATCACGCAGAAGAGTGTCTAGGGTTTGTGCTAGGTTTCTTATGCATTTGTTTGTTTGCTTGCTTGCTTGCTTGCTTGTGTCGTGCACGCATGCACTCTTGCACGAGAGGACCACCTGGGAGTCTCCCTCAGGTGCCATCTACAAGGTCTCTCAAGGATCTGAAGCTTTCCAAGAAGCCTCAGGTAGCTGGCCAGAGAGTGCCTGTCTCCACCTCTCCAGTGCCACAATTACACAAGCGTGTGCCACTGTGCCCAGCTTTTTTATGCAGGTTCTGCGGGCATCAACCTGAAGTCTTTTAAGGTAAATACTGGTGACTGAGCCCTGTCCCCAGCCTACTTTTTGTTTTTTTGTGTAAGCACTAAACACTTGATAATTCTCCTTGTATGATTGAGAGCCCCCAGACAGGGACTATCCTGGGGGTGGTATTGCTTTCTTAGCAATTTGTCTTGTTTATTTTCAGCTGTCTTTTAATTCTGCCTATCGGTCTGTCTGTCTATCTTTCTGCAGTGCTGGGGATGGAACCCAGGGTCTTTCACAGGCAACCACTCTGCCATGGAGCCACATCACTCAATTCTTGGCTTTCTGAGACAATCTCACCATCATTCAGGCATGTCTTGGAACTTTTGCAAAAAGAAAAGGCAAATGACAACCTGGGTAGCCCATATCACAGAAAAGCATCTAGCTTCTCTAACACACCAAATGCTTCCTACAAAAATAAAAAAAGAATCAAGAATATAAACTATTTTTAAAATGGGTGAAAGACATGAGCAGGTGGTTCACGGGGAAGAAAGTAGAGTAGACTCCTAGATATCGGGAATGTGTTTTATCTCACAGAAGATGAATTGGGCTGTGTGACTGTGGGAATCAGCCATTCTCACCTGTGCTGGGGTCTGTTAAGCTCCGAGCCTGATGGAGGGCAGTGTGACTGCTTCTCCAGACCCCAAGTGCAGCTCATTCTAGCTCTGAGACCTCACTTCCTGTGATTTGTTGCAACTGGACACACATGAAGCAGCAGGTGGATAGTTTATATTTCACCTGATTTCTAACAGTGTACCTTTGAGATGCAGTGGCAGTATATGCCAGGTATTCTCTGGTCAAAACTTCCAAGCAGGTCTGCCATTTCTTCCTTCCACCCTTCCTTCTTTCCTCCCTTCCTCCCTCCTTTCCTTTGTTCCTTCCTTTCCTTCCTTCCTTCCTTGCTTTCCCCTCCCTTCCTCCCTTCCTCCCTCTCTCCCTCCCTTCCTTCCTTCCTTCCTTTTTTTTCTTCCTCCCTCCCTCCCTCTCTTTCTTTCTTTCTTTCTTTCTTTTTCTTTCTTTTCTTCCTTCCTTCCTTCCTTTCTTCCTTCTTGCTATATTCTTTGAGATAGGGTCTCACTATGTAGCCCTAACTTTTCTGGAACTTACTCTGTACACCAAGCTGCCCTTGAACCTGCAGAGATCTACTTGCCTCTGCCTCCTGAGTACTAGGATTAAAGGCACGTGCCACCATGCCTAGCATCCAAACAAGTATTTCTAAAGGAAAGTGATATAGGATGCTTCTGTCTATTTAAAAATAGGAGTGATGTGAACAAGAGTATATTTTCATATTTTCTCTAATTTGCATAAAGAGAATCTGAATTGATACATAAAACATTATTGTATTAGTCGTCTCCAGAGAGAGAGAACCAATGGGGAATAACTCTCATTCTCTCTCTGTTCCTTTGGAATCTGAGAACTCCTACAGGCTCCTCTCTGCAGCCTGCAAAACAGGGGGGCTGGCAGGGGTGTGGAATATAGTTATGTAGGTTCAAAGGCCTGAGAACCAGGGAACCAAGGATGTGACCCCAGCCCAGGTACAGAGGAAGAGGGGCACAGATGACTCAGCTCAAACAGTAAAGCAGAGAGAGAAGAGGGAGGGAGAGAGGGAGAAGGGAGGGGAGAATATTTCTTCTACCTTTTGTTCTATTCAGAGCCACGTTCAGAGAGGGTCCACCTGCTGAGCCCACTGATTCAAGTGCCATTCTTATATGGACCCCATCACAGACACTGTTAATGACCTCATTCATTTCTAGTGACTGGTGCCCCAGTCAAGTCACACACAGCATTCACCATCGTCCCACTGAGCATGGCTTTGGGAAATGGTGGGAATGAGATCTTCTCACTGAATCCCTCATGTTTTAATTCTGAATCGTGTAAGTCTAGAATCTATTTTTAAAATTAAGCTAAAAATCAATGCAAGGGCTGAGGGGTATCTCAGTGGTCCAGGGCTAGCCTAGCTTGTGCAAGACCCAAGGTTCCATCCCCAGTACACATACATGTGCACATACACACACGCACGTATGTATACACATGCATATACATACTTGCACACATACATACACATATGCACACACACATACAAATGTGGACACACAAACACACATACACACATGCAAGTGCCTGCACACGCACATACATACTCGTACACACACATACACACATGCACATGCCTGCACACACATAAACGCACACACTTGTGTACGCGCGCACACACACACACATAGCCTTGATGCCAGAACAATGGACTCCTTGGTGTGTTGCGTGTCACCACTTTCACGCCCTGAGTTCTGAACTTCGAGGGCTCTCTCTTGTTCTTCCAGGAGACATCACATCCTTGAGACCGACTTCATTAGTCGATGCAGGTCAGCTCGTGGTCCAGAGCAGGACCGGCAGGATGCAGTGTCCTGGACAAGGAAGTAGGCCCCTTCTTATTTCTTTTATTGAAGCCATGGTCAGTCTGTGCTTAGGTAAGGCCTCACTACGTAGCCCAGACTGGCCTCCAACTATGGCGGCTCACCTCCCCCAGCCTCTTAAGCGTTGGGACTACAAGCAGGAGCCACGAAGCTCACCTAAGCTGAGAAACCTTGCCATTACCGTCTGCCTTCCACTGGGTTCCTAAAGGATCCACAGGATACACTTCCCTTCAGTTAGGAAAACGGCCCAGGTCACCTCTGGGGAGCACACAGCCTCATGGAGGAAAGGGCGTGCAGAGCGGGTGGGCCCCTCTCCTCCCTCCCCTCCCTCCGCCTGCATTCCACATGTGGTGCCTAATGTGCCACTCAACCCAGACGCTATGAGCTCTCTTATCTGGAAGTCCGGTGGGGTGACATGGGTGTGTGCACAGAAGGATTCCAGTCCAGGGAACACTCCCAGCTGCTTGGAGCAACAGTAGCAGGTGAAGCTCTCATCATAGACACTGAGCCCAGGCATGATTCCAAGCTCTGCTCTTACCCACAATCCCCTGCGAAGTAGATGGAGGTCTATCACATGTACAGGTCTCACCGTGAAGATCAACTGTCTTGCCCAGCCCTGGAGTGCACAAGATGGGGCTTGAACCCAGAAAAGAACCCAGCTCAGACGATGGTGCCAGCTCAGCTTCTGCTTGAAGGAATGATCCTCAGCTCATTTGCCAGGCCTGGGCTGTGGCTGCTCTTCCACCTTAAGAGCCCAGTTTCCCTACCTAAAGGGGGTGCGGAAGCTGATAGCATTCACCGTGCCCAGGGCACCGGCTGGGTACTGCACACGGCAAACGAGTCCTCGTCCTCTCCTGAGCTCTGCTATCCCCACTTTACAAATAAAGGGACCAAAGTTCAGGGAGGCTCAGAATTTTAGGACACGTGTAAGAGGAAAAGTCAGAATTTGAACCAAAAGCTTTTGATTCCCGAGCCGGGGCCCTCCCCTGCCCTCCCTGTGTCTTTGGGGAATTGTCACAGGATGAGAGCTAGCTTTGCAGGATGAGGGGTATATAGTATTGGGTAAGGAATCAGCAACGCCTGGGTCGCTGGCTGGTGGAGACTCTTTCTCTCAAGCTGTCCTCTGGCCCCTTTTTCTTCTTGATGCAGACCCCAGCAGCTTCCAGGGCTGTGGTGTGGAAATGTTGTGTGGCCCGGAAACAGAGCTATGCTGATGCCTCCATGGCCACCCCTTAAGGACACACCAACTCTTCCCTCCAACAAGAGCATATTGTGTCTGGGCCCTGGTCCCCCACCCCAGCCATTTGAAATTCAGAAATCTCTGCCAACAGCTACTTTTAGCGGGCAAGACTATCAGAGGAGAGAAACTTGGGAGAAATAAGAAAATGGGGCCATTGTTCCTGAGGGCTCGGGGCAGGCTGGGCCAGATGTGGGCTGGAGCGGTCTCCTGGAGACCACTCTGCTGTCACAGTAAGTGGTGTGAAAAAGTGGCTGCAGGCTTTTCCTCGGTGCTGAGAGGAAGTGCAGCCAGCTCCAGGAGACTCTGATGCCCCATAGGCTCATAGGAACCCCTCAGGAGGGGCCTGGAATGTTCCAAGAAGAAAAAAAAAAAGTCCTATCTCAGAGCTGGGAGGAGCTTGGTAGAATCGCCCAGCTTCTTAGTAATGACCCTTGAAGAAGTAAGGCAGAGGCTCAAGCAAGTGGAAAAAACAAACAAACCCCCACCTTTAAAATAAAAATTTTTTGAGGAAATAAGTGTTCTTGGGGCCCAGAAAAATAAATCTGGAAGGGTGATTCTGAACCCACACAGGGCTCCTGGCACTGCTCCTGTGGCAGTGGGTGGACCACACCCAGAAGCATTCAAGCAGAGCCTCGTGGTCCAGCTTGGGAAAGGATGCAGGGCTTGAAGCAGAAACTCAGAAACGCTAGTCTGTCGGGTTATAATGTAGGGCCTGCTCACATCCACAGCGAATGGAGGGAAGACAGGGTTGATCAGAAGTTAATTCGGAAAAATACAACAGATACTGTGGGGGGTTGGGGTGCGCGTGTGTGTGTGTGTGTGTGTGTGTGTGTGTGTGTGTACATGTGTGTGTGTGCCTGTACTCGTAGGCTTGCACATATGTGTGTGTGTGTGTGTGTGTGTGTACATGTACAGGCCAGAGATGGGTGTTAGGCATCTTCTTCAATCATTCTTGTTTTAAATTTAATTTATCATTATTGTGTGTGCATGATGGATGTGTATGTGTGCGTGTGCATGTGCACGCACGTGTAAGTGTGCACGTGCCGCAGCCCATGTATAGAAGTCAGAGGACATCTCTCAGAAGTTGCTTCTATCTGTCTGTCTATCATGTGTTTCAGGCATTGAGCTCAGATCACCCCGGTTGCTCAACAGGCACTCTTACTTGCTAAGCCATCTTGCTAGCCCCATATTATTTGGGGGACAGGGTCTCTCACTGAACCCGAAGCTCATTGATTCATTGGCTAGACTGGATGGCCAGCTAACTCCAGGGTTCCTTCCGTTTCTACCTCCCTGAGCTGAGACTGCAGGTGTGTATCTCCTCGCCCAGCCCAGCCCTGTTATGTGGGTGCTGAACTCGGTTTGTGGGTGCTGAACTCGGTTCTCATGCTCACATAGGAAGGGCTTTCCTGGCTGAGCCAGCTCCTCAAACCTGGCTGGGGGGTTATTGAGGGGTTTATCCCCTCCCCTTAGGTGTCAGTCAGCCATCCTTATGGAGTGGGCAGTGGATGAATAGGAGCGCCTGGAAACCTTGGCCTGTGCACTGCCTAGCCTTCCTGTTGCTAACAGTCTGTGACTCTAGGAAAATATGTTTCTCATTTGGATGAAACGGGAGAGGAGGACTGAGCTAAAGCAGAGCCTGGGGCTGTACGGCTGGTGGTTCATTACTTAAAGAGTGGCACTAATGACCAGTAGGTAATAGTGGGCAGGTTGGCAATGCCAGTCCCTGGGGTACTTGGCTGGTGGTGCCGTTTCCCATTGTGACAATTTGGGTTCTTATGTGAGCTTTAAAAAGACTTAAAAGTTCAGTATGAACTTAAAAGAAAACATATAAAACTTCTTTGTGTGTGTGCATCTGTGTTTGTGTGTGCCTGTGTGTGCGCATATGTGTTTGCACATGCTTGCATGTGCATAGATGTTTGTTTATGTGCACATGCTTATAAATGCACATCTGGGGCACATGCCTGTGGAGGCAAGAAGAGGAGGTTGGGTGTCTTCCTCTATCACTCTCTACCTTATTTTTTTAAGACAAGACCTCTTGCTGAACCTGGAGCTTATCAAATTGACTACACTGGCTGGTCAAAGAGCCCTGGGACTGTCCTGTCACCATGTCCCCAGCACTGGGATTGCAGGTGCCCATGGCCAGGCTTAGCTTTTTACATACTGGGAATCAAACTCAGGTTCAAGTGCTTATGCAGTGTGATGGTTTGTATATGCTTGGCCCAGGGAGTGGCACTATAAGGAGACATGGCCCTGTTGGAGTAGGTGTGTCACAGCGGATGTGGGCTTTAAGACCTTCATCCTAGCTGCCTGGAAGTCAGTATTCTGCTTGCAGCCTTCAAATGAAGATGTAGACCTCTCAGCTCCGCCTGCACCATGCCTGCCTGGATGCTGCCATGCTCCAGCCTTGATGATAATGGACTGAACCTCTGACCTTTAAGCCAGCCCCACTTAAATGTCCTTTATAAGACTTGCATTGGTCATGGTGTCTGCTCACAGCAGTAAAACCCTAAGGCATGCAGCAAGCACTTTAGCCACTGAGCCATCTCCCCCAGCCCTAAAACTGCTCAGCAATACAAGACCAGTGACCGTGGCTGCCCCTGCTGAGTCCTACACTAGGAGCTTTTACATCTGATTTCTGTAGTGAGCCTCAGGTTCGTGAGGAGACACCAATGAGCTTGCACCTGACTTAGGCTCATGTCCACGTTGCGCCTGTGTCTCCCACACAGGCGAGACCTCTGTGGGTTCTGAGGCGCAGGAAAGGGCACTGCAGAAAAGACTAGAAGGTGCTAGAAGAAATGAGAGCAAAAAGGGAGCTTGTGGTTTTGCTTTTAGATTGTGCTTTAAATGTTCTTAAGTTTCTATTCTTGTTTCTTTTGAGATAGAGATTTAACTGTGCGGCCTGGACGGGCCTTGACTCCTCAGCCCTCCTGCCGTGGCTTCCCGGGTGCTGGGGTCCCATGTGTGTGCCTCAGCCCCTGGCTCTGGATTGTGCTTTTTAAATTTTTTTTTTTATTTCTGCAACTTGGCATGAACTGAAAGGAGGCACAGGACAGTCACAAGGGAGAGAGACTTAATAAGGGTTAGGGACAAAGTGTTTCTCATTCTCTCTTTTGAGTTTGGTGGCACTTTGTGTAGCCATTAGCAAAAGGAATAAATTCAAAGTAGTTGAGACAAATACAGAGACATAATGAGCTCACCAGAACAGGAAAGTCTGCCTCTTAAGTGGCCTCTCTCTTCTCCTGCATCCTCAACTTCTCTCTGGGCAGGCTCCCTGATTCCTTTTGCTCTATGCATCTATCAGCCACATTAGCAGAAAGGTGTCCCTTTGTCCTCACAGCTCCTCCAAAAGTCACATGGTAGACAACCGCTGGTCCAGGTGGGCCATGCTCCTTCTCAGTTAGGGTTCCATTGCTGTGAGCAGACACCATAACCAAGGCAGCTCTTATAAAAGACAACATTTAATTGAGGCTAGCTTACAGGTTCAGAGGTTCAGTTCATATTATCATGGTGGGAGCATGGCAGCGTCCAGGCAGGCAGGGTTGGGGTTGGAGCTGAGAGATCTACATCTTGATACATAAACAGCAAAGAGAGACTGTTTAAGTTTAGCTTGAGCATATATGACCTCATAGCCCCTGCCCACAGTGACACGCTTCCTCCAACAAGGCCACACCTACTCCAAAAAGGCCACACCCACTCCAACAAGACCACACCTACTCCAACAAGGCCACACCTACTCCAACAAGGCCACACCTATTCCAACAAGACCACACCTCCTAATAGTGCCACTCCCCATGTGCCAAGCATTCGAATACATGAGCCTATGGGAGTCATTTCTACTCAAACCACCACACGGACCCATAAGTGTCAACACAATGGCCACAGTGCAAGGCACTAACTGAGCTTGGGAATAGTTGATTCCTTTTCAAAACAGTACCATGGGCTTTGGGTCACCGGCTCCACTCAGAGGAACAACCAGAGAAAGGAATGGAGACATGCCCCCGGAGACAGAGGAGGCACTGCAGACACCAGCAGCAGCATTCCCTGGACCAGCAAAGAAGGCGGCTTTCAATAGACCCGAGGGCAGCTGAGAGGGAGGTGAGAGCCAGAGCCCAGGGACAGTGTTGGTCCAAAGAAACTTCCTGAGCAGAGGCCTAGACGCAGTTTATCATGTATCAGAAAGAGAGGAGCCCACCAGGGCTAAAAGGGACACGGCAGGTGGCCAGTACTCGTGTCCAGAGCCCAGCCCGATTCACGCCAAGTGCTGGATAGGAAGTGGATCAGAGGGAAAAGGCTGCCTGGTATGTTTCAAAGGACACATGTTGACCCTGTAGCATAATGACAGGAGGGAAAGCTGGAGGCATGGCATTGTAGAGGCAGTGCAGGTTGGGGGACAGGCAAGAGAATGGGAGCCCAGTCCAGGTGGGAGGACCAGGCTTAGCTTACACCCTTGCCGTCTCATGGCTCTGCTCAAAGCCTGTCCTCTACCAGGCAAATTGACCTCCAGACACCAGTTTCAGCGTCTGGCTAGATATTCTAGCACGCATCACATATGCACCCATTTTGTCCCATCTGTCGGAAGAGGCTGCCACCGAGAAAGAAGTTCAGACTTGAGTTGGGGGCACACTGCCCTGGGGGACAGCTGTGTGACTAGCCTCACTTCTCTGTCCTCAATCCCCTCTGCTGGATAGCTTTGTGAAGCTGGGGAGGAAGCTCAGTGGGTAAAGTGCTATCACAAATGTGAGGACCAGAGATCAGATCCCGGGTGCTCGAATGAAAGCTGAGAGAGGTGGTGTGCATCCAGTGTGTGAGCCCAGTGCTGGGGTTGGAAACAGGAGGATTCAGGGTGCTCTCTGGCCAACCAGCCCTGCTGAATGGATGAGCTCCAGGTTCAAGAAGAGGCCTTGTCTCAGAAAAGAAAATGGAGGAAGATACCAGATGCTGACCTCTGGCCTCCATGTACACACAGACATATACACATCACACACCTTACATACATAGAAACACACACAGACACTATGCACACACATACCACACACATACACACACACAAAAAAAACACACACACCACACACACAGACACACAGACACATACACATACACCACACACATTCACATATACACACACACACACCTTACACACATAGAAACACACACAGACACTATACACACACATACCACATATATATATCATACACATACAACATACACACATACAACACACACTCACACACGTATACACACACTATATATATTATACACACACAACATACACACATACAACACACACACACTCACACACACACATACATACATATACCACATACATGCATACACATATACACACACATGTGCTACATACACATATACCACAACACTCACACACATATGCCAGATACACATATATACATACATATATACATACATACATGCATACATACATATACCACATACACACATGCACATATACCATACATATATACATACACAGATACACACATCACACATACACACAAGCATATACACAGGCACACACACAGACACACATATACATGGGACACACACCACACACTCACACACACACACACACACACTACCTTTGTAATGATTCATCTCTCCAGGGGCCAGGATGATGAACAGAGAGAACAGTGTTGTTACAATGACTGTCTTGACGGTTTATTACCGCTCAATGCTCCACATCCTCCCTCAGGAACTGGGGACCATGACAGCATAAACTTTCATAGGACAGGAAGCCTCTTGGTGGCGATGTGACCTTGGGTTGGTGTCAGCACCTCTTGGCGTCCACCCATCTTTAGGTGCCTGGCAGCCTCTCCCCTGACTGTCCTCTGAGTCAGCACCTCACCTCGAGTGCTGGGAAGAATTCCAGCGCAGCCTTTGGGGCTGGCACAGCCTTTACCTGCTGAGCCATCTTCCCAGCCTCTATTGTTCATGCTCTAATCCAACATTTTGGGACATGCTTCCTGAAGGTAACTTAGACAAGAGCTAACAAAGCAGAGTTTGGAAAGCACCATCCAGAAATCAACTCGATTGTTCGTTCACTCGTCTGCAAATATCTCTCATGGTTCACTATCAGCCAGGTCTGTGTGCTAGGCCCGAGGGGCTGAGCTATGCCCACCCACTCTCCTGACATAGAAGCTCCTTAGCTTGTACTTTTGGAGGCAAAGGTTCCCGCTCTCAGGCCACCTAACACTGGGGACACTGGTCCCCTCCACCCTGGTGACAGTGGGCAGGTGAGCCAAGCCCAGCCGATCAGAACATTTCCTGAAATTTTAGCTTTTAACAGTTAGGGGGAAAGTGCTATGCTCGCACTTGGGACCTGGGGCCAGGTTGAAGGCTCTGCGAGACATCTTTGCCAACAGTTTGTGGGAGAGGCTGTCGGGAAATAAAATTTCATGAGGGAAATAAGATAGAGAGAGGAAGAGAGAGGGGGAAAGGGAGAGAGAGGGGGAGAGGAGAGAGAGAGGGAGAGAGAGAGAGGATGTGTATGTAGAGAAGAGACAGGGTAGTGAGCTTGTTTTTTTGTTTTGTTTTATTTTTAAATCCCTTGATCAAACTGTGCCTGAAGCCAACATCTTAGGGTTTGTAGCTATGTGAATCAGTAAGTCCTCCTTTTAATTTGAACCAATTTGAGCTAACATTCCTGTTATTTTCATGGGAAAGGGTCCTGACTAAGCCAGGCATCTTCCAGGCAAAGGGTGGGTGGGGAAGGTTTTACTGGAACTCTTCACCACAGATGTAAATTTGTTTGCAGCAGAATCTTGCTCTGAAAAGCTGGGTCCTGCGCTCAGATGACATTCTCAGGCTCGGACCATGGTGAGAGTTCTGGAGATAGTGCCAGGAAGGCCCTCCCTCCCTCTGGTCCCCTGTGCCCCGGGCAGGCACACTCCAGACCATCCACATATTGTTGCCTACACCTGGCCTGGGCTGAGTTACATAGCCTTTGCAAACCTCAGTTTCCTCATCAATAAGATGGGTCCATTTTTTAAGGCATAGAGTTTAGAGCAGTGTCAAGATAAGACAGTGTGTGCTGAGCTGGGGGTATGGAGGGCAGACTGAGTTAAAGGAAGAACTCAGCAAAACAGGCATTCACCAGCGCTACCAGCTCCTGCTGCCCAGTTATTGTGTGAGGCCTCTAGGGGTGCAGACGTCAGATAGCCCCCAGCCCCCATTGGCTGTATCAGAAATGTTCATAGACAAGAGGGGGAGAGGCTCAGTTTAGCCTTCCAAACACTTCCTAGATTTAAAATCATATTGAACAAAGGAACTTCTTGCAGCGCAATGTCCAGCAATACAAGTCAATACCAGTAGTAGTGAGCATTTATTGAATTTACTGTATACCAGGCTTGATTAGAAATGCTTCACATGCCAACTTGTACCATGGTCCAAGGAAGGAAGGAAGGACACAAAGAAGAGAGGGAGGGAGAAAGGGAAGGAGAGAGGGAAGGAGGGAGGGAAGGAGGGAGGGAGGGAAGGAGAGAACAGACTATGAGGCCAGCACTCAGTCCCAGGTCTGTGTGCTACCCACCACAGGGATTACACTCTTTGTTCAGTGAGGGCGTGCAGGGCCAAGCAAAGGATCCAGGAAAGGCTGTGTGCTAGCCTCCCAAAGACAGTGGGTGGGGAGAGTCCCAGGCGCCAGCTGTCTCCTGCTGACCAAGCCTGAGTTTCCTCCAGGCCTCTCACAGTGAGACCTCAACAGCTGCCACAGTAGAATGTGCCTGTTGGCCACAGGCGACCTGCAGAGCGGGACCAGTGACCCTGGGGTGAAAGGTTCACCTGTGGCCCGCGGCCTCCTGCCTCGCCATCTGTCTCACCACCTGCAGCTGCCATTTTGGCTTCTCCCCTTCAGCAGCAATGGAGAGTCGGCTACATACATAGTAAATGGTGGAAGGTAGACAGACAGACCATCCTTTCGTCCAAAGGCCTGGGCAGGCTGGATGTTACTGTGTTCTGACTGAGAAAGCTGGGGTGCCCACATGCTGACAGATCTATGGCAGCCTCCTCAGGCCCTGCTTCTACGTCTGTAAAATGAGGTGGTACCCGTGACAGAACACCCTTGAGGAATTTAATGTACCAATATGTGTGGCATCCGTGAATCCCAGCAGGTCCTGGTATGAAAGGCAATTTAATAAGGAGGCTCCGGGGGCTGGGTGGGAAAGTGCTTGCCATACAAACACGAGGACCTGCGTTCATATCCCCAATATCCACAACAAGAGATGGAAGTAGGGGTACCGATCTGTAACCCCACTACTGGGGAGGAGGGGTCAGAGTCAAGAGGATTCCTGAGGCTCGCTGGACAGACTATCTAGCTAAGTCGGTGAGTTCCTGGTTCGGTGAGAGACCCTGTCTTTAAAAAGTAAGGTGGAGAGAGACAGAAAGACACCAAACATGGAACTCTAACCTCCACGTGCATGTGCACGCACATTAACATGTACACATGCACACACACATGAGAATGTAGGCTCCCTTACCTATCAGCCATGAGACTGGGCAATCGGCTTCCCCTCACTGTGCCGTGGTTTCCTCCCCTGTAATGTGGAGATACTCCTGGCCCCTCCCCCTGCAGCTTGTCCTAGGGTTGACTGAAGTATCTCAGAAGACCTTGGTAGGTGATGACTTGGTGATCAGTGCTTGCTCTCAGAGTGACCCAAAGCTCGTCCATTAAGAAAAGTCTTACCAGGCTCTTGGAAGACTGGAGGGAGGAGCCTACTGATCCTCAGGGACAATATTTGTATAGAACACAACCCACAGAGGTGATATCTCAAAGGATCTCCCACAGCCTGCTCTGCAGCACTGAAGACTCATCCTGTTTCCTGGGGTTGAGCAGGAGAGGGTTACACACCAGGTTACACTCAAAACACACTGGCTGGCTTCTAACTCTACCTGGCACACTAGCCCGGTGACTTGTGACAAAGCAAACCTCAAGCACTCCCCCAAGCCAGTTCCTCCCTTTACAGAGGACCCAGACAGTTCCAGCTCAGAGATCTTTTTCTAAGTCCATCTACATAACGTGGGCTGTTCCCAGCCCAGGACTCACTCTCTCGCCAGAGGAGACATTTGACAGCATAAACCAAGAAGAGAGACCAGCCTCAATCGTCTAGAGCAGTGCTTCTCAACCTTCCTAATGCTCAGGCCTTTAATACAGTTTCTCAAGTTGGAGAGGCCTCCAACCATAAAATTATTTCATCTCTGCTTCATAACTAATTTTTGTTCCTGTTATGAATCCTAATGTAAATATCTGATATGCAGGAGCTTTGATAAGTGGCCCCCCTTTAAAGGGGCAGAGACCCACAGGTTGAGAACCACTGCTGTAGACAAAGTGTGATTCCCCAAGTGTCAGTAGTCTCCATAAAAGTCCTGAAGTAGAAGATGACTTCAGTTCGATGACCACTCACTTTTGCTGACTAATTAAACCAGTCTGCCTGCTCCCCATATCACCTTCTCCTGGCATGGAGAGAATGTACAGCTCTCACAGACGTGTTATTGAGAAAGTGCGCTAATGGACCCTCAGGTATGACCCTCCATGGGCAGCCAGGGGCAGGGCAGGCCCCAAGGAGGCTGCACCTGGAGTTTGGGCAAGAGGTTTCATCTGGAAGATGGGCTTGAATGGTCTTAGCACATGTTGCTTCCGGCTCAAACCTCATGCTTCTGAATGAAAGAAGCTGGCCACGGCACCTGTCTGGGTGGAGCGTCAGGGCCGAAGCGAAGGAGGCTAGAGTGTACGTGGTCCCCGCTCCCCTCCTCCTTCCAAAGCAGGAAAAAAAAAATTAACCCATGCTGGTGGCCTCCTTTGAGCCTGATTCATCAGACTGCTCCTGGGTAAAATACCTCCAGGGCAGGAAGCCATCCACATACTCAGTTTATCTTCCAGGGCCTCTGTGTGTGTGCCCTGTGTGTGTGTGCACGTAGAGGCTAGGGGTCAGTGGAGAGCGTCTTTTTTCTATCGCTGCCTAGTTTGGTTTTTTGTTTTATTTTGTTTTCAGACGCGGTCTCACCCTGAACTCAGAGCTCACCAACTAGCAAGACTAGCTGGTCAGAGAGGTGCAGGGATCTTTCTGTTTCCAGCTCCCTGATGCTGCCGTGTCCAGGTTTTCATTCAGGGTTCAGGGATTGGAACTCAGGTCCTCACACTTGCGGCAGTGCCACCTTATCCACCGAGCCCTCCCCGCAGCAATCCCTCCCTCTTGTTCTTTCCTGGGGAAAAAAGTCACTTTTTTCTTCCTGGCATAGGCAGTTGACTG
>NW_022196897.1:151673423-151695522 GCF_008632895.1 Mastomys coucha
CCCCCCCCAGCCCCCCCCCGTCCCCTCCATTCCCCACCACCACCGATGTCTGGGAATGGGTGTGACAAGGAAGTAGCTTTGTGTGCATTTTCCTCAGAGAAAGGGGAGGACATTGCAGTCCGTCGGTCCAAATAGGAAGAGCCCTCGCTTGGTGCTCCTGCGAGTCAGTCTGTGTGTATGATTCGGACAGGTCCTCCAGACCCAAGGACAAGGGTCAGGGGTGGGGACACGGTGTCAAAGGTTCCATCTGGAGTAGTCATCTGATACTGTGGCCATTGCTTAGGGGTGTACTGACACTGGCACAGCTACAGCATTGGCCTCTTGCTAGGTGGTGCAGAAGGTGACCTGACCTATGTGCAGCTGGGATCAGCAGGACCGCAGGAGCTGGCCTGGCACCTGCCCTGCATGGGGCTCTGCTTATTTCAGCTCTTTCATCTCTAATCTGAAAGACAAGACCAACTCCTTCAGGCTCTCCAGAAAACTCTATGAACTCTTGGCTGTCTCACTCCCCCTCTGAGGACCTGGCACTCTCTGAATATTCTTGAACTGCTTGCTGGGCTACGCCTCAAGTGTTGCCCGGGCTCCTGAAGAATGCTGAGCCTTAAGAGGCCTAGCTAGGAGGAAGGGCTGTGGAGGCATCATGCCCCACAGTAAGCAGCAGGAAAGTCCCCTGTCCTTGGTCGTCTCACCTTCTGGGCCTCAGCCTCCTCATCTGTCAAAATGGGGTCTGAAGTAGCTTTACCCAAGAGCACGGGGAAGGTGGCAGAGTCACCTGGATATAGGCTGTCAATAGTGCCTGGTTACACTTAAGAGCTCTTCAAGGGTTGGCCAAGTGAAGTCAGGGTGGCTGGGGACTGGGGACAAACTGATGGCATCCTGAAAGCTCAGGTTTCCTGTCTTTAACCAACTTTAAGACATCTCTAGTACCCAAACAACCTCATGGGAAAGGACCTGTTTGCCCACTGCCCAGTGTGCCACAGACTTGGGCCTTTCAGAACACTGGCCACTGAGAAGCCAGATAGACCTTTGTTTCTTTGGGACTCTGAGACTACTCTAGACTCTGAGTCCTTTAGACTCTTGGTTGATGGTTTGGGATGTGGGGTGCCCTTCACCTCTGGGTGTGCTGTAGTGAGGGGCGTGCTATAGTGTCTTTGTCCTGTCTGCCTCAGCTTGTGAGCAGTCCCTGGCTCGATGTGGTTGGGTTCAGCCAGCCTTGAAGACTATCCTCAGCTCTTTGATGGAGAGGTGAGGGTATCAAGACAATCTAGCTAGGCCATGAGCAGTTGATAGCGGGGGCAGTTCCAAAATGCAGAAAACACTGAGATAGCGTACCAGAGCTTCTAGAAGACTCGGTGTGAGGAATCTCATGTGCTTGGGACAGGATACACTCAGCACACAGATAGGCTAAGTACCGTTGGATGTATGTGGTGTGTGTGTGTGTGTGTGTGTGTGTGCACGCATGCATATTGTTGTGTGCACAGATTCCAGAAGAAGGCATCAGATCCCTTGGAACTGAAGTTGCCTGGAGCTTGTTAGATTTAGCTGGCCAGCAAACCCCAGGGACCCTCCTATCTCACCCCCTCTAGCCAGAACTGCAGTTACAGGTGTAGCACATGGCTTTTACAAGAGTGCTATGCAGAGAACTCAGGTTCCCATGCTTGCAGGGGCAAGCGCTTTACCAACGGGACCATCTCTCCAGTCTCATCTTGCAGGGTGTTGAGAGTTAGCGGTGGCCTCATGTCCTGGGTCTCTTTACCTAGCAGATGGTGCCAGCTTGCAAGCCGAGGCTGTTCTCAACAGTGCCTGCTTATGCCCTGAACGTCCTCCTCTGGCCCTGCTCAGCCCCTGCAGGCCCTGCAGAACCTCTGCCAAGCCTGACCTCCTGGCTCTGCAGCTCAAACCCTGGGAGGTCCAGCCTGAGGAGCCTGCATGCGGGGCTTTGTGTTTTATTACTATTTATTGTTCTTGTTATTTTAACATTTATGGAGTGCGTCTTAGCTGTGAACTCGCTTCTCAGGCGTCACTGTGGTCAGACTCTCTCCAGGGTGCGGGGCAGAGCGTTCCTCTGATTCTGGCCCTATCCACTTTATTAAAAACAACGTTCTGCTTGGGGCTGCCTTTGTTCCCAGAGCTCTTGTGCATGTGGCCCCAGGTCCACCCAAAGCCCCTTAACGCCGTTCTTTGATGGGGCGTGGTCCTGTGGAGGCTAGAGGCAGGCAAACATGCTCTGTGAGAGGCCACATTGAGTCCAGGATCATTGAGTTCAGGATCTGAGGGTCAGGTAGTCTTCCAGTAGCTCTGCTCGTCTCCTGTCTGTGTCAAAGCAGGCACAGACAATACAGAAACAAATAAACCTTTGTTTATGAAGACAGCGGCCAGAGTTGATGCGGGGTGCCGTGGTTTACAGATCCTGAGTTGGATCCTAGGCTTTGTTCATATCAGAGCCCTTGTTGAACCCTTCTGTGGATATAACCTGCTTCTTCTTCAAGTGGTCTAGAGAAAGGCTTGGCAAACCCAAAACGGAAGGTCAAATGTCCTCATTTGTCTGTGGTTTAAATAAAGTTTTATTGCCTCAAGACCATGGCCGCTGGCTGCTAAATCCTTTGCATTTCCCCCTTTCTACAACAAAGAGACACACTTCTCGGCCCCCAGAAGCCTATAGCTTTTACTCTTTAGCTCTTCACAGGAAGCGCCTGCTGATCCATCTCCATGTCCTTGGTGGTCAGTGAGTAGCCTTCCCCACGGTGGCCTTTTTACCCAAGACAAAAACTGGTCCATTTTAGAATTATCGTATGTAGTCATTCCCGCTCCGTGGGAATGGGTGTGCACTTCTGTGCCTGTGGAGGTCAGAGGCCAACCCCATTCTTCAGGACCTGTCCACCTTGTGTTTAGTTTCAGAAACAAAGGTCTCCCACTAGCCCGGGAGCTCACCAGTTAGGTGCCTCCCACCTCACCATAGAAGCTCTGGCTTAGAGATAGATGCATGCTACCACCTCTGGGTATATGTGTTCTGGAGATCTCAACTCAGGTGCTCATGCTTGTGTGGCAAGGGCTTTGCCCGCTGACTCTCATCTCCCCAGCCTGGGAGTTTAGTGTTTAGAACTGTGATAAATAGGAGATTCAATTGGACCAAACCTAGCCTCACAATGAAGACTCGGTCACATAGAGTTTAACCAGAAGAGGGGATATGTGGGCTGGAAGAACTGGGGGTCTGGGGTTAGAATAAAGTTCGGGCACAACTGGGTGAGAGCTCAGGGAGACAGAGAGAATTCCAGTGCTTTCTGGCTGTAGACCACATTCTGCCCTCCTTGCCTGTATACAAGCCAGATGGTGGGGTGTCCTAGCCCCATATGTTCTTAGGCACACAGTAGGTACTCAATAAGTGTGCGCTGCATGAATGCACTGCACAAACTTAGCTTAAAGGTGTGATAGTTTTCTCTCTCTTCTCTCTCTCTCTTTCTCTTATTTATTTATTTTATATGAGTACATCGTAGCTGTCTTTAGACACATCAGAAGAGGGCATCAGATCCCATTACAGATGGGTGTGAGCCACCATGTGGTTGCTGGGAATTGAACTCAAGACCTCTGGAAGAGCAGTCAGTACTCTTAACTGCTGAACCATCTTCCCAGCCTGTGATAATTTTCTAGGTCATTCCAGGACTTGGGAGTGTTGTGTAGCATATATGGAGGGATCCTGGAGGCAGGTATGGTGGCAGTTCCTGGTCCTGCCTCTGACTTACAGTGGGGTTTAGATAAGGTCTCAACTTATGTCTGTCTGAGCTATATATCGTTAGCCATACAGCCAAGTGCACAAGCCATGCAAGGACAGTGTGACAGGAGACAGAACAACTAGGGCAAGGTAAATTGTGGGACCAGGGTGTGTGCCTGGCAGTTGACTTTGCTTTCCTCACCACATAGACAGTATCTGGCACAGACTACACACTGATGTGTGAAGAGCCATCTCTGTGGATTTGTTTAAAGGTGGTTCAGGGACATGGGTGAAGAGGGTACTTCAGCCTTCATAGACACATAGCTGTAATGGAAATGTCAATTACTTTCAGGAGCTAGAGAGATGACTCAATAGTCAAGAGCATTTCTTGCTCTTGTAGAGGACCCAGGTTCAACTCTTAGTACCAATACCATCTGCTCACAACCATCTGCAACCCCAGTTCCAGGAGATTCAATGGGCACACATGTGGTTAACACACATACAAGCAGGCAAAACATTCATACAAATAAAGTAAAATAAATAAGTCTTTAAAAATATATCAGTTACCTACCCAGGGTCAGAAAGGAATAAGCTTTGGTTTAGCATATGCCCCTTGCCCTAGTGACCCTATACCCTCTCAGAGACTGGGTCTTCATCACCATAAAATAATCTTCAAGACTCTCTAACCCCAGGAGTCTAAGATTCTGAAACCAAGTGTCCAAAAATGTGGAAGCCTTAGAGCTGGCCTCTGCAGTCCAAAATTATACCTTAGCTGGAGTGCTAGACTGTGGGAGGAGCACTACGGTCAGCCTACAACACCTATTCTCTGTTATCGTCATAAGAACCTGGAGCTGATAACTGTACTTACAGACTCCCTTGCAGCTAGGTTTCTTCGAGCAGACCCACTCCTGTGGGATCCAAAAGGCTGAGGTCATGCTTTAAATATCTCTGCTACTCAGGCTGATTCTGCCTCTGAACATAGTCTAGAGGACTTTGCTATACAGCCTTCATAGAATTATAGTGAGCACCCACTAGCTTTATGTGTTGGCAATCATATAGCATTTCTGGACCTGACCCCAAGATGAGGATTCAGATGCAAGTGGCCTGCCTAAGAGGTGATTCTGGGAAATACTATACTGGAAATGGAAAGACAAGAGGAGAAGAAAAGGCGGGCATGGAGGATATGTAACAGAACAGGTAACTCTCCAGGCATTCAGGGCTTACTGCTGATAGGGCCACCTTGCCTCAGAAGAGGCAAGAGAGCCTGCGTATGCAAAAAGAGCCATTGTGGGGAGTGGTTAAGGTAATTCTAGCTGCTGCAACAAACGCAGCATGTAGCCTGAAGGTCACAGGTGATCTTCCATGTACAGACCAATTTCAGGTTTTGTGGTAAATTTTGTTCCCCTGGCTCCTTCTCCCTCTGATCACTCAATGACAAGTCCTGTTGTTGAGTTCGTGAGGACAGAAAAGCTAAGATGGAGAGCTAGAAGCTCCATAGACCACAAGACGCTTATTCACAGATCTGTGGTACAGGCAGTCCATACCACAGCCACACACTGCGCGTATGGCTTGTGCCCATGATCCATGGGTCATTAGCCACACCTAGCTGCAAGAGATCCAGGGACACGGTATGGCCCTGTGTCCAAGAGGAAGAGAGCCAGATTATGGTGAGCATGTTGGCCTCAGAACCTTTGAAATTATATGTCTGAGTCAAGGAGTACCAACAGGGCCCTGGATGAACTAAACACACACTAAACATGACTTCTGCTACTGTAAACATGTGTTTCTTTCCTCTTTGACAGTGTCATAATCCCCATAGCACATGTGTGCCCTTTGTCTCTGCAGATGTCTGTATCCCTGCCAGGTTTATTTTTGGTTTTGATTTTGATTTTTTTTTTTAACCACTCCTAATTCTCTACCAACTGGCTGGCCTGTTGATTGTCCAAACTTTTTAGAATTTCACATAAAAATTGATCAACACCAAGTGCATTTGGCTGGACTATGTCTCCAAAGATATCAGATTTTTAATACTGAAATTTGTAAGTCTCAACTGGGCATAGTGACACACACCCATAATCCTAGAACTCAGGAAGTGGTGGCAGGAAGATGAAGAGTTCAAGGCCAGCTTGAGATACAAAAAGAGAGTCTGTCTCCAAAAATTAAAAATTAATTAATTAATTTTTTAAAGGATTACAGGTGTGATTTGATGGCAAAGTACTTGCCTAGCATATGCAAGACTCTGTATTTGACCCCCAGGATGGGTCAAAAGGTAAAAATAAAAAAGGTGAACGCTATCTTAGGTGATAAAGATTTTGCAGATAGGATTGGATTAAAGCTCTTGGGAGGAGGAGGTGATCTGGTGCTCCCCAGATGTAATAATGGGTGTTCCTAAAACAAATGGCCACACACACACACACACTACCTAAGGGAGCAAGGTGAAGACAGGTAAAGACATTAGCCTTGAAGATCGGATGAATGCAGCCACAAGCCAAGCGACACTGGTGGCTACCAGAAGCTGGAAGAGGTGAGAGACGACCATCTCCCCATGATCAAGGAAACACAGCTCTGGAGGCACCTGGACTCCAAGGAGCCGGCTGTGAGGACTTTGGCCTTCGGGTTCTCTCATGTTTGAAAGAATGCATCTATGTTTATCCTGAGCCACTAAATGTGTGGCACTTTAAGAAAGCAGCTACAGGAAATGGGCCACCAAATGGCTTCCTGGCATTCTCTGGGTGGTGAAATGTCTAAGAACTGTGAGCTGGAGATTGTCCCAAACTGAATTCCCTGCTGACGAGTTGGCCTTCTTCCTGGGAGGTGGGCACTTGCCTCCCTCCCTTGGTAGTTGGTACAAAAGTCTAGTCTCTCTGGCTACCTCCTCGCCTCTTATCTCTTGTAAACCACTGACCACTAACATTTGTCAAAACTGCTCTGAAGTGGCTGCCCTGCACTCTGGGTTTCCTTTTATTTTAAAAATTGCATGTGTGTGTTCATAGGAGCATGTGCAAGCACACACATGCTGTGCCTCACACGTGGAAGTCGGGTGACAATCTCAGGGACTGACCCTCATCCTGTTTCAAATTAAGTCTCTCTTGTTTGCTGCTTTGAACAAATGTTGAACTCAGGTCCCCTGAGAGCTTCAAGGATCCTGACGCCCACCCCCACCCCCATCTCGGCACATGAATGCTACAACTGCAGATGCGGATTGCTATGCCTAACTTCACGTGGGATCTGGGGATTCAAACCCAGGTCCTCGAGCTTGCTTGCACAGCAAGTGTCTTAGCCACTGAAGCACCTCCTGAGTCCCTGCTCTGGCATTTTCTCCTCCCCGGCACATCCTTAGTGGTAGTGAAGACATGTTTGTTTGTTTGCTTGCTTGCTTGCTTGCTTTTGTTTTTGTTTTTGTCTGACCTCAAATGTCAGTCTCCTCAGCTTGCCTGCACCTGTCTCCCTGCCAGTCAGCCAAATCAGGTGAGCCTGCAAAGTAGCAGGTCACCATCTTAACCAAGGCCAGCGAGGCATGGTCCCTTCAGTGCAGGTCTATATCCCACAGCATCTTCAGCGTCCTCCTGTGTCTCTCTGCTACTTATACCCCTCCCCCTGGACACACACACACACACACACACACACACACACACGCACATGTGCACACACGCACACACACCCCTATGTGCACACACACAAGAATGGGCCTCTCCCTCCACCTGCATGGCATGTGAAAGTGTCAGAGAAAGAAAGAAGCTTTGCTCGCTCACACACACACATGCGCGCATGCACACATGCACGCACATCACAACCATCCATCCGTCTACTCTTCAGCTCTCAGGCCCCAAGCCCCACTCCATCAACAGCCCCTCAGCGGAATGTCAGAAGCACCTGCCCTGGACTCAGCAGCTCAACTGGAAATCTCAAAGGGGAACAGGGAGGGATTTTTATTTATGTTGTGCACAAGGTGATGGAGGGTAAAAATTGGGGATTGAACCTATCTCCTTGTGCATGCTAGGCAAGTGCTTCCCCACTGAGCCCAGATGACGTTTGAAAGGACTACTCTCGCCAGGCAAAACAGATGAAGCCTGTTGGGCCCGTGTCATAATTCCAAGCTGAGGAATATGGGCAGGAAGAGGAGACACTTTGGGGAGTCTTGGAGCACACAGATCCCAGATGCTAGGAGAGACAGCTGCTGAGATTGCCAGACGTGCTTGCCCAGTGCAGACGCTATGCAGAGCGCTTCAGTATGTGAATTGATGTATTTCTCCCAATGGCCCCACTGAATGGCGCTTGTGAGGCTTTTAGGGGTGCGTGAGGGAACGAAAGAACTGGGAAATTGTATGACTTGCCCAAAGTGATATGGTTGGCCTCCAAGAGTTTCCCAAGTACAATATAGACAGTATAAACTGCATCTCCCTGACTGTAGCTGGCCCTGACAGGTGTTTCCAGAGCAGCTGGTATGAAAGGTCTGCACTTGGTCACCTGGAGCAAGCCAGGGCCTGAACTCATAAGCTGCGACTGAGCACAGGGAGACAAGAGAGGAAATAAATATAAAACGTGGCTTTGGATTTTAGGGTTCCAAAGGAAACAAAACAGGGTAATATGCTAGACTTAGGGGCTCTCTATTCTACTGGGAAGTTTTAAAAGCCTTGGGGGGGTGTCTGTGGACCTTGTTTGAGACAGGGTCTTGTGGTCTTCTGGGGTGTAACCTTTGGCTATACCAGACAGAGAGTGGGAACAGTGCTGAGGGAAACTGTCTAAGAAGAGGCCGAGTGGCTCTAGGGCATTCGACACGAGGGAGAGCAGCAGGCAGAGAAGAGAGATGAGGCCAAAGGGCTTTGACTTTCTTGCTGGGTTTCGGAGTTCTGAACCAAGGTTCATCCAGAGACCCACAGAATTGATCGACAATTCAACTCCACAGTCTACGGGCCACACCCAGCATGCTTGAAGGGAGGAGCTTCAGGGAGAGGTAGAAGAGAGCCCCCGGAGTGTGCTGACTGAGGTCAGCTTGGCCTCCAATGCCTTTCTTCCCAGTTTGGTAAAGGGCTCCACTGTGTTGTAAAATGGGCTTCTTACTGTGTGCACTGAGGGTCAAAGAAAATGAAAGCCACTGCTCTGGGTCCCTGTGATGTTTGGAATTTAGCCCAAGGGCAGTGGAGAACCATTAAAGAGGTTTTAGAGGGGGCAAGACAAGGCCAGAGTGGTGTTTTAAAACCTCACTGGGAGAGCTGGCAGAGGGAGTCTGGGGGAGGCCCGGAGGCTGCTGGCGTTAGTCACCAGGGAGTGACAGCCAGCCAGCCCTGAGTAGCTTCTGGCATATGGCAGGGGCGGGGTTTGCAGATAACTGTAAAAGGCTGCGTGGCCTGCAAGGGGCAAAGGGTTAGACTATTGAAAGGTTTGACTCGGTCTCTGGAGACCCCCACTCACCTCCTTTCTGGGGAGTACTCTCACAGGCATGCACACAAAGGACTATTTTATTTTGTGACTAGTATGTGTGTGCAAATGTTCACTCTTGCATGTTCATGCGTGCACGTACACATGTGCATGTACACACATGCATGTTCACGTGTGTGCGTTCATACGTGCATGTTCACATGTGCGTATTCATGTGTGCGTGTTCACATGTGCATTTTCACATGTGCATGTTTCTGTGTGCGCATTCACATGTGCCCAATCACGTGTGCATGTGGGTACAATGTGCCACGTGGATATCAGAGGACAGCCTTGGTGTCACTTGCCACCTTCCACTCGGTTGAGTTCAGGCCTCCTTGTTATTTGTTACTGTGCTTCGTGCACCAGACTAGCTGGCCCACAAGCCTCCAAGAATTCTCCTGTCTCTGCCTACCATCTCACCGTAGGAGAACTAGGATCACAGGCGTGTGTTCCCCCGTGCCTGGCTTTACAGGTTCTGGGCATGCAAACAAAGGTCTTTGTGCTTACGCCTGCCCGACAAAGGGCTCTTGAGCCTGCCTCCGCTGCCTGGCAACACTTGGAAGCATCCACTCATTAACATCCTTACAGAGCCCTTTCGAGAGGTGCTATTACTACTCCCACTTCACAGATGAGGAAACTGTGGTCCAGGAGGGCAGAGGTTGTTTGTGCAGGGCTACAGCTTTCATCAAGTTGTGTGACTACAGGTTCATGCCTGTGATCTCACCACTCGGGAGGTCGACGGAGATTTACGGGAAGTTTGGAGCCAGCCTGGTGTACACAGTTCTGGGTCACACTGGGCCATAGAATAAGACTGTCTCAATGGGCAGGGAACTGGTTCAGTGAGAGGAGTATTTGCTGCACAAGCAAAGGATCTGAATTTGGAGCCTCAGCACTTGATTAAAAGACTGGGTGTGGTGATGTGTGTCCTTAACTTCAGTGCTACACCAGGAGGCTTGTAGATAAATCCCAGAGGCTGACCAGCCAAGTAGTGTGCCTGAAACATAAACTTCAGGGTCAGTGGTAGACCTTACTTCAAAATAATAAACAAACAAGCAAAGAAACGAAGTGGAGACGTGATGAAGGAGGGCACCATGGTCACCTCGTACCTGCATCGCCCATCCCATTCATACACGCACATACCACACACTCTGAGGCAGAGCGAGATCGTGAGTCCCCAGGTCTGATCCCGCAGCAAGTGTGACAGCTATGTGCTGGCTGGCCCCAGGGGGTTAAGGATGGAAGAGCCTGCAGAATGCTACACCAGCCAAGGATGTGCTTGGAGAGGTGAGCCCTGAGACCCCAAGGACAGCGGAAACCGTCCCTCAACTGGCTCCAACCAGTGAGCGGCCAGGCTGTGTTGACACCACCAACTGCAGGCAGCCAGAGGAGAATGCAGGGCTCGCGTCCACCTCTGCCCTCACTCCCTGGCATTCTCTCAGCTCCTGTTCTGAGATACTGGGTGTCAGCACTCAGGCCCCAGCCTGCTTGCATTTGCAGCCTGTCACCAAGAGTGAGCCGTTGACCTCACTGTGCAAGGTCAACCACGAGTGAACGCTCGGAGGCAGAATTCACACCCATGACTCTTTACCTCCCAAACAAAGGGATCAAGAGACAGATGCTTTTTGACCTCTCAAATTTATAGTCTTCTTTCTCTATTTCTGACCAGCAATTGTGGACCCAAGTTAGATTTTCAGACCTGGGGATCCGTCAGACTCACGGTTCACCCTCAGCCTCTAAGAATGCCTGGCAGTCCTGAGCCATAGGTGCCTCCCTGGGGCCTGAGCCTGTGTCTCATACCTCCAGAGTGGCTGGTCCTGCCTTCCCATTGTCAATGGCTGTTTTCCTTGGCTCAGGAGGGAGACAGGTGATCCCACCTGGTTGATTCGGGCCCGGGCCTGTCCAGTCTCCCAGACTCTCTGAGGCTTGGCCCTTCTGACTCCCCTGGGCTTGGCACTGCTTAGCTTGCCTTGGCTCCTGTCTGCCAGGCTGGGCCCTGTAATGACGAGTGGCCCTTTTCAGAATGTTTGTCCAGTCAAGGTTGACAACATTTCCAAGCCACCGTCTGTTGATTTTCATGGGAAGTCCTGGCTCTCGGGCTTTGTCTCCTCACTGGGGTGGAGTTCACAAGGAGGGTGGGGAAGCCGGCTGTGTTTACAGAACCCCAGTCTGAAGGCTGGCAGCCATGCGGGCTGGGACAAGGTGAGCGGGCGACAGCGTTGATTCCATGAGGTGGCCTTGAGGAGTCTAGAAAGTCTGTGGGAAGGGAGAGCTCTGACAACCAGGGTGTCAACTCTGTGACACCAGGGATGGAGCCCATGATCTCGGACATGCTGTGCAGTGGTTGATGGGAACAAGCACATACCTACAGTTCTTTAAACTTACTTCCTTCATTCATTCATCCATTCATTCATTTGTTCATCTAATCATTCACTGGACAAGAATTCAATTCATTCAATGCATAGTCTATGCCAGGCTCTGATCTAAGCCTTGGGGACACAGCAGAAATCATCTGGTTTCACACGCTATCCTCGTGGAGCGTATACTAAAGTCTCAAACAATGTTGTCCCAAAAGCTTGTGGCATGGGTTTTACACACACACACAGGGTGAGGAGGGAGTAGAGAAAGTTTAAATGTTACAGTAGCCATAAGAACACACTGGGGAACCTTTCATTTAACACAATGTATCCAAATATCATCCACTTGGATAGAGTCAGCATTGCAAGGCCACCATGCTCTGAGCTGCTGGTTTTGCTGGTCTGCGGTGTTAGGACACTTGTCTGTCTTGACTAGCACCCTGAGGCCTGGTGGTTCGTGTTGATGGTACAGGATCTGGACAGAGAGGGTGAGTACCGCACAAGGGAACAGGCGGCTGCCCACCATAGCTGTGATTCGTGGTCTTTGACAAACAGTCAGGGTGCCTGCAAGACCAAGTCAGGGTGCTGGGCAAATCACTCTAGTGGAATGCAGCAGGATGGAACGGCCTGGAACATGATGATTGGCAGTGGGAGTGCCCCAGGAGGACTTCCTGGAAGCTGTGGCAGGGTAACAATGCCTAGCAGTGAGGGAGGGGAATGAGATATAAGGACAGAAGGAATGTGAAGTGCAGCAGACACTCCCACTCCAGAACCTGAGAACCCTGGTCCTGCCTGCTTGGCTACTCTCTCAGTGGAATGGAAAGAGGATGCTAAGCCTAAGCCCTTTGCTTGTGGTTAACCAGGTATGGCCATGTGGCTCAGGTTTGGCAATGAGACAGGGGGATGTCTCCTGGAGGAGGCCCTCTCTGAGGAAATGAAGGCATATGAAAGGAGTCTCTTTCCATTTCCTTCCTTCCTGTCAAGTGGGGTGTATGCAGTCCTAAGACACCAGGAGGCCAAGAGACATACAAGTGTCAGCTCAGATCTTGACACTTGACCCTCCTGGGCCACCATACCTATCTTTTGTAAACTTGGCTTCCTTCCGTATGGGTGGTGAGCCCAGGACTAGCAAACACTTACCTGGTACTTTCTTCAGTGTGGGTTCTTCCTGGTAACACCTCTTACCGATACAGGCCTCTCTAAGACACTCTGCCCAGCTAAGGCAGAATTTACAGCGAAGCCTCATGCCTGCATCCCCAACCTAGGGCTACTTGAGAATATTAATATTGTCAGACTTTAGGGGCTAGCTTCATTCAGCACCGCCCCAACACCCCATGTGTGTGCGTGTGTGCATGTGTGTGTGTGTGTGCACACACGTGTGCATGCCTGTTCTTGTGAGCAGATATGTGTGTGCATGTCCAGGTAACTGGCAGACATTGGCATTGGGGATCTTCTTAGCTGCTTTGCACTTTATTTTTTGAGCCAGGGTCTCTCACTTAACCCGGGGCTCACTCTCTTGGCTACACTGGTGACAAGTGGGCATCCTCCTGTCCTGACCTTCCTAGCCCTGGGTCTGCCGGTGCACACTGGTTCACGTTGGCACTAGGAATTTGAATACAGGTCTTCAGGCTTACATGGCACACATTTTCCCAGCCAGGCTGTCACCCTAGCCCTCTTTTTAATTTTTTTTTTAATTTTAAATTTCAAACTACTCTCTGGAACTTTCATCCACCCTGGATACTCAGCTTTCCTCTAAAGGAGCACTCCTCAACCTTGGCACCTTTGCCACTCTGAGCAGGTGACTCCTGGCTGCAGGGCTGTCCTGTGTCCTGTGGAATATCTAGCAGCATCCTTAGCCTCTGACCACTATCCCCACTCCCTACCCAAACCATAGCAACCAAAACTACCTCCAAATGCTGCCAGATATCACCCAAAGGACAGGCCCTTCACTAGCAAGCACCACCAGCCACTGCTGCACAGGTGAACCTGCTCAGGTGTCCAATGTGTTAGTTCCTCTCCCTCCCCTCTCCTTCTCTCCCCTCCCCTCCCCTCTGCTCCCTTCCCCTCCTCTTCTGTCCCTTCCTCTCCTCTCTTCTACCCCACAGGCCAAGGCTTGGAGCATCATGAGCTTCCATTCCATCCAAAGAGCCGGGTCTCCCTGGCCTCTGCCCTGCATTTCTTCAGCCAGGAGAAGCTGACAGGCAGGATGTGGAGAGGACGTCTTTAATCCCAGAACTCAGGAGCTGAGGCAGGAGCATCAAACACTCAAGGCCAGCCTGGTCTACACAGGAAACTTGTCACTCATACCCACAAAGGAGGAGCAACCAGTGAGGTTCACCAGCCATGTGGACCTTGGCTCTTGGGAGCTGGGGCTCCATCTGTCTCCCCTCATTCAGGATTCCCAGGAATTTAACGCAGGGAACACAAGGTGTATGGGGGCGCGGGGTGCAGTGGTGATTACTAAATGAAACTGGACAGCTGTGGGCATCAGGAGAATTCCTAATCCATCCCTTGTTTCTGCTTCCCTCCTGACCTCCCTGGGTTCCATTTTTGACTTCCACTTTGCTTGCTTTGGAGTGAGTGTGCATATCGTGAGAGGGCGCAGACAGGTGTGTGTGTGTGTGTTGTACAGAAGCTAGAGGTCAATCTCAGGCATCCTTCCTCAGGACTATCCACGTTATTTTTGAGTCACGGTCTCTCAATGGGACCTGGGGATTGCTGATCAGGCGTAGCTGACTGGCCAGTGAACCCCAGAAATCTGCCGGTCTTCCATCCCACCAGCACTGAGACTACAAGTACACACCACCGTGCCTGGCTCACCTGGGGATTTAATGTGGGCCTGCGCACCTGCGTGAAAACACTCTGACTCAATCATCTCCCTCTCCCTGCTCCCCACCCCCACCCTGGAAGTTCCCAAACGCAGGAGTCCCTGGCCTAGTTCACACCACAGTGCATTCTCTGGGGCCTGACCTTTTCTGACAGGTTCTGCCTGGGTGTTAAACATGGCCCAGCGGACACCGCCAAGGCTGGTTTCAGCTTCCATTAAGCACGGGGAGGCACTGCTCTGTTAAAGCATGAGAACGATCCTTGTGTGAAGAGGTGAGGGGTGGGAGGATACAGAGGCTGGTACCCCCAACGTTCAGCCCCACACTTTCACGTGGGATGGCCCAGCAGAGGCAATGCCACTTGCGTCCCTGAGGGAGCCTGGATGGATGTGCATCCTCTGAACCCATCCGGATCTAATCTGAGGCCTGATCCTAGAGACAGATCAGCTTGCTTTTGATGCAGCTCTGCCAGTCAGCTCCTATGGACCCTGAGGGACCTTTCTTCTGTGGTGGGGCTCTCAGTGCTGACTCTTCAGTGGGTAGGAAAGTGACCTTGTTCTCTACCGCGCTCCACCCTCAGAGCTTTGCCAATAGTCAACGGTGACATCCTCATCAGAGCCCTGGGTCACCATTTGACACCTGAGAAAAATCAGGCAACTGAAACCTGCCACAAGCTCTGGCTAGCTGGCTTGGAAGAGTGCGTCAGAGGGAGGGGCATGACAGCCGTGTAGCACATGTAAACACTAGAGGGTGAAGTTGCCTCAGTCAGTAATGTGCTCACCATGAACGCAGAGGAACCAACGTCCATCCCAGAACCCACATAAGACTCGGGCGTGGTGATGATGCACAGATGTAATCCCGGTGCTGGGGAGAAAAAGGCGGGAGGACCTCTGAGGCACACAGTCAGTCTAACTGAATGACTGAGCTCCAGGTTCAGAGAGAGACCCTGTCTCAAAAACCAAGGTAGAGAGACGCTGAGAAGGACTGAGGACCTGAGGTATAACCTCTGGCTTACACACACACACACACACACACACACACACACACACACACACTCATACAAGAAATCTAAACCCTAAACATTTTGACTGTGTCACAACACACTTGAGTTCTTCCACATTTTAATTTTTTTTCATTTTCTGAGCTCCCTCCCCGACCCAATATGAAATAGTTGATTCGGACCACAGACATTCAGGGTGAAACCATTAGAGCCCAGGCTGGTGGCTGAGGGACGCTGCCATTGACTGTGTAGGTCCCTGCTGGCTCCTCCTGACAAGAGGTAGTGGAGAGACACCATTTTGGAAGCATCCCTGTCCTCTCAACTCATCGCAGCCTGTTCAAGGTTTAGAGCTAGCTCACAGGAAGTACTGTGGAAAGAGAAATAAAGGAGGCTAGCTGTGGCTCCGCCCCTCACTGGCTGCAGCACTCCAGAAAGTGGGTCCTGCGCCTCCCTTGGACAGCAAAATAAAGCTGGTCCTGATGGCAAAAGAAGGTGCTGGTGAGCCGGCCCCACGGACACTAGAATGGGAGAATTGGCCCTGTCCCTTGCCAGCTTTGGCACTGGGTGAGCTAGCCCACGCAGTGCCAGAGAGCTCATCCTGGTGGCATGGTTGCAAGAAAGCTGGAGGGCTGACCAGCTCAGCTACCTCCCCAGTCCAGATCCAGGGCTTTGAGTTGGCCCACCTCAACATCTACCCCATCTGTGATCTGCTGGAGCATATGAAAGGGCTGGTCCTGCAGATCCTTGGCACAGGGCGACTACAGGATATCCAAGAGGAGTCCCTGTGAGGATCCAGTATTGATAGTGTAGCAGGAGCCAGAGGCTTTGAAAAAGACCAACCACTCGTTGCAATGAACATCTGCAAGCAAAGAAGTGTGACCGGAAGAATAGACTGTGTGATGCGCGATAGCCTCCAATCCTTTTTTTATTCCATCTTATTCTATTTTCTTTTGGTGTGAAGGTTGCAAGGGCGGAGGGCAGATACGAAGGGACAGGGAGATGAATGGGATTGGGGCTGCATGATGTGAAATTTACAAAGAATCAATAAAAAGTATTTAAAATACTAGTAAATAATAATTTTTAAAGGCTAGCAGCAGACAAATTCTGCATGTGGGATGATTCTACAGCACAGGTATCTTGGTGGCTTCCATGTGTCAGCTGTCTGCACAAGGAAAGGAGAGGTAGCCAGTCCCACTGTGCGATGGCAGGGCGTCCACCATAAACAAAGCACTGCATGTGCTTTGTAGGGACAGGCCTGACCTCTCCTGAGTCAGCACTTAGAGAAGATTAAACCTGGACCGTGTTCAAGACAGTATGACAGCGTTGGTGGGAATGGCTTAGAAAGGTGGTTCTCAACCCATGGGTCATGACCCCTTTGAGGGTCAAATGACTTTTTCATGGGGGTCACAAACCAGATATTTGCATTATGATTCATAACAGTAGCAAAATTACAGTTAAGTAGCAACGAAAATAATTTTATGGTTGGAGGGGTCGCCACAACGTGAAGAGCTGTGTTAGAGGGTCACAGGATTAGGAAGGTTGCTCAGAGAGTAGGGGCATTTGCTGCCAAGCCTGGCCATTTGAGTTCAGTCCTCAGGCATTACATAGTAGAAGAGAGAGAACTGAATCATACAAGTTGTCCTCCGACCTCCACACGCTCACTGTGGCAGGCTAGCACCCTGCTCACACACAGAAACACACAAAATAAATCCATAAAACATAATTTTTAAAGCTGCAAGAAACAATCGTAGATTTGGGCGTGATCATAAAAATTGTCCATATTTGTAACGAAGACCAGAGGCATTGGGTGTGATCTTTTAAAAAACACTTCAGCTGAGAGAGAGCATGAGCCAGGAAGCTCATCAGAGATTCACATCCTGAAATACGTGGGACATGTTTATAAGGCAGAGAGCAGCCTTATAAGGTTGAGGACACCCAACGTCAACCTCTGGCCCCCACAGATGTCCTCACTGTGGGGACCCTGCAGCTCCTCATCTGTTTGAAAAGTTCTCAGCCTTCATCCCAAAACCACACTTTCAGAAACAGGAAGAGGATTTAAAAAAAAAAAAAAAAAAAAGACAAACAAGCAAAAAGAACTTCACCATGAATGTTCGTCCCTAAGAGGGATCTGCTCTCTAAGCAAGCATACAGACATTTCAAGGCCCTGAATCACAGCACAGGCCCTTTTGCTTTCAGCTAAGGATGTGATTAGGGAGCTCAGTGATAGAGACCCCGCCTTAGATGAAGGTGGACTCCACAGGGCAAGCACAGCCTGGCTGCGCCTTGGAACCCAGACTGGGCTTCCATGGCTATGTGAGGCTCCCTACACTGAATGTGCTTCCCTGAAAGATGGTGTGAAGACGGCTATAGAAGCACTTTACGTCATCCTTTAGGGACGAGCTCATCACTCAGGGGTAGAATGCTTGCCTGTCATGCTGAAGGCCAGAGTCTGGTCCCAGCACCACCACAAATACAACAATAAATTAATTGCTTGTGTTTTCCCACAAGGTGGTTTCACCACGAGGTGGTGGTGGAGCATGCCTTTAATCCCAGAACTTGGGAGGCAGAGGCAGGCAGATTTCTGAGTTCGAGTGAGTTCCAGGATAGCCAGGGCTATACAGAGAAACCCTGTCTCAAAAAAAAAAAAAAAGACTCTTAACAGCACTGTGCAAACTGATTTTACAGTTTGAGATGAGAGCCCAGGAATTTCATTTGGGGGAATCAGGTCCTGGAGAAGCACGTGCATAAAGAATTCATTCTAACCAACCACCTGGGGCGCCTGGGGCTAGCCCAAGTGCTGAGCTGTGGGTAGGCATAACTGGAACCCTGAAGGGCAATGGAAAGAATGCATTAGGTCCTCGTGTCAAGACCTAGAACACCAAGGTGTTTCATTGACAGGATGGAGAAAGAGTTCCCTGAAAAATGTACAGAGAAAAACCAGAAAATGTATTCCTATCATGTGCATATTTGTAATCCCAGCACTCAGAAGGTTGAGGCAGGAGGATCACCACTGTGAGGCTCGCCTGGGATGTAAGTCAAGATCTTGTCTTAAAAAGCCAAAATCACTAAATCATCAAAATTCATGCAACATTAAGAACAGCATCTCTGTGGGTTATGTGGGTGTTTGTGTTTGTGAAAGTGGAAAGGCTAGCGGGAGTTCATCACTTCAACTGCGGGACCTGGATCCCATGAGAAAAACAAAAACATTTTAAACCATTCTGAGGCACTATTAGGGTAATGTAAAAGAGGTAAGGCCTGGGGATGTGGCTCCGTTGGTAGAATCCTTGCGTAGCATGCATGAAGCTCGCTCTCCCATTCCCAGCACAGAGTTAGTCAGGCATGGTGGTGCATACCTATTATCCAGCAAAAGGAGGTGAAGGTGAGGTCAGCCTGGGCTGCATGAGATAGAGCAGGCATGGGGTGGGGTGGGGCGGGGTGGGGGAGGACCAATTCCTGACTAACTGAGTAGAGGTCTGGGACTCTGTGTGGAGTCACCCATCACAGGATCCCACTCTGGATTGTTACTGTGGGAGTGGGGGCCTTATAGGTGAGATCTGCTACCACATCCCCTGTGCCTGGAGAGTCCCTGGCTCCCTCTCTTGTTGCAGCTCTGAACATGCCTGCTCCATCCCCTTACTCTTGCTCAGAGCCACCCCAGGAGTGACAGCTAGGCAGAAGTCTTAATGGAGGTGGCATCTCAAGCCACTAGGACAACGGCCGCCTCCTACACGGGTGGGGACAGTAGCATCACTTTGGCACATGTCTACAGATAGGGGGGTCAGGCCTCTCAGACTGTGCGGGTGACGTTAGTCAAGGCAGTGCCTGGAGAGGTGATAAAAGCCCTATGCAGCACAGTTGGGCACATTTAACAAGCATACAATAAACACTGGCTGGATGAGTGCCTTCATGCATAGGGTTCATTCGTTTATTGTGCCACAAGTATTTATGAAAACCACTAAGAAAATCCCCGTAGGAGATTTGGGGACTAGCAGAGGGACCGTTTATATAGACGAAATCCCTGCCATTAGATTAAAGTGTGTGGGAGGGAATGGGGGGGGGGGAGACAGATGGAAATTAAATACTCACACACACATACAAAACGTGCGTCGCGCAGCATTTAAAAGCTAGGGATGGAGACCCGCTCAGGACTGGGCAAACCCAGGAGAGTTCAAAGACAAAAGCTACTGGGAATGGTATTCCAGGCAGAGGGAATAGCATGCGCAAAGGGCTTCTTCTAAGAGGGAGCTTGAGAAAGCCCGACAAAGAGATGCCAGAGGAAGGCTGGGTCAAAGGTTCACTCCGAGGCAATAACAGGAAACAACCTGAGGTCCTGCAAGGATAGGAAGGGGGGCTCAGATCTGAGCTGTCAGCCATGCTACAGAGAACACACTGGAGAGAAGCCAGAGTAGCCCCAGGGAGATGGGCGTGGAGGCCACAGCAGCATTCTGGGCCAGAGAAGGTAGTAGCGGTGGGTCAGACTTGAGAGGTGCAGGAACCTGGAGACAGCGGCTTTCTGTGTGACCACCTGTCCTCGTCTCAGGAAGATCGTGTCCAGGCTGTTAGAGATCAGCAGACGCTTTTGGAATTGAAATCAAATGTGAGTAAGGCTGCCAGCGAAGCTGGGTTTGGGTCGCAGCTGTCTACCCAGAAGCCCTCGACTGCTGTCAACAGGCTTCCATTTCAAGCCCTCCATGAATGCGGGTTGGCTCTCTCCAAAGCTTGCCAAGCCCATCTGTCCTCCCTCCTTCTACCAGGAAGGGTCCCCTGCACTCAGTCAAGGTAACCCTGTGCTAGGGAAGGTGAGTGGACCCACCGCCTGGGACCCTCCATCTGCTTTTGATCCTTCTCAGCCTTTGAAGTCACTCTGGCCCCAGCTTCCAGCTGTCAGCTCTGCTCTTGGGCAGCCCTGGCTACCCCAAAGAGCCTCAGTCCCTGGGGACCCGGGTGGTGACAAGGGTAATAAATGGAGCAAGGCAGACAGCAGCGGCCCCTCCCCCAGGAGGCCAAGGGGCGGGGCCTTTGCGAACCTCTTTTTCCTGCTGAATCCAGAGTAGGTCCTAAAGGTGGGAGCAGCAGAGTGGAATTCTGCAAATGAATTCTGCAGGTCCACTTCCTTTCCAGCCTGCTTGGGTTCAGGTGATGTGACACTCCCACCCCATCCAAAGAAAGAAGCTGTACACACACACACACACACACACACACACACACACACCATTGCAGGTCTCAGTTCTATCCCTCAGAACTGCAGAAGAAACAATGGTTTCTAACAATGACTTTTCCCCCTCAGTGAACTCTGTGGTATGTTTAAGTCCTTGACCATGGAACACAGGCTGTGTCCTGAAGCACCCTGTGGACAGCTCACTCTCTGGCACTGGCTTTCTCTGATTTAATTTGTCGGATAACCTGACAGCCTAGACCATTCTATTAGCTCTCTAAGCTCAAGAGGTTTTGGTTGGTTGTCTCCGATCAGACAGCCGGCAAGGGTGGTTAGCTGAGGATCCTGTAGTCTGTAGCAGATGGCAAATCTGGGTCTCTGTGGGTTCAGGGAGGGATTTTTATTTTAAGGTGAGACCTGGCTTCAAAGCCTGCCCTATTCTGCTTTTGAGTGTATGTGTGTGTGCATGTGCATGTGTGTGTGCCACTATATCAGTGCATGGGTGTTATATGTGCAGGTGTGTGTGCCTGTGACACACACACAGAGGTCAGAGAAGCACCCAGATGACCTATCTATTATACCCCCTCTCTCTACCTTTTCCCTTTGAAACAGGGTCTCTCCATGAACCTGGAATTAGGCTGAAAACAAATTCCAGCAATCCATCTTCCTCTGCCTCTCACAGCCCTGGGGTTACCAGCTCACAGGACCACACCTGGCTTGTTACATGGGTGCTGGGGTCTGGACTCGGGTCTTCATGCTTGCACTGCAAACTCTCTTTACCCCGAGTCACCCTCCCAGCCCCGCAGCTTGACCCAGCCTCCTTGCGAGCTATGGCTCCTAGCACACAGCCTGGAACGAGGTTGAGAAGGCATTCTGGCTGCCTCACTAAGTGGCCTCTTAGTCTCCTCTTCTCGATCTACTTCAGAGGATGACACGAGCCAAGAGCCTTTGGCCCCAACGTGAACTCTCTTTAAGTGGGAGATTTATTGATTTCTATTTTCTCTAAAATGAGAACATAACCAAGCTAAGCCCTTCAAACGCCTCAAGACACTGAATAGGTCTGCCTCCCTCCTCCTCTGCCCCAGTAAGTCACTAACAAAACCACAGCTCACAAAACACAAAACTCACCACGCAGAGCAGGAAGCGCTTACCTAGCAGGGATGACTCACAAGCTGCCAGGGCCCAAGCTTGGCTCAGACCTGAATCTGGGTTTAGTCACCTACGGGGAAACACGGAGCAGGTGCTCTCTCTCATTCCACGGGCTCACTGGGAGCATCAGAGGAGGAAACAGATCCAGGCAATTGCCTGGTATGTAATGGCGCTCTCCATGTAAGAGCTGTAACTCGAATGGTAGGTTTTTCTGACTTTGCAAATTCCCAGAGCTCATGGTGAAGGTCAACCCCTTCCGTGCAGGAACCTGGAGCTGGAACAAGCAGAAGGAAAGGTCAGTTGTCAATCAGTGGAATCAGCTCTCCTCATGAAGGGTAACCTCCTTTCTGCAGAGGCTTGGCTGTCTCCAAAACATGGCGTGTTTGAATCGCGGTGGTTGGGTTGGAGTTTGGGGCATTGCATTGCCTGGCAGGATTGGTCAACTATACTTATTCCTTTTGAAATATTCTCTTCTCTCTCTCTCTCTCT
>NW_022196897.1:151695545-151711253 GCF_008632895.1 Mastomys coucha
GTCAGGGAGCTTGGGTGGAGGTCAGAGGACAGCCCTAGGAGTTAGTCCTCACCTCCCACCTTGTTTAAAACCAGTCTTTTGCCCGACGGTGGTGGTGCACGCCTTTAAACCCAGCACTTGGGAGGCGGAGGTGGGCGGATTTCTGAGTTCGAGGCCAGCCTGGTCTATATTGTGAGTTCCAGGACAGCCAGGGCTATACAGAGAAACCCTGTCTCGGAAAAAAAACAACAAAAACAAAAACAAAAACAAAAACAAAACAAAACAAAAAAAATCCCAGCCTTTTATTCCTTGATGCACACTCCACGCAAGCTGTCTCAGAAGTTTCTCCTGCCTCTGCCCCCTATTTTAACATAGGAGCCCTGGAATAAGAGAGGCATCCAACTTTACATGGGCTCTGGGGATCTGAATTCAGGTCTTCAGGTTTCTGTGACAGGTACCCTCTCCACTGCGCCTTCTCTGCAACCTCCAATTTCATTACTTTTTACTGTGTGTTTGAATTTTAGGTGTCTAATAGAGAACTGGACTCAGAGAGCCGTTTCTGTCTCTTTTCTGAGTCAGTTCCCAGGCACGTGTTAAATTATTACACCTTGATGGCTGGCTCCCTTTGCAGAGTCTATTCTCCCCTAAGTCCCTTGCTGTGGTTTTTCTCTTAAAGTCTGTCTGGAATTACTCCAGCTGCCCTGGCGTTTATATCATGTGGGTTTTCCCAATTCCTTTTTGCTCAGGATTTGCCATTCCAATGGTTTCTCTTGCAGTGCTTCCAAATTATCTTGATTCATCTTTAAAAGTGGTCTCATAAGAAGCATGTCAGTTTCAAGAATCTGATTTGATAATCTTCATTGTTATTGTTATTTTAATTGAAAGCATGTGTCAAAGTACACGTGGGGAAGACAGAGGACATCTTTGTGGGGTTCTCTCCACCCCCTTTCACATTGCAATGTCAGACAGCAAACGCCTATATTGCGCCTTTACCCACCAAGCCATCTCATCAGCCAACCTTTGTCTTGCAATTGGAGGGTTTATTCTGCTTATATTTATACTTTTATGAAAGAAGCAAACTGACAGTAACTGCTTACATTCCTTTTTGTTCTTTAAGTGACTACTGTAAAAATCATAGTGTGGGCCCCTGATAGTTCATGACGCTGATCACTTGTCACATGTGCCTTTTATAGACAAAACAGACTGAGCATGTTTGTCCCCTGGCCACCCACACATTTGTTCTTTTATGTTGCTGGGCGTCCTTGCTGAATTTTCATGCTTCCAGAACAGTCTTTTGTAATGTAGGTCCACTGATGGCAAATAAGCACAAATCTTAGTTGATTTTCATTTGTGTGTGAGCTATATGCCTGTATATACGTGTATGCATGCACTAACCTGTGACTGAGCTATATGCATATATATGTATATATGCATGTGTGTATACATGCGTATGAGTATACACACACACACACACACACACGCAGGACTTCCTGGACACACTAGCAGTGTAAATAATGACACAGTCACAGACACTTGTTAATTTTTACTATTGCTTAGGCCTTAGCTTAGACTACCTCCCAGCCAGCTTGTCTAACTTAATCTTATTATCCTAGCTCACAACCTGCCTTTATCACTCTCTCAGCCCCGGGAACAGTATGTCGGAGCACGTCCATCTCATGCCGGCAGATCTTCCTGTGCCTGATTCTTCTCCCCAAGAGCCTCTTTCAGCCCGGAAGTCCAGTTCTCCCTTTCCTGCCTAGCTATTGTCCATCAGATTTTTATTAAGCCAATCAGCAAGTGAGGACGGTGTATGTTTACAAAATACCGAGGCAGGTGATGACCCATAAGAATAACAGTACCAAAATCTGGACAGCACTCAGCTCTCTGCGGGTGCAGCAGCCAACAACTGAAAACACGGCGCCAACCTTCACACAGTGCACCTCAACACATGTGTTTGTGTTTGTGTGTGTTTACATAAATACACACACACACACACATACACACATGATTTTTCTTCTCAGGTTTTGCTAGGTTTGGTTTGGTTTTGTGTATGTGTATTCATGGAAACTCTGAGCGATCACCTCTTCCTTGGGGGAAATGTGGCTTTTCTTTTGGCAGGCTCTGATGGCAGAAGCAGTCCTTGATCCAATGTGAAATTAAGATGTGATACGGTGCAGCATCTATTTGTCTTGCCCTTACTCTGAATTAGGGATCTCAGTTAAATCCTGGAAGATTTGTTTTGTGTATGGTCAGTGTGGTGTGTATATGGGTGCATGCATCTGTGTGTACACGTTGAGTCCACAGAAGGACTGTGGGTGTCCTGCCCTGTGACTCTCCACTGACTCCCTGTATAACAAGGTTCCTCACTAACCCTGGAGCTAGGCTGGCAGCCAACAAGCCCTGGCAATCCTCCTGCATCCACTCCCCACAGTGTTGGGATTCCAACCCACAGGGTTGGGTGTGCGTACAGCCTTATCCAGGTTTTATTTTTACATGGGTGCTGAAGGTTTGAACTCAGGTCCTCGTGGCTTATCTGGCAAACACTCTTGTCTACTAAACTCCCTTCTCAACCCTACAAATCTAGAGTATTGGTTGAGGCTCGGTGTCTTTGAGGGGCCACTCTGTCCTTGGCTTCTGGCTGAGGAACACCTTTCTGTAGGGATCACTTCTCTGCTGTCCCTTCCCTAGAGTTCCAGCAATTCCCCCGAAAGCAACACCATTTGCAATCTTGAGCTACACTCTGAGTTCTCAGATCCTTCCCCTTGTGCCTGAGCTGGCCTTGCTGACATTTGTCTCAGCAGCCCAGTGGGACTGGAAAACACTAAGGTGGCATATTGCTCTTGCTCACGACTTGGTAAATGTCTTGAAAGAAAAGAATCTAGAGATTCGACTTGTGTGCAGCCATCTCTCTCTCTCTCTCTCTCTCTCTCTCTCTCTCTCTCTCTCTCTACCTCTCTCTCTCTCTCTCTCTGAGATCCTGGGCCCTCTAGCCCGGACTTCCTTGTCTTTGAATGCCTTAAGCATTCTTCCTAGTGCTTGTGAAAGAGAAAGGGGGCTAGAAATGTAAACTATGACATCATCAACACTCAGTTGGCTGCCTTAATGCAAACTAGAAAAAAAATTTTTCCAACATTAGACAAAAATACAACTTGGAATAAGGGAGGAAAATTCTAGATAATTAAAGACTTATGTAGAAAAGGTGAAATTAGGAATAGCTTAACATAGAGAGAATTTTTAAGTAGGAATAGGGAAATCATTTTTAGACCTAAATAAAAAACAATTGGTTAAATGTGTAAGAAATTTGTTCCTTTTTTTTTTTTTTTTTTTTTTTTAATGCCAGAGGGCTGGAGAGATGACTCAGTGGTTGAAAACACCGAATGCTCTTCCAAAGGACCAGGTTTGATTCCTAGCACCCATAGGTTGGCTTACAACCATCTATAACTCCAGTTCTAGGTGATACACCCTCTTCTAACCTCTGCAGGTACCAGGTGTACACAGACATACATGCAGGCAAAATATCCATGCACATAGAATACAATTTAAAATAATACCACCTTAATTCCCAAAATAAAGGAAATAATAGAAAATTCAGGAAAGACATTCCAAATATGTAGGACTAGTGATGCAGCCCATGATGGACACCTGCCTAGTATGCACAAGGCCAAGGCAGGGGGATCAGGGGTTAGCTTCAGCTATGAAGTAGTTTCCAGGCCCACCTGGGTTATATGAGACCCTGTCCCAAAGAAAGGGGCTGAAGGAAATAAGAGAAAGAAATTTACAACATCTGAACAGAATAATAGACTGATATAAGGTGCACAGACACATGAACAAGGAAAAAAAACCTAAACAACACCAAAGCAAAGCCATAAGAATGTAGACGGGCGAGAATAAAGGAACCGAATGCATGCCTCTCCCCAGAACCCGGACGTGGATCAAGCATCCCAACACGGGAGACGGGGATGGGAATGCTGTGAATACTGCCTCCTGCCCTTCAGCATGTAAGTTACAGGGCTGGGCAGTTCTGCCCTTGCTGTTCACAGACACCACTCCATCTCAGAGGTATCAGGCTACAGCCGCCTGGCTCCATGGCGGTGAGGGTGAGTGAGGCCCACCATGGCAGGGAGTGCATCCCAGAGGAAAGCCGTTCACCTTGTGAAGGTCAGACGAAGAGTGACAGAAAGGGTCTGGGGACCAGATGCTTCATCTCAGTGACTGGATTCCCCCAGCTGGTGGCCAAGCCTTCCACACACCAGCCTTTCTGAGGAACACTTTATATCGAAACCACAACACAAGTGTTAACAGCAAGTTGTGAAACTGGAAACCTATGTGTGCATGGCTGGTGGGAGTCTCTAAAGCAGAGCAATTACAAGGAACAGGCTGTTAACATTTGACCAACTTCAGTTCACATGAGTCCCCCCTCCCCCCCCCCCCCCGATATGTGTGTCTGTGTGTGTGTGACAATATAATGTATATATATGCATAATAAGGATACATGGATACAGGGCTGAGCGGTGACTCCGTCAGTAAAGCTTTTGCCTCAGAAGCGTGAGGACATGAGTTCAATCCCAAGAACCCACCTTGGCATCGCACAGTTGTGATCCCAGCACCGGGAAGGTGGGGCTTGCTGGCCAGCCAGCCTAGGCTAGCTGCCAAAGTTCAGGTCAGCAAAATCTTGTCTCAAACAAAAAAAAAGTCTTGAGTGTCATTCAAGATTCCTTTCTGATGCCCCACTGCCACCATACGAAGGACATAGGCAAATTATAGGCAGGTAGATAGATTGGCAGATAGGTAGATAGATTGGTAGATAGGTAAATAGATAGTAGATAGATGGGTAGATAGACAGACAGACAGACAGACAGACAGATAGAGATGTTGCTTAAATGGATAGTCAGGTGTTCATTGCAGCACTGTTCGGAATGGATAAGGGACGGTAGCCACTTGGATGCCCCTACCAGGGCAAGGCTTTGTATAGCTACAAGCTAGGTTTCTACCCAGCAATGCATGCATTTTAAGATCAGTGCAAACTGAAGATATAAAACTCAACTAGGGTCTAGTAGAAAATGAAGGTAAAACTTCGCGCCACTCACTCTTCCCTCTTCCGTCCAGCAGGTGTTAACGGGGTAACAAAGTGACAGGATCTGTGTTGGGTCCTAAGGGGAAAACAAAATTGATTCCCAAGCCACCAACAGCTTAGGTGGAGGTCCACATAAAAATCCACCAAAGCATTTATCACGTTCCTTCTGTCCCACAGCTGACTCCGGCACACACACTCCCGCATACACACTCACCAGAGCATAAAACCGGCAAGGGCCACTCAACGTAAAAGGAGCAAGCTCTGAGGAGTGCCAGCAGGACTGTATAAAATTCCTAAGTCATGTGACAGACTGCAAGGGACACTCTGCTGTCTCCTGGAAATATATACACTTGGGCTTTTCAGTGCAGACGTCTGTTGGGACCTGACAAATCATGAATAGGGGAAAGGGGAGGTGGGGGCAGAGTGAACAAGGGTCAAACAGGGTAGAGCCTGCGGCTGACACAAGCCCTGGGCCTTGACCAGCTTGGCTCCTTGGCCCCAGCTGATGGTTACCAAGCATAATCGTGAAGCTAGTCCTTCATTTCCAAAAGAAGGCAAGGACTTAGATTGTCACACGGTGTTGTCTTGTATTAAGCCTTTCCAGCCACTTCTACGAGTTTTAAGTACCAGGGAGAGAGTAATTCATCCAGCTTTAAAACTGGGTTTGGCAGTTTCACTAGCAGCCCTGGCCTCTGATAGCCAAGCACAGAGATAGCAAGGAGATATTTGGAGACCAAGGTTTTTACATCATCTTTCAAAAAAAAAAAGCTATTCCCATGACACCCTGAAGAAGGGAGTGGGGATTCAATGTGAATTTCTGTCACCTACAATCAGGTGACAGATTCAAAGTCTGCTGCTAAGGAGGGCATAATCCACCTTGCAAGACTAAAGGAAGGAGCCACCCCAGCCCCCTCCCTGTGGCCATTTAAGAACAAGGAGATGGACTCTCAGGACGCCTGTGTACGTGGGAGCATTAAGACAACACTTATCTTTTCATGAAAAGTCCCAAATGCCCTTGATTTGTGCGGGAGTCTCTCACCAGTTTCAAAACTTTAGATAAAGTACTTTCAGGCTAGGGGCATGGTTCTGTTGGGTAAGGTGCCTAATGTACAGGCATAAGAACCTGGGTTCGAATCTCTAGCACCCATATCAAAAGCTAGACATCATGGCGCACAGCTGTAACCCCAATGCCTTGGGGAAGAGACCAGACAATCTGAGGGCTTATGGAGCATAGCCAAAACAGCCAGCTTTGGGTTCAATGAGAGACGCTGCTGGAAAAATTAACGTAGAGAATGGGCTTGGCAAACACATTCCAACTTCAACCTATGTTCCCTACATGTACCCATTTAGATGAATATCTCCTCTCCCTCTCCTTCTCCCTCTCCCTCTCTTGCCCCCTCTCCCTCCTCTTCTTCCTTTCCCTCTCCCTCTCCTTCTCTGTCTCTCCCCTCCTCTCTCCTCCCCCCCTCACACACACACACACACACACACACACATACTTTCAAAGCCTGCCTCAAGCATCCAAAAGTATACAGTAAATGGTAGAAAAACAGTATACCCACAACCTTGCTTACAGACTAAGTCACTGTTGGTAAACTTTTTTTTTTCTCCCAAACATTAAATATCTTCAGCTCTCTTAGACTGCTCTGCCCGGAGGTTATAATGTAACCATAACCATGCGTGTGATGTGACAGTGGGTTACAGCCTGTTAGAATTTTACCCACGGACACTCACATTTCAGTTTTATATCGTATTCACATGTTTAGGGGTGCTGCTTTCTTTTGATTTTTTTTTTTCTTAACTCTTTAAAAATGTGAAAACTTGGCCTGGTGCCAAGGTTCTGCAGCAGGAGGGTACTAGCTTGGTGCAGGCAAAGCCCTGGGCCTATTCTCTAACACTGCAAAGAAAGAAACATGAAAACTTTGAAAGTTGTTCTTAGCTCACAGGTTGGAGTAGGAGATAGGCTGGACCTAGCCTGGGCTAGGGGGTCATTGTTCAGGGAGAAATCCTCAACTGGAGTAACACTCATCCAGCTGAACTTTCAAGGCCCAGTGCTTATAGCCCCTGCCTGTCCCTCCTGAGAGAGAATTTCATCATTCCTATTCATCGTGTTGTCTTCTCTTTTTTTCAGTCTTAAAAAAATTATTTGCATTTGTATATACAGTATATAGATGTGTCCAAAGAGGCCAGAGAGAGTCAGATACCTGGAACTGAGTGTTGGCCGGGTCTCCTGATGTAGGTTCTAGGAACCAAACCAGCACCATCAACACGGGCAGTGTGTGCTCCCACCCCCACCCCCACCCCCAGTCTTCTCTCTGGCTCACACTGCTGTCCTTCCATCTCATGCACCTTAACAGTGAACAATCCTGACTTGTGTGTTTGGTGCTTCATAGACTTGGTGTCTTCACATGGGTGTCCTTCTGCCTCTTTGCTGGACTGTGGCCCTCGATCGCCATGCTGCGTGGGGTCCCACTCAGTTCTTGTTATGGCTGCCTGCACAATGTTATCTGAGCGTGCTGTCTGTAGTGGCCCAGTCTTACGGTACACATGGGTGCTTGGGCGGCTGCCTCAAGCCTGTCCCTTCCACACCTCGCCTCCTAACCTGCACCATGGTCTTCTCAGGGAAGCATTTTGATGGTTCCTAACTTTTACACATGCTCAAGTTGGGAGTGTCAGAACTAGGGAGAGCTGAATCCATGTTTCCACGGCAGACCTAGTCCATGGCCAGTGCGTGTCCTGGCCACAGTGCAGCCCATCAGCGTCATGGTTCCTGGCCATGCCCAGGATGGCTTCAGCTAATGAAATGCTCAGTAAGTGTAGCCTCTCACTGACTGACAGTGGCAGTCAGCTGTGAGCATTGTGACCTGAAGTCTAGACAATTGTATGCGGCTATGCCACATGCTGTTTTCTTTCTTGGAAGGGGAGGCTGCGCTGGGCTATGATGCTGTACCACCTAGAGGCACTCAGGTCCCAGGGATGGAACCCAGTGCCTCACATGTGTAAGGCAAGAACCCGTCCTACCCCTCGCTAGCCCTCTCCTCACTTATCCTTTTGCAGCACAGTCTCACAAAGTTTCCCAGGCTGGCCTTGAACTTGTGATTCTTCTACCTCCGCATCCCAAGCAGCTGAGATTACAGATCCATGGTGCCAGGCCCTATCCTAAAGGCACTTGGGAAACACTATGGCTGTCATCTCTGCCCTTTTTCACCTGTGAGGACAACACCCACTGTGGCTGTGGTCTCTGCCATACCACAGCCAACTCCAAGTGCCCTCCGCCAGCCCCTCTAATCTCTAGAAGTCAAAATATCAATCCTCTCATTCCTCCATCACCCCTCCTCTCCTGGGAAGTCTCCCCAGTTCGAGGACAATCCAGAACAGAGACCAAAACACAATAGTTCTGATAGGAAAATTCAGATCACAGGAGTCATTTTAAAGGAGTGGGTGCGCTCTCTCTCTCTAGGGGCAAGAACTTCATTTCCATTTTGACAAAATGTTTGTGAATTTGTATAATATAGAATCCATTAGAAGGCTGGGAATAGGTAATCAGCTTTCAATATTTACATACTTAGGGGAAGAGACCTGACTCATTAGGAAACATGCATAATAATGAATACGGTACATTTCCCTTTGTCTCCTCTCAGGTACAAGGCAATGTTAGAAGTGGTGATCTCACCCAGCCTCGCAACAAGCAGTGACTGGAGCGAGCACGGTGCTGCCGTGGAGGCGCTGAGTGACAGAGAAGGTAGGCCTCTGCAAAAGTTTAGCTGGATGGCTTAAGAAGGCCTCGTTCATGTGTGACAGACTGAGGGACCCATGGTACCATTCCCAGAGCCTACCACTCACACTGATGATTCTAGAACAGAACCAGTGTGCACCTGGACCACAGTCCTGTCCATCGCTCAAGGGACAGGTGGACATGGTCATGACCCGAGCTGCCCTTCTTGGTCTCTGGCTCCAAAAGATCCCGGACAGTCGCATTGGGTGCATTTGTGGCCGCCTAAGGCATCGTCTGCTGGGTCTCCAGCTGTGTCCCTCCCCCCTCCTAAGGCATCATCTGCTGGGTCTCCAGCTGTGTCCCTCCCCCCTCCTAAGACATCATCTGCTGGGTCTCCAGCTGTGTCCCTCCCCCCTCCTAAGGCATCATCTGCTGGGTCTCCAGCTATGCCCCTCCTGCCACCCCCTCTCCCCACAGCAGTCTTGCTCACAGGATCCCTAAAGAAGAACCTGTCAACCTGCTGCTTTCAGGTTGGGTTGAAGTCAAGGAAGCAGAAGAAAGCTTAAGCTGTTGAGAAAATTATTGGCAAATGATGCTGCCAGACTAGTTTTCTCCAGAACAATCTGACCTTTTGTTTGCTCTGCTGGGATTTTCAGCCTTCCTGGTAGAGTCTGAGGTGAGCAGAAGGCATTAAGCTATCATGCTGAAGCATTAGGCTTAACCCTTTCCCCGGCGCTATGCTGAGGGATTTACTGCCAGTGGTGTCCTCAGACCTGGGCTGACCCTGTCTCTTATGGTCTCTGTGTGATGCCAGATCATGGATCAGGAAAGCTGAAGGACTGTCCCAAGTAACCAGCAGGTCATGTGTCCAGTGCAAAGCAACGTCACATGAAACATTTTAAGAGCAAAGCCAGGCTCCTCTGAGTAATTATTTTGTCATCAAGACCATGACATTGCCCCTTCCTGCTTCATGAAACTAGACAACCTTGTTCAAAATCTCACCACAAAGGTGTGGACTCTGAGACTAGGACTGGATGGCAGAGGGCACCCAGCAATTCCCCTGGCATCCATGAGCATCTCTGACAGTTTAAAAGCAATGATTAGCCCTGCTCAAAGGCCTTCACCATTTTCTTTCCTGAAGAGGCCCAGGCCAGTTTCCCACTGTGTCTCAGAGTCAGCATGGACTGAAAGGGTCTGAGCCATGGGTGTGGGGCATCCTGCTCTAATTCCTAGCCCAGCCAGGCAATCTTTACTCAGTTTCTTCTTCTGTTAAAAGGGCGGTGACAATGACCCACTCGGTAGAGTGCCACACAGGGGATTAAATGAGGTTGTGGTGTGTGGAGAGCCTAGCCCTGGCCCATCCCGGCATGGTAAATGATTAATATAGACCATTGTCACCCTCTGGATCAAATAACCACAGGGATCAGAGGCAGGGTGGGAGTCTGGCCCTGGGTCGTACCTCTGTTTGGTCTTCCCAGTGTGTTGTGCAAAAATGATGACTTTGTGAAAACGGGGTAGAGTCTGCGTCAAAATCCACTTTCCTTTGAGGTGCTGAATCCTTCAGCTACGAAAGACCACCTTCCCACCTGGCCACCTGGCCCTTAGCTGAGTCCCTGCTCCTCCCCTTCATCTTTGGTGTTCCTGAAATCTGGCTCTGTAGCAGGCCCTTCCTCATCTCCAGTTCCAAGAAATGCTGACATTACCACAGAACACAGTCACTTGGCAAGAATCTGGCTTCCTCCTCCCCTCTTTCTCTATCACCACCACAGGAAAAAAATTGGTAGTCATTTTGAACTGGGGGACTGAGGGTGTGACTCAGTGGTAGAGCACTTGCCTCAAAGTGAAGTGCTGGGAGCATAGCTCAGCAGTGTGGCATTTGCCTAGAGTCCACCAGCGAGGGTATGTCATTCCTGCATACACCTTTAAGCCCCCTTCCTAGGTAGCACATAGCTCAACTCCCAGCTTATAGGTGAACTTCAGAATTATGGATGGATGGATGGATGAATGGAGGCATGAATGCATGGATTCATGGATAGATGCATGGATGGGTGGGTAGATGGCTGCATGGATGGATACATGGATGGATGCATGGATGGATGAATAAGTAAGAGGGTGGGTGAGTAGGTGAACAGATAGATGGGTGTTTGAGATTGTGGCTGAATAGAGAAATGGATAGATGGATAGAAGATATGTAGATAGATAGATACATACATACATACATAGGTGGATGTACAGATACATACATACATACATACATACATACATACATACATAGGTGGATGTATAGATAGATAGATAGATAGATAGATAGATAGATAGATAGATATGTAGATACAGAGATACATAGATACATAGACACATAGGTGGATAGATAGATAGATAGATAGATAGATAGATAGATAGATAGATAGATAGATGGATGGATAGATGGATGGATAGATGGATGGATAGATACATAGGTGGATGGATGGATAGATAGATAGATAGATAGATAGATAGATAGATAGATAGATAGATAGATAGATAGATAGATAGATAGATATGTGGGTAGATGGATGGATGAGTGAGTGGCTGGGAGGTTGGGTAGATATATGGATGAGTGATTGGGTAGATGGGCGAGTGTTTGTGCACTTTGAAACATGGATGCAGACAGTGGTGCTGAAAGATGCGCTCATTTCAGGTCAGTATTAGCTTTGAACCATTAGTAAAGTTGTCTTCATTTCCCATGCTCAGTTTGTGGCCTCCCTTGAGTTTGGATCATTGCAGCTTCCTCTTGGATTCTCTTCCGGTCTCATCTCTGTTGCTGTGATAAAATGCCCTGACCAAAGCAACATAAGGGAGGAAAGAGTCTCTTTGGCTTGTACTTCTAGGTCACAGGCAATAACTCAAAGCAGGGGCTTGAAGCAGGAACCACGGAGGCTCCTGGCACTGCTCTCCTACTCACTCAGAGACTCGTGCTAGGCACGTTTCTTGTGTAAATACTCATTTGTCACATGGACATTGGAATAGTGCTTTATACACCTCAGTTTTCTCATTGCCTATGCTTTTAATTATAAACTAACCAAGCTCCCCATCAACACCACCACCCCTCTGAGCTGCCTTGTGTATCATAGTCCTCGTATGTATCAAAGCTCATACTAAATTGCTTTCTCATATAACCCACCGGCCTATGGATGGTGACAGCCATAGTGGATTGGGCCAATTAATTAATAATCAATCTCCCATAGACATTCCCACAGGCCCATCTGGGCGATTCCTTGGTGTCAGCTGAGGCTTTTCACTCAATTGACTCCAAGCTAAGTCAAGGTAGAAATTAAAGCCAATGAGGACTTCTACCTTTACCAATTTGACCCAAACTCATATCACTTCTAAGCCATAGTCTTTCAATTCCTTGTCCCCAAGACTTCATGTTAGTGTTACACTAAAAAATGCAATACAGCTTTAGAAGCCCCAGTCTTTAAATTTTTCAACACTTTAAAAGTCTAAGGTCCTTTGAAAAATCTAAAGTCTCTTAACTGTGAGCTTCAATAAAAATTAAAAAAAAAAAGTTATAAACTTTCTTATCCCACAAGGAAAAAAATCAAAGCAAAGCTAAAATCCAGAAGTGTGAGTCTGAGTCCTAAAACGCAGTGTCTGATATCTGGAGCTCATTCGTAATCTTCTGGACTCCAAAGGGTGTGGTCGGCCTGACCACCCCAGCTCTGCCATTCCTGGCACACAAGGCTTGTCTGGTAGTCTGAGGCCAGCTCCACCCACTCTTGCTCCTGTCCTTGGTAGACATCCCACACTCACTCCCACCATCTCTGATACCCTGGAGGCTCCGTTGCAACCGAGGCTGAACCTCCACCAGAGGCCTCTCTTGGCCTTTCTTCACAAACACCAACCCTGCAACCCAGCTTCATGCTTGACATGACTTCTTTAATCCTGTAGCTTCCGTACCTTTAGAACCGGTACCAAAGGGGACATTCTTATGTGCGTTGTCGAGCTCAGGTGCCACTTGAACATTAGCATCTGGGTACAGCCCTGAGGAAATGCTTCCTATTGCCCTAATGAAGCACAGAGAGAATTTTACCGCAATAAGCTGGTCTCTTATTAATTCCAGCTGACTCTTCGACCCTAGCTGACAGTAACCACACTCTTAATTCAAAATATTGCACAAATGGCAAAGATAGAAATTACCTCCTCCTGACACCTCCTGAGCCAGGCCTCCACAGTCCACATTCTCTCTGCATTCTTGGCATCTAAGCCCCCACAAAGCATTCCATTAATCTCTGAACACTCAATCGTTTTTCTCAGCTTAAATTCCAAAATCCTCCACAGTCTCGCAACAGAATACCCCAGAGACGCAAAACCCACGCGCTCGGCTGCATCATAGAAACATCATGGTACTAATTTCCACCTTCTCTACTTTCCTGTGATTAAACTCTCCAACCAAAAGCAACTTAGGGAAGGAAACAGGTTATTCGGCTCATACTGCAGGTGATGGTCTATCCTTGAGGGACATCGGGGCAAGAACCTGAAACAGAAAGCCATGAGGAAAGTGTTGAGTGGCTCACTCTCTGGCTCCATCCTAGGCTCGTGCTTGGCTGACTTTTGTATATACGATCAGAGACCATCTGCTTAGCGATGGTGTTATTCATGGTGAGCAGTTTCCTCCTACAGCAATTAACTCCCCCGTGGGCATGCCCACAAGCCAATCGGATCTAGGCTCTTCCTGAATCGAAGGCCTTTCTCTCACAGGATCCTAGGTTGTGTCAAGATGACAGTTCATGCTAACCAATTCTTTCAGGGGTGTTAGAACAGATAACACTCAGGTGAGCTCGGTGCCCCCCAGCTGGCAGTAGTCGCTGGCAAAACCACCCTGTCCCTTCCTACATTCCTGCTCGTGTGACAGACAGACCTGAATTATGTCTTGCCTACTGGAAGGAGAGGTCAAAGCTCTGGATACTAAGAAGGCAAGCGGAAGATTCCTCCTTTAAGATGCAGGCACTTCTCTGAAAAGCTTTAACCATTATCCCATCAAGGGAGGTGAACCACCCTGGAGAGCAGATGCCCAGCTCTCTGATTCCCCACCCCCTCCTGCCTCAGACTGAGCTTTTCAGTTTTACTCTGGCCAGCTCCAGCCTGAGGCTGGTCCTGCTGGATGCTGACCCAAGAAACTAGATCTACTTTCTGTTCCTTCTCTGTGCATCCTGAGCAAGCAGGACCTCTGGGATGCTCAGACGTCCTGGATGTTCCAGATCCCACCATAGGAACAAGGACACCGACTGCTGGGGAGTCCACTATGCCTCACACCGAAGAGCAGAAGCTTAAGCCGGGCGGTGGTGGCACACACCTTTAATCCCAGTGCTCGGGAAGAAGAGGCAGGTGGATTTCTGAGTTCAAGGCCAGCCTGGTCTACAGAGAGTTCCAGGACAGCCAGGACTACACAGAGAAACCCTGTCTCGAAAAAAGAAGAAGAAGAAGAAGAAGAAGAAGAAGAAGAAGAAGGAGAAGGAGAAGGAGAAGGAGAAGGAGAAGGAGAAGGAGAAGGAGAAGGAGAAGGAGAAGGAGAAGGAGGAGAAGAGGAGGAAGAGGAAGAGAAGGAGGAGGAGGAGAAGAGGAGGAAGAAGAGGAGAAGAGGAGGAAGAAGAAGAGGAGAAGAGGAGGAAGAAGAAGAGGAGGAGGAGGAAGAGGAGGAGGAGAAGAGGAGGAAGAAGAAGAGGAGGAGGAGGAGGGCGAGGAAGAGGAGGAGGAGCCTAGGTTTCGCCACCCCTCACCAGGCTGAGATCTGGCAGCCTCTTGCTGTGCCTACTGCTACAAAGGAGAAAAGCAACAACTTCAAAATGAATTCACTTTAAGAGAACAACTCAAAGCAGCTCCAGAAAATTTTAGCTTGCATTGCCTTGTTATGCTCCTAACATGCATTAAAATCAACCCGTGATGGTTTCCATAGAGGAGTGCAAACTTAGGACCCCTAAATCATACTCTGAGACTATTCCCCAATCACCTCTGCCCTCAGGGACAAATGAGGCATCTGTTTGTCAAAGTGCCCCCATGAGAAAAGAAACTGAGGCACACTTCGGGGCTCCTAACACTGCTCTTTCTGGTTGGGGGGTGATGTCAGTCACACACTTGGGGAAGACAAGAGGGTGCTTTGGTTGACACATACACACCTGAGACATCTCGCTGACATCAGAAGCCATCTTGACTCACTGGAGGTCAGTTTAGAGTCAGCCCAGGGGCTCAGTGGAGCTGCGTACCAGTAGTGGCTGCTTTCAGAGTTCTTAGCTTGGCAGCATCCCTGGTGGATGATCAAGGTGTGCAGATGTCAAACGAGCTCTCAGAAGAAAGTGGTTGCCAAGCGGGGAGGGGTTGGACAAGCAAGTGGAAAGACAGGGGCCGCTGGGGCTGGCATTTGGTAACCTTGGCTTCCTCTGCAGATACAGGCTGTTGCCCCACGCTTCAGATGAGAAAAGTGAGCCTCAAAAAAATTATGGGCACAGTGCCACACAGTTGGGATGCACAGAGGCGAGATTTAAAATTGACCCTGAGCATGTGAGCCCCACCTGCTTTCTCAGGAAAGAGCATTAAGTCAGCCAGTTGTGAGATCTGACTTGTCGATTTGGCTCACAGTGAATGATAAATACTGAGTGCATGCATGAATGAATAACTGGGTGTGTCTTTCACATACGCACATACAATGTGTGCACACACAGAGAGACTCCTCCTGTCATTTCTACATATGAAAACTGGGTCTTGGTCTGGAGAGATGGCTCAGTGGTAAAGAGCACACACTGCTGTTGCAGAGGCCTGAGTCTAGCTCCCAACACCCAAATCCAGCAGCTCACTGCTGCCTGTTACGCCAGTCCCAGGGGATCTGACGCCCTCTTTGTCTTCTGCCGCCACTTCACTCACAGAATAACAGGCACACACACACTTAGAGAGAGAGAAAGAGAGA
>NW_022196897.1:151712724-151713248 GCF_008632895.1 Mastomys coucha
AGCACAGCAGTTACAGACAGGAGGAGCACAGCAGTCACAGACAGGAGCACAGCAGTCACAGACAGGAGGAGCACAGCATGCACTCTGAAGGCTCTTCTCCATCCCTGGAGTCGTATGCCAACCCCACACCCACAGACACAGGCCAACTATCAGTGAGGTCTCAGTGAAGTCTGTGCTGTCTTAGCCAGGAGGAACACTGGGAGAATCACAGGGATGGGTCTGCCCACCTTCTGAGTCCTCAGTGCCTGGAGGGCAAATTTAAATGTGACACAGGGGTTAAAAGCTATTCTTCAAGAGCATCGTGGGGAGGAAAAGCACTCTACTTCCCAGCTGTTTCCCCCTGGCTGGGTGGGGACCCAAGTGTGAAGAGCAGGAGAGGGGGAGGCCTGGGTACGTGGGGAGGGCAGAGGCAGGTGGCTGGGTGGGGACCCAAGTGTGAAGAGCTGGAGAGGGGGAGGCCTGGGTACGTGGGGAGGGCAGAGGCAGGTGGCTGGGTGATGACCCAAGTGTGAAGAGCGGGAGAG
>NW_022196897.1:151713700-151754970 GCF_008632895.1 Mastomys coucha
GGAGGGCAGAGGCAGGTGGCTGGGTGGGGACCCAAGTGTGAAGAGCGGGAGAGGGGGAGGCCTGGGTACGTGGGGAGGGCAGAGGCAGGTGGCTGAAGGATTCAGGAACCGGGTGGAGGCAAGGGAACCTGACCGATGCCATCATGCCAGTCATTCCATGACAACCAGAAGGAAAGATACTTCAAATGCCTGGAACGGCAAGCTAAGGGGGAGCCCATAGGAATCTTTCCGTGGGTTCCGTTTTAGTGAGCATTTGCATATTTATTAGGGAAAGCATTAAAAGTGTTTAATTCAGTGACTTCTGAATTTTCTCTACACACCTGAGCTTTTGCCACCAGTGAGGCTGACTGCTTCAGACACGAACAGCTCTTGGTCCTAGGAGAGAAGAAAGGGGGCCATGTGGGGCCCGCCTGAGACAAGGCCTCAGGAGCAAGGGAAGTGTCAGGAGGCACCAAGTGAGTGCCAGGGCTCTCCTTGACACCAAACCAATGCTGCTCTAACCTTTTTGGTTTTTAAGTGTGGTGTGTAAAAGGTATATCTTCTGCCATAACTCAATGCGTGTGTATGAACACCACACACACACACACATCCTCACATCCACAGGTAGAGTCAAGCTGAACTTGGGTCTTTCTTACTACTATGATCAGTGCGTGCTGACACTCTGTGTAGTCATGCAGACAGTTCTATGTATCTGGGCTCAGTTGTGACTCTACATGAAGGTCAAGGAGACTCAGCGGAGTTGGGGGTGAGGCGGGCTTGACTTGCATGATCAGGCTCACGTAACCCTCGGTTTCAGGTTCGGATGCACTCCATTATAGAGCTTCTGGACAGAGGGTAGAAAGAAGAAGGCTTTGTCTGCCTCATGATCCTATAGCAAGAATTAAATGAGATCCCATGTCTAAGCCATTACCACTAGGCCTGGCCACTGCAGTTCCGCTGGTGGCTGTCACTTGGCTTGTAGTGCCATGGATGAGACAGACTGCAGGGCTGGGCCACCTGGGTTCATATCTAGGCTCTCGCTTCTCGCTTATTCACTCTCCAGCCTCGGGCTCTCTACTTGGGGATTAAATCATCAGTGCGAAGAAAGTGATTAGCAGGAAGCTTGGTACACAGGGAATGCTGGGTAAGAGATGTCATCTCACACGTGCATGTGGAAGAAGTTTCTGAGTCGGGAAGTGGAAGAGGCTGCTGGGTTCCAGACTGAGGTGAGGGAATTGGAGAGGCTCAGAGTCACCAGACTTGAAGAGTAAGAGGATGAATGGGTCTAGAATTCATCGGGGCTGTTTGAGGACATGGAATAGTATTGTTTGGAATGATGAAGCACAAAAATACGCCCCCCTCCTGAGAACCACCCAGATCAATTATACCATAGAAAAAGCTTTCCCAGCTAAGCCTGTCACCTTCCATTGTCACCCATGGTAGCAGAACACCAGGTGTCCAGGAATATAGGACATTTGTGCTGGATCTCAGGGGTGAGAAGAAGTGGGTTCCTTGGGTGAACCTGACCAATTAGAATTGGAGAAGGAGGAATAGGAAGGTGACGTCACCAGCTGATGTCTGTGCTGGGGACATGGCTCAGGCTGTCAAGTGCTTACTGCATAAGGGTGAGGACCTGAATTTAACCCCCAGAGTCTATGTAAAAATCCTGGGCATGGTGTCTGCTGCATTTGTAATCCCAGCACTGGACACGTTGGAAACAGGAAGAACTCTTGGGATACTGGCACAAACCAGGCCAATGGGAAACCCATCTCAAAAACCAAATCTCCAAATCTGAGAAATGACACGAGGTTGTCCTCTGGTCTCTGTAAGTGTACACACTTGTATCTGAACAAAAAGAAGGGGAGCGAGAGGGGTAAGGGAGAAAGGGGGAGGGGCAGGGTGTGGGAAGGGGAGGAAAAGTAGGAGGAGGAGAGGAAGAGAAAGAAGAGACAGAGAAGGAAGAAGAGGAAGAGAAAGGAAGAGGGGAGGGAGAGGGAGAAAGAAGAAGGGGAGATGGAGGGAGAGGACCAGGAAAAGTTGTGTGGTTGGAGCTAGCCTGTACCTTCAGCCTGAAGCTCTTGGTTGCCTCCTATGATCACGTGACCTCCCTGGCATATACTTTCTGCCTCTGTGGCCTCTGTCTCCCCATCTGTGCATCATGCAGAGTGTGGATCCCACCTGAGGTTCCTAGATGCTCTGTGTGTTTTCTGTGCCTGCCTTCCTGCAGTACCTGCAGAGTAGCTGTACACAAAACCCATGAAAAGGAGAGCATCTCAGTGCCCTACCTCCGAGAAACTTCTGTGGTGGAGAAGGTCGCCAACAACAACTCCCTTCCAGCCTCTGTCCGGAGCCACAGTTTATGCTGATCACAGCCTCAGTAGCTAAACCTTCCTGTGTCTCTTTCTCTTCCAGGCATTGCCAAATCGGCCGCTCTGAGTGTGCCTCAGCTCTTTGCGAAGTGAGTACTCTGGCCACACCCCCTTTTCATCTTACTACTTCTTCAGAAGGTGGAGGCTGGGGTGGGGGTGGGGGTGCTCTGGAACTGATTTACCAAATTGGAATGCCAGCATAGTCACAGCTAGACAGCCTGGCACAAATAGGCTGAGTGCCTGAACCTCAGTTTGCCTATCTAGGAAAGGGGACCATTGAGTGACTGGTCCCACAAAGTACAGATGTGTTGCTTGGAATGGTCTCTTTCTGTGTTCTTCATCTGCTCTTTTCCTCTTTCTGGAGTTTGCTCTTTTTCTATTCTTTCCTTTTCCTGTCTAGACTCCTCCTCCTCCTTCCCTTCCTCCTTCCCTTCCTCCTTCCCTGCCTCTGTCTCCCCTCCTTCTTCTCTTCCTTCTGTCTCCCTCTCCACACCATCACCCTGCTCCCACTTACTCCATCTGTCCCTTGGTCCTTTCTTTGGCTCCAACGCTCACCTGAAACTCCCCAGTCCCAAAGCCCATATGAGCTGGAAGAGAGAGAGGAGAGGGCATAGCTCTGTCTCAGAAGGGCTCCCAGTCTAGTGAGGAGACAGAGAACCCTCGGGCTAGACCTGGCCAGATGCTGCCCTCCCAGGCTTCCAGAAATCTCCTCTCTGGGTGCCACAGAGGAGCCCTGGTGAGGGCATTGGCCTAGGCTGCTTCTCTCTCAGGAAGACATTGTAGCACTGGCAGCGGCTGGCCCAGTAAAGCCTCCTGGGCTATTACCTTAGGTTGCAGAGTGCTACTTCCTTTCTCTAGAGGTGTGTGTGTGTGTGTGTGTGTGTGTGTGTGTGTGTGTGTGTTATGTGTAAGGATGTATGGTGTGTGGTGTGTGGAACAGTGAGGTGTGTGTGTGTGTGTGTGTGTGAGAGAGAGAGAGAGAGAGACAGAGACAGAGACACAGAGAGAAGGGTGGAGGGGGTAAGGTGTATGTGTGTGTTATATGTAAGGATGTATGGTGTGTGGTGTGTGGAACAGTGAGGTGTGTGTGTGTGTGTGTGTGTGTGTGTGTGTGAGAGAGAGAGAGAGAGAGAGAGAGAGAGAGACAGACAGACAGACAGACAGACAGACAGAGAGACAGAGACAGAGAGGGGTGGAGGGGTAGGGTGTGTGTGTGAGGTAAGGTTATAAGGCGTGAGGGATGTGTGGGGTGTGGGTGTGCGTGTGTATGTGTTCATGTGAGTGTGTGCATGTGTGAATGCAGGCACATTGGTGTGGAGGCCAGAGATCAACATTAGCTGTCTCTCTCAGTCACTCTCCCCCTTATTTTTCCGAGACAGAATGTCTCATTGAGCTGAGAGCACAGACTGAGCTAGGCTGGCTGGCCTGTGAGTAGGCCTCTGCCTCTCCAGCCTGACCAGCCAAACAGGAGAGCTCTGAGTTTAGGAGAGACACTCAAAACTAAATCCCAAAAACTTAGGGACAACGGAAGCGACAACGGAAGATTCTGGGTGTCAGCCTGCCACCTTCATGTGTGTTCAGGCATAGGTGCATACCTCCACACAGGTGTATATGCAAAGATGGATAATCAGGCTGGCCACAGTAATGGACAAACCTGCAGATTCCACAACAAAGGGTTTATGTTTCCCATGTGAAATCGAATGTGGCTTCCCTATGCTGGCTAACACAGGAATCCAGCATCTCTGGGCTGTAGCTTTGCTTCTTCGATGACTTCTCCATTGCTGCCCAAAGAGAGGGAAAGGAGGGCTGGCCACAGGCCGTGGTGTATAACACACCTGCCCACATCTTGTTAGATGGAGCCCTGGCCCACAGTAGAGTCTGGCTGCACTGGAGATGGCAAAAACATCTTCTTAGTTCTCAGGGAAAACAAGAACAAGATGAAATGTGAAGTGTGTGAATGATGCATTTGCTCTGGAAAGCGGAATGCCTAAGGGAAAATGGCAGCGATCGCAGGGTCAGGGGAAGAGATGCTGGGCTGGACTAGGAGACTTAACCATCTCTCCTTTCCCCAGGTCTCACCCACGTGTCCCTCCTGGTCAGTCCTCGGCAGCCATGGCAGCCTATGGCCAGACACAGTACAGCGCAGGCATCCAGCAGGCACCAACCTATACAGCGTACCCACCTCCGGCACAAGCCTATGGAATCCCCCCGTACAGTGAGTACCAAGCGAACCCTTCCTTCCACCCCCCTGGCAGCCCCAACATTGTGGTACCTTCATGCCTCAGTGCAAGATGATGCATGTAGCTGGATTAATTTTGGCATGGGAGTAAAGGGGAGAGGGCATGGCTGAAGCATGATTCTCCCAGACTGTGTCAGGAGGCCTCTTTCAATCTCAAGACTCAGAGCCCTAACCCATGTCCTGTCACATCTGGGGATGCAGCTGGCATCAGGTATGGCTGGAAACAGGTGCTCCCATGCCATCGTGGGAGTCTGATGCCATGTCTCGGGCTCGATGTACAGCCTGACAATCAGGGTTTGATCCCTGGCAGCCATCAAGGGTAGAAGGGGAATAACTCGCTTATAACTGCCACGTGTGCACATAGACACACACCTTCTACAGTGAGCCTGTGGGAAGCTTGATTCGTCTCTGTGTGCTTTCTTCTGAGTGGCCTCTGCTCCTACAGAGTGGCCTCCATGTGGTGACACAGACCGTACTTGTCAACTCTGGCCTTTGAAAGTCAGAGAGTTCCCACTCCCAGCACTTTGCAAAGGAGCACGTGTTGGTCCTGGGCACTAACCTGGGTCATGTGACAATGCTTAGCACAAGGGTGGAAGGTGGGATGAGATTGCTGAGGAGGCCATAGAGCATAGGTTATGTATAGGGAGGGACAGCTCTCTTGAGGTCAGGTACAGTGGGAGACATTGGAGGTGGGGGGGACCTCAGCACCTCAGAGTGGAAAAGTGTTATGTCACTGGCTTCAGGTACTCAAGTGATATGAGAAATGTGCTGTTTCCGTGTGTGTGGGCTTCAATGTCCACAACTCCTCCCACTGCAGTGGCAGGTCTAACCCTAAGCACTTCTAAGCTGCAAGGCCCACAAACAGAGAGACATTCCTGCCCAGAACACTTCCCTGGGCTCCCTCTGACTAGGCTCCATCCTGTTCCTGACCCAGACTCCAGAGCAGGAGAGATAGAATGCTCTAGTTGGCAACTGTGAGCCACATGTCCCTGCACAACCAGGGGCCAGGCTCAACTCATTCGGAGGAGCAAGCAAATCTAATGTAAAGAAGGGAAGATACGCCGGGCGGTGGTGGCGCACGCCTTTAATCCCAGCACTTGGGAGGCAGAGGCAGGTGGATTTCTGAGTTCGAGGCCAGCCTGGTCTACAGAGTGAGTTCCAGGACAGCCAGGGCTACACAGAGAAACCCTGTCTCGAAAAACCAAAAAAAAAAAAAAAGAAGGGAAGATACTCGGAGAAGGGGCAGCTGGCAGCAGAGTCCCCGTTTCCATGACACTTCTATGTATGCGGATGTGTGGGAGAGCTGGACGTGGGAGACACACTGGTAATCCCCAGTGGTCGGGGCTCAGTTGGCAGAGGGCTTGTCCAGCGTACACAGCATCCTAGGGTCCATCCCAGCATCGCACAAACCAGGCATGGCACTTGGGAGGTGAAGGAAGGAGGATCAGAAGTTCTAGATAATCCCTGCTATGTGGTGAATATAAGGAGAAGCCTTGGATGCATGAGAGCCTGTCACACAGACAGACAGACGGACGGACGGATGGACGGACGGATGGACGGACGGACACTGAGAGAGCGGCATGAGACTCTCTCTCTTACACACATACAGAGAGAGGGGAGAGAGAGAGAGAGAGAGAGAGAGAGAGCGCTTGTATACAAGCTGACTTTAGCACTCGAGTGCTTTCTGTTTTAGAAGCTGATGAGAACGCTGTCTTGACTCAGTGGCTCTTCTGCGGATGGCAGGGAAGGCTTCTAACTACGTAATTTTGTTGCTTCTGCTTCCTTCCTAGGCATCAAGACAGAAGACAGTTTGAATCATTCCCCCAGCCAGAGCGGATTCCTGAGCTATGGACCGAGCTTCAGCACCGCGCCTGCTGGACAGAGCCCGTACACCTACCCTGTGCACAGTGAGTGTGGTGCTCAGCCCTCCCTGCCACTGTCTGGGACACCCCCGGAGTAGATGTTGGTCCATCCATTCACCCACTCCGCAGACTTCCAGAGTGCTTACTGTTAGCCAAGCTCCATATTAAGTAATGGACAAAATTCGAGTTTTGCCCTGGGGGGAAATCCCATGGCCCTGTAGATAACCAGGTAGTCTGCCAAAAGCTGAGCACAATGAAGCAGCATGGCATTGGCACACAGCTGACAAACAGCTGAGAGGCCAGGGGAGAGCGTGACACTGGACAAAGGCAAGGGCGGGGTGGTGCTAGCTAGGTGCACACCCAGGAAGACCATCTGAAGCAGAGGGAATGGGCTATACAAATGGCATGTGGCAAAAATATGTCATTGGGCTTAAGGGACAGAACAGAGACGGTGACACAGGACAGACTGAGTGAGTCCCTGAGAAGGGATCCTCAGGAAGCGTAGGAACCTGAGGTCCATGCAGCCATGTTGACTTGCGTTCTAAGGGTGACTGGTCAAGTAAGTTCACTGATAAGACTCAGAACTTCGCCAGATGGTGGTGGCGCAGGCCTTTAATCCCAGCACTTGGGAGACAGAGGCAGGTGGATTTCTGAGTTCGAGGGCAGCCTGGTCTACAGAGTGAGTTCCAGGACAGCCAGGGCTATACAGAGAAACCCTGTCTTGAAAAAAACAAACAAACAAAAACAAAACAAAACAAGACAAAAGACTCCGAATGTTCATGCAGAGAATAATAGGTACACAGGAAAACAGACTCTGGTTCTGGTCATGGATGCTCCTATAACCACCACGTGACTGGGAATGGATCTGCTAGGTTCCCCGGGACTCACTTCCCCCTCCCAGGACTCCTACTTTGCTTGATGCGCTAGAGCAGGGGATCGTGGCAGTGGCTCTGGGAACCTCTCACCTTGCTGCTTTCCCTATAAACTGTCTGGGGCTGGAAAATAGCACCAAGAAAAACAGAATGCTGACTGGGAAGGCTCAAGGGTGAGCGTGTGGGAAGTGTGGCCACTTTGTCTCCTGTGTTTTGTTTCTTTCATTGAGAGCTATACAAATACCTTCAGAGTCTGTGGAGAAAGTGGGTGGTGAGGGGTCACAGGCAGGAAGATGATCCCACCAGGAGCCTTGTCTCAGAACCCAGTGGTTGCCCAGTCAGGGTGCCACACAACCATTACCACTCTCTGAAGAATTGAGGCAGTAATTGTACCCACTTCACAGAAGAAAAAACTGAGGGGTCAAGGGAATGACCAGTTTGGCCAGTGTCAGGACAAGAACTTTAGATCATACCTCAAGTTCAGTGGTAACTAGCATTCCCTTGGGGTGGTGTCCCATCCCTCAGCCTCCACCCCAAACCCTTGGCCTTGACTACATCTCCTTTCTCCTCTGCTTCTGATACTGCCCCTGACATCCAGCCAGTGACCTTTCTGAGTCCCCCTGGAGGGTGACAGCTTCTGGATCCATCTCTGAAAGCCCAGGAGGAAGGCGACCATTCTCGGCAATAAAAACTCTCTAGTCTGTGAACTTGAGCTTGTGTTGGGGCCAATCCTTAGCTTCTCAGATAGAAGCCACGCTTGCTGACTTGGGCTTTGGTGACAGGGCTGAACAGGGGACACTGTCCATCCTCACTCCAGCTGTGTATCATGCGACTTACCCTCTGGAGGTGCTAACTTTGAGCCTGGCAGGGTGTGAGGAGGCAGCAGTGACCAAGGGAACCAGCAGTGATCAGGGGAGTGCTAGACAGTAATAGACACGGGGAACAGTTACGGATCATGACCAAGACTGCGGAGAAAATCAGAGTGTCATGATGGGGTGTGTGTGTGTGTGTGTGTGTGTGTGTGTGTGTGTGTGTGTGTGTGATTAGACATATCTGCCCTATGACAAAGGCATTGTCACACACACACACACACACACACACACACATTAGGCAGAGAGAACCCAGGGCACTGTATGACAGTTGGATAACTCCAGCAAAGTCATGTGACCCGATCAATGCTATCATGGCCCGACATTCTCCAGCCGAGGTACATAGCCCACAGCACCCTGCCCCATTTAGAAAGTGACTCTCAGCTGGAAAGAAGAGACTCGGGCTTGGACCCCACCCCACCTCAATCTCCAGGAGCCCTTCACAATTCAAATGCCTTTCCTGCTCATTTCCTGCTCATTCCATGGGAATGTCACATGCTATTTTCTTACGGTCCTCATGTGTGGCTGGGACTGGACTTCCTGCTAGCTTGCTCTGAGTCTGACCCTGATGGCTGACGGGAGGCCAGGCCTCTTCATTTTCAAACACAAACACATGGGGCTCACATGCGGGCCCATTGGGCCTGCCCTGAGTTGCTCCAGAGAAGGGACAAACTCTCAAATGTCTTACGTATTTCAGTTATGGAACTTAAATCTGTGGAGAGAGAAAGGTATAAGGGGCAGGCTGAAATGGCTGAGCAGGGCCTGAGGATGTCAGTGAGGCCACATTTCCCAGCCTCATCCTATCACGGGAAGCTGGGACTCCTTACTAAAATCTATGATTTCATAAAAGTACACAGGGCAGAAATAGGACCATCCCCCCACTCTGCAGATTGATAAGCAGACATTGCAGCAGTGTGGCAGGCATTGAGTGAGCCAGTGTCTCCCCTTCACCTCCTGGTTCCTCCTCTCCCATTTACAGCCATGTGCTCTCCTTGATGGCGGCCATTCTGACTGGGTTGTAACCAAATGTAGTCTTTGTTGTTTTTTTATTTTAAGATTTATTTATTTTATGATATAAGTACACTGTCACTGTCTTCAGACACACCAGAAAAAGGCATTGGATCCCATTACAGATGGTTGTGAGCCACCATGTGGTTGCTGGGAATTGAACTCAGGACCTCTGGAAGAGCAGTCAGTGCTCTTAACCACTGAGCCATCTCTCCAGCCCCTAGTCTTTGGTCTTATCGGGTTTATATGTTTTAACTCATTTATTGCTTGCTGAAATATAATTCATTCATTGTAAGCTTTACCCTTCGATAGTGTTTAGTCCAGTACATTTACATATCTGTGAAACCTCCACAAATGTTTATAGCACCCCAGAAACACACCCTGTACCTCTGAGGGCTGTGGCTCAGGGTTAGATTGCTTGACCATCACACATGAGGTCCTAGGTTCAATTCCTGGTATAAGACGAAAAAAAGAAAGAAACCTTCCTCTAGTAGATCCTTTTAGTAATCACAGGACTAAAAGATCCAGGAGAAGTCTTTCTTTCACATTAATTTTGGGAGGTTAAATATTCAAAGGTCTATAGACATTTTCTCCCACCCTGGCCCTATACCCACTCAGTATCCATACCTCATGCCTCTTGTAGCGTGCCTGAGAACCCACACAGAAACTCTTATGCAGACATAAGCATCGCTATAAACAGTCTGTTAGACCCATTACCTTGACAGCGGGCATAAGGAACTGCATCCTCTGGGAGATAGATTTGCTTTACACTGGCTTCTCTCTGCATTGCAGGCTTGCTGTGTGCTCATGTGCACAGCTCCCTTCTTGACTCTGTGCCCCAATGTCCACTGTGTTTTCTCGGTCTATGGGTTCATAGTTTTCATCTAGTACTTCTTCCGAGAATTCTTCCTGGGCTGGGGAGATGGCTCCATTGATAAAGTGATCTCCTCACATGCAAGAGGACCTGAGTTTGATCCCCCACAAAACCCACGTTAAAATGCAGCAGCCGAGGAAGCAGTGCCAAGTGATCTCTGGGGTTCCCTGGCCAGCCAGCCTAGCCTACATAGTGAGCTCCAGTTCTCTCTCCAGGAGAGACCTTGACTCAAAAGAAGGAGATGGTGTGAGTGAGGCATGCTTGGCTAAGATGTAAGAATCCCTGGGCTCCATCCTTAGCTTGACATCACCTGGCCATGGTGCCTCACACTTGCGATCCTAGCGCTTGGGAGATGGAGGCAGGAGGACCAGAAGTTCAAGGTCAGCTTGAGCTGTGTAGCAAGTTTGAGACCAGCATTTTTTGCTCCACTGAGGCCAGCCTTCCAGAACATTCTACCCAATGCCTGTGAATGGTAGCACTCTCTCTGGTGGGGGAATCAGGAGTTCTACTTTGAAAGCTGTCTCTTCCTCTGCACCTGGGTAGTTTCCTCACACCCATGGGCCTCCCCTAAACGTAGCTGCTGGGGAGAGATATCTGCAGCAACCTCCAAGCTCTCAGCCCAGCCCTTACGTGCTGGCCTTCCACCCTATACAACCAAGCCACAATGCTTCCTGCTGGCATAGCTCCACCCTGGTGCCCATCAGAAGGAGGGCACCGTGTATTTGCCACTTGTTTCAGGTCTAACTGGGATCACTGCCCTGATTGCCCGATGCCCAACAAGTGGTGTTTTCAAATTCTGCCAGCCAGAAAGAGACATGCCCTCTGCACATCAGTCATGAGCACTAGGAAGTGGCATTTGTCATTCTTCTCATCGTGAATGCTGCCAGCTTCACAGGCATGGGTGTGTTCTATGCAGTCTGGGCCTTCCTCTCCCTTGTCTGGCCTCACTCGGTGTTTTAAGGAACCTTATTCTTGCCAACCTTTGAGCCTCTTCTTGACCTTGTTGTCACAATGCACACTCACCACTGTCCTATCAATCAAAATGATTGCACCAGTGTGTGTGTGTGTGTGTGTGTGTGTGTGTGTGTGTGTGTGTACACTTGATGTGTATGTGCACGTTGGAGGGCAAGGGGCTTGTACACATGTGGGCCTGTGTAGATACCAGACATAACCCTTGAGCGCCTTCCTCTCTTGCTCTGTGCCTTGCTTCTTGGGACAGAGTCTTTCGGTGAATGTGAAACTTGACAGTTTGGACAGTCTAGCTGGCCAGTGGGCCCCACAGATCCCCCTGTCTCCACTTCCAGTGCTACCATTACAAGCAAACTCTCAGCCTTTTTTGGTTGGTGCTGGGATCCAACTCAGGCCTTCACACTTGCAAGAAATTGCCTACCTGACTGGGCCATGTCCCCAGCCCAGCAGCCATGTCTGAGTACAGGCTGCCCTTGTTTTGTTCCCTGTTGGCGGCTAGTTTTAGTGATGTCTTGAAAAGCTCTTGGGAAGTTAGACAGGGGTGCACCAGGGTGGCCTTCCTGTCCCATCTTGCAATCTGGGTCCATATTTTCTGAAGAACCACAAGACCTTTGGAAATGAAAGAAGCCAGACACAAGCCAAATGGTAACCAGGGTGCAGTGTGGACAGGTTCAGTGAAGGCAGGTGCAGTGTGGACAGATGAAGTGTAGACAGGTGCAGTGTGGACAGGTTTAGTGCAGGCAGGTGCAGTGTGGACAGGTGAAGTGTAGGCAGGTGCAGTGGGGACAGATGAAGTGTAGACAGGTGTAGTGTGGATAGATGCAATGTGGACAGGTGCAGTGGGGACAGATGCAATGTGGGCAAGTGCAGTGTGGATAGATGCAATATGGACAGGTGCAGTGTAGACAGGTGCAGTGGGGACAGGTGAAGTGTAGACAGGTGCAGTGTGGACAGGTGCAGTGGAGACAGATGCAGTGGAGACAGATGCAGTGTGGGCAGGTACAGTGTGGCAGGTGCAGTGTGGCAGGTGCACTGTGGGCAGGTGCAGTGGGGACAGATGCAATGTGGACAGGTACAGTGTGGACAGGTGAAGTATAGATGGGTGCAGTGTGGACAGGTGCAGTGGGAACAGATACAATGTGGATAGGTGCAGTGTGGACAGGTGAAGTGTAGATGGGTGCAGTGGGGACAGATACAATGTGGACAGGTGCAGTGTGGGCAGGTGCAGTAGGGACAGGTGCAGTGTAGACAGGTGCAGTGAGGGCAGGTACAATGGGGATAGATGCAATGTGGACAGGTGCAGTGTGGACAGGTGCAGTGTAGACAGATGCAGTGAGGGCAGGTGCAATGGGACAGATGAAGTGTAGACAGTTGCAGTGTGGGCAAGTGCAGTGTGAGCAGGTGCAGTGGGGACAGATGCAATGTGGACAGGTGTAGTGTGGGCAGGTGCAGTGAGAACAGATGCAATGGAGACAGGTGCAGTGAGGACAGATACAGTGCAGGCAGGTGCAGTGCAGGCAGATGGAAAAGCCTGTTCTGGGACCTTAAAGGTGGTCATAAGCCAGGGCTGGGTCTGGTTTCCCCTATCCTAGCCAAGTGGACCAGGTTCTGTTTCACCTTGGTGGTGGCAGTGTATATAACTGCCTTGGTCCAGCCAGTTCTGAGCAGGTGAAGTCAACCTGATCTACCCTGGTTAGGCAGGTCAGGAGCCAGGCTTGGCAGCTGAGTTCTGCTGGCCCAAAGTCAGGTTTCCGGGTGTGAATCAGCAGCTCTGCACACCACAAAGCTCTGAGGTTCCAACACATGTCTCTCTGGCCCCAGCCCCACTTCCCCCTGGTGGTCACCTTCACAGGTTGGCCAGCTCTCTGTCCTGTACCTAGCTAGTATCTTCCACTTTTAGGACACATGGGGATCAAGGGGCAGGGTTCTCTCTGATAATATACAGAATTTCATTGGTGGCAATCCCCCAAAGCCACCAGGTGAAGGAGGGGTCAGACAGAGGAGGGATGATGGGTTTGCCTGGGGAACAGTGGTCACTAGCCATGGGGCTGCCGTGCACTTGAGATGTGGCCAGGGTGACATGGTTTTTCATCCCTGTTTAATCTTGATGAATTATGGTGTCAGCATTGCTACTTAGGCAAGCCAACTCTGAGAAAGGTGGATTTTTGTCATGGCACAGAGAACTGAACCCAAGGCCTTGTGTATCTAAGCATGGGCTCAGCCACCGAGTTCTTCCTGCAACCCTTTATTAAAAATAATTTTTTATTTAGAAACGAGATGTCATTTAAAGGCCTTAAATTCATGATCCTCCTGCCTCAGCCTCCCAAACAGCTAGAATTATAATCCTGTAGCACCAAACCCAGCTGCTGCTGCCACCACTTCCTCCTCCTCCTCCTCCTCTCCTTCCTCCTCCTCCTGTTCCTCTTCCTCTTCTTCCTCCTCTTCTTCCTCTTCCTCTTCTTCCTCCTCTTCCTCCTCTTCCTCTCCCTTCTCCTATTCCTCCTCTTCTTCCTCTTCTTCCTCCTCTTCTTCCTCTTCCTCTTCTTCCTCCTCTTCTTCCTCCTCCTCTCTCTTCTCCTCCTCCTCTTCTCCCTCCTCCACCTCCTTTTCTTCTTCATCTTTTGTGAACATGTCTTTGTGTCACGTCATAGCATGCATGTGGAAGTCCATGACTAATCTCTAATCTTAGCCCTATCCTTCACCTTATTGGAGACACACTTTGTTGTTATTAACCACTGTGTATAATGGACCTAGGCCATGATTGGAAGCTCTTGTCTATGCCTCCTATCCCTGTGGGTTCCAGGATCTGAACCCAGGTCCTCATGTAGCAGTCACTTTCCCCACTGTGCCATCCCCCAAGCACAAGCACACCCAACTTTTAAGGGAAGTAGAAAAGCCAGCTCTTAGCCAGCTGAAGGATGTGAGCAGGTCTTTGTACATGCTGTGGACTGGGCTGTGCCCTCCCACAGTAGTGTGTGGAAGGGCTTGCCCTAAGGGGACATTTCTGAAGACAGGCCTTGGGAATGGGGGTGCACCTACAGGAAGAGGAGACCATCAAGCTGGAGCAGTGGGAGTGGGACCAGTGGGTGTTCTTTCAAGAAGAGATGTCATGCTCTCTCACCTACCACAATGCCCTCCCTGGAATAGCTAGGTGAGGATGTGTGGCGATGATGACTGTCTGTAGTCAGCAGAGCATCCTTACCAGGCTCCTGGACCCCCGATCTCGGCCTTCCCAAAGTCCAGCCTACAGCACGAAGCCGCTCCATCTGTGGTTTCTCACTGTGGCAGCCTGACTCACCAAGATGGCAGGTTTGCTAGCCAGGCCACAGCACGTGGAAGACCAGAGCGCCAGAGACAGTCTCGTTACTCTGTGGGGGACAGAAACCATATGCCTCTTGTGACTTTTTTTTAGAGAGGCTCCTTTTTTTTTTTTTTTTTTTTTGGTTTTTTTCAAGACAGGGTTTCTCTGTGTAGCCCTGGCTGTCCTGGAACTCACTCTGTAGACCAGGCTGGCCTCGAACTCAGAAATCTGCCTGCCTCTGCCTCCCAAGTGCTGGGATTAAAGGCGTGCGCCACCACCGCCCTTTAGAGAGGTTCTTAAGGTAAATTCTAAGACTGAGGCTTACGGTACCACAGCAGGTCTGCTGGTTATGCAGCAAGCCAGTAGAGACAGAGGCGCATTGCCACAGGCTTGGGATGCCCTGATGCTAACACCTGGGCATCATGTCATCACTGGCCCTGTGGGTGGTGATGGAATCGCTCCCAATACTGGGTACTGAGAACAGAAAAGCCCAGGATGCGGGTGGCAGTGGAGAGCCAAATGTTACCCTGAACTAAACATGAGCGGCTCTTATCCCTGTCCCACCCAACGCCTCCTTCTTGTAACACTTGTGTTCTGCCTTAGAGTCTCCCTCACCAAATGCAGTCACTCTAGAGAGGTGAACCTCAAAATACAAACCGAGGATACAGGGTTCGGAGCACAATCGTAGGGAAGCCAGCGAGTGGCAGGAACGTTTCTGGCTGTGAGGCATGCGTGCTCCAGGGAGCACTACTTGGGAGGAAGAGGAACCCAAGTAGTTCTGGATACAGCACATCACAGGGAGTCCAGAGGCTGAGAGAGCAGGGAACAGGGTCCCAGAAGACAGAAGGGTAGTTGAGGCCAGGCCTAGCAGACCCTGCTGGACAGCTAGTTGACCCCTGGATCAGAAAGTCATCAGGGTATAAGACAGAGGAAGTGACTTGGTTTGTATTTCAGAAACCCGGTGACCAGTGTTGGATGAGGGGACAGTGGAAGGTCAATTTATTTGCATTTAGGATTTTGGGGGTTTTGGGCATGTGTGTGTCTGTGTGGTGTATGTATATGTGTATGTGGGGGAGGTATGTGTGTGTGTGTGTGTGTGTGTGTGTGGTGTATGTGTAGGGTAGGGGTTGGTATGTGTGTTGTATGTGTAGTGTGTATTTTGTTTGTGTGTGTGGTATGTGAGGTATGTATAGTGTGTGTAGTATGTGGTGTGTGTGGTATATTTGTTGTGTGTGTAGTGCGTGTTGTGTATGTATGTGTGGTATGTGTGGTATGTATAGTGTGTGTTATGTGTGGTGTGTGTAGTGTGCATATGGTATATATGTGTGCTATATGTGGTGTGGTGTGTGTGTGTGTGTGTATGTGTGTGTGTGTGTGTGTGTGTGTGCAGTGCCAAAAGAGGGAAGAAGAGGACTTTGGGTTCCCTGGAGCTGGAGTTAGAGGTAGTTGTGAATCACCTGATATGGATGCTGCCAATACAACTGCAGTCCTCTGCAAGAGCAGTTTGTACTCTGAACAGCTGAGCCATCGGTCTATCCAGCCGACTTGTTAGTATTTTTATTTCAGAAGTTTCAAAGAAATAAGAGCTGAACCTGGACTAAGTTCTGTACTTAGGATCTGTTTAAGGGTGTCAGAAAAGTCCCTTTCCTGCCCTCAGTAAATCAGGGAGTGGAGGGATGGGAGGGACCCATGGAAGCCACAGGTTCTGCTGTGTTGAGCCCTTCCAGAACAAGCAAGGAGCTCAGGGCCTGGCAGACAACCCTCTACTGGGGAATCCAATAGGATCCATAAAGCACTGCAGCCAGGAATGGGAAACATAGCCTATGTCAGCCTAGGGAACAGTTGTCGAGAGACACAGACAGACAGACAGACAGGCAGACAGACAGGCAGGCAGGCAGGCAGGCAGGCAGGCAGGCAGGCAGCAGGCTATAAACCGCCTCTCCACTCAGAAATTGCTCATGGTCAGGACTGGAGCCAGGACATGGGATACACAATGAACCCTTGGAACAAATCGATTTTATTTACTGCTAAGAGCTCAGGCCATGAAGGGAAACCAGGGCCAGCTGCCTCTAGACAGGGCTTCTAAGCTGAGAAACCACAGGGAGGACCCCCGTCTCAGAGCACCATGTCCTGTGTGGTGGGTCATGTGCCCAGGAAGGCAGCCAGGCTCTGCCCACCCAGGTCCACCTGGCTTTTCATACTGTCTGGAGTTGCTCAGATACTTATTTGGAATGGTGTGGTATCAGTATTAACCTTCCTAGGACTTTCTCTGTGTGCTTATGTGGGAGTGGGGTGTAAAATTCTGTTTGTTCCTAAACACGCTGTCTTGCTAACTGTGTCATTCCCCATTGGAGATGGGGATGGTGCACGTGTTGGAGGCACCATCTTGGTGTCTAGTCTGCTTTCTTGGTACTGAGCAGGGAGAGCTAAATGATATGATGCCCCAGTCCTGTTGCCAGCTGGCACTCAGCTTTCGGCAGATCCCAGCTCTCAGACTGGATGGTCTTCTCTGGGGAACTGGTCAGCTGCAGCCTCTGTTGTAGGCTGGGTGCAGGTTGTGCGGGCTGGGGCTGAGCCCGGCCCTGGGCTGAGGTCTGTGCTTGGTCAGCAAAAGCTGGCATTGTCAATGTTGGTATAACTCCCGCCACCCACCCATGGCTTCCCGCTGATGTAACAGTTTCAACCAAACCAACTATTTTTTTCTTACCTCCTCTGAAGCCTACAGTCTCTGTTTTTCTGTTCCAGAAATTTCTACTCTGTTGAAATTTGGGTTGGTGCAACACCCTGCTGCCTGGTCCTGTAACCCCTACATTTGTGTCTGTGTGTATTCATGCATATGTGGGTTCATGTGTGTGTGTGTACATGTGTCTGTAGACATGTGTATGTGTCCTTCGGTGACACCCAGAGAGCCTTCCCAGCCACACCTCTGCTGCTACCATGAACTACAGCTGCTGGGTCTGCCAACGCCCCCCCCCCACACACACACACACACACAGACACAGCCAGGGTCACTGCTGCATATCTGAACCCACACCCGCTGCTCTCCTGGCCTTGTGACACACCCCTGTGACCAAGAGAGGCACAGGGATGAAAAAAAGCCCAGAGGGGAGCCCCACCTTGGCGCCAGCAGAGGGGCCTGTCCTCCAGTCCCAGATGCTAGGAATTTGCTTCGCTGAAGTTGCAGCTGCTCGGGCTCAGTGTCAGGTGACCAGCCAGGGCTGCTGAGTCCTGAGACTTGCAGAGCTGTATGTGGGGAAAGCCAGGCAGGGGTCTAGGCGGGCTCCGAAAGAGGCAGTGGGATCCAGATTCTGGAACCTGCCCTGCATAAAACAGATCAAGAGAATGTACATTCCTGTTGGGAAGTGCTAGAATGTCAGTGTGCAAAATGGGGGCACTGGGCCCTGTGTGTGTGTGTGTGTGTGTGTGTGTGTGTGTGTGTGTGTACCTGTACATGTATGCATATTTTGTAATCATCCCTTCAAGGACAGTAGTCAGTCCCACACTAAATTGTTACAAACAAGAAAGAAGATTGAAGCTATGAACTTCCTGAAGCCTTCATGGTACCCGGGGTCACTCACTGAGCACCAGCCAGGAGCTTCGGGAGTTCTGTAGCTTCTTGTCCTTTGTTTGAGTTCCCTATGGTGGTGACCGAGGACTCGGGTGTTGGGAGTACTCACAGTCCTCTGGGACAAGGAACAGGTGCCGAGGCCTCCCTCCTAAAGATAGCAGGGCCCAGCACTGCACTTGCTAGAAGGATCGCTGCAGTCAGGTATGAGCGAGCCCTTTCTGTAAAGGCCCCGCTAGGAACCATCTCAGGCTTTGAAAGCCTCTGAGGTAGCTCACCTCTGCCTGAACCACACAGAAACAAGGCCTGGTTGTATGCCAAAAAAAAAAAAAAAAAAAATTAATTAATTATACAAACAGGCACCAAACCTGAGTGTGCCAGCTCTCGATACCCACAGTATGGTAACTAGGCCTGGAGAGCAGCTGCGGTTGCCACCTATGCCACCCCACCCCATCATATCAAACACGCCAGGGGTGGGAGTACCCTCCTGGCTCTTCATGTGTCAGGGTGGCAATGAGGTTAACGTGGAAGTGGCCAGGTCACCCCAGATCAGAGTATTCAAGGGTCAGAATGAGACCCTCAAGACAGTCCTTGCCTCCTACTGTGACTGTTCAAACCAGGGGGCCTCCCATTAGTAGATGTCTACTGGGTCTGCAAATGGACAGACGCCCCTGCCAGCCCCTGGTGGGCATAAAGCAGGAGAAATAAATCCGTGTGTGTTATGTATGAGCCACAGAGACCCGGGAATGCTTGTTACCACAGCTCACCATCCCCCGTCCTAACCGATTCCTGGGAATGTGTGTTAGTGCAGCTCACTACCACGGCCTGAGTGATCCACTTGCATGGAAGGTAAAAGTGGCAACTAGACATCACTAGGTTCCACGGTGAGGAAGCCGGTCTCTGTGTAGTCTCTCCCGATCTTTCTGACTCCGCTGGACAGTGAGACTGGAGATCCCTTCTAGGAGCTAGTGTGCCTTCAACGTCTTCTTACTCCCTGCAGATATTTGTTTTTAACAAAACAGTGACAACCCCCTGGGTATGGGGTATTCGGCAGGCAACCTCTCTAGCCAGGACTGAAACCGTTTGTTTTCTGTGTATTTCTTCTTTTTCTGTATTTATTATTGAGGACAAATGGCGTGGATTCCGCAGTGGGGAGGCGAAGTTTCCTCCGTCATCTGTAGGTAAACACAGTGATGGTCTTATAGATTTATAATGATGTGCTTTATGGAAATTGATGCAAGGAAATGTGAACATTAAATAATATAGATCTGAGAATATGGTGACGTTGTAAGGACCCTGGGGACATGTAAAGTCGGAACTCAGAGATCTGGTTCAGCGTCTCCCTTCACAGACATGGAGGCAGGGTTGGGGATGGGCCATCCTCACCCGCAGTGACTCAACTCCCCAGGGACCAGGATTTACAATTCAGAGCCAAGGTCATCCTTGTACCCATGACACTGTCCCTGCAGTGAAGGACGGTGGCCATCAACAGGTCGCTGACTTTACGGTAGGGAAGAACTGTGTCTGTGGGTAAAATGATGCGAGTTCACCGCCTCTGTTCTCCAGATAGCCAAGCATCTACAATGAGGGTGGCTGTAGTTGCCCATCTGCCCCTGCTCTGATAGCTCCAATGGCTTCCGGGGTCCTGACTCACGCCAGCCCATCTCTGACTCTGTCACCCCGGCACTCTTCCTGAGGGTCAGCACCCAAGTTTTCCCTGTTCTTATAACACACCCTAATTCCCGTGGCCTCTTTTAATTTCACAGCGTCTGTGAAGGCTGCCTTCAGATGAGATCCCATTCGTGGCTACCAGGGTTAGGACCTGAATCAGTCTTCACGGGGGGGGGGGGGGGGGGGGGGACACAAGCCAACCCCCAAAATCCTCCTCTGGGGTTTTCTTGCTGAGCAGCAACAGGTTGAATCCTGGGCTCTGCCCCTGCGACGTCCAGTCTTTGCAGAAATTGAAACCACCCAGGCGAGAAGGGCCGAGGAGGCCACCGGGGCCAGGCAGCAGCTGGCCAGCATTCGTCTCGGTCTCGGGCAGTGGTAGCCCTGCTGTCCAGACCTGGCAAGTTCAGGCTGAGAGGCCATCGCTGCCAGCGAAGGTCAGGGCACCCTCCTTACAGAATAAATAGACTGGGTCCCCAGCCAACCCCTCCTGAGGCCACACAATATCTCTTTCAAAGATCTCAAAACATCCTAGCAGACCATAGCAAATTGACTTTATTGTTTTTAAAACCAGACCCTTCTCGCTGTCACCGCTTCTCCCCCAGGGGAAAAAGTCATAATAAACGTCCCCACAGTGTGTGCCTCTGTCCTTGCCTCTAATGTCAGCCCTGAGGCCACTGCAATCCGTGCTATGCCCTGATGCTCGCCATTTATTTAACACTTAGCTGTGACCATTTTGATCCTCACTACATATTGGTGGCCACTTCAGTGGCAGGTACTGAGTGAACACAGCCAGCCCTGCCCGGAGACTTCCTGGGGACCAGGCTGATCCCCTGGCCTCAGCTCATCTCTTTGGTCTGGGTCTCCTCTTCAGATTTCATTTGACGGACAAGAAGACTGAAACTCTGGGGAAGGCTGAGGAGACCCCTGTCAGGGCAGGCCAAGGAGTGCTGGGTTAGTACAGGCTGAGTTCTGGGCTTGCTTTCTTCTTCCTTCGTCTGTCTGTTTGTCTGTCTGTCTGTCTGTCTGTCTGTCTGTCTGTCCGTCTGTCCGTCTATCTGTCTGTCTGTCTGTCTGTCTTGCCTCATATGAGAGCAGGCATTACACAGTCTTGGCACCTTCTGTGGATGCTATTTCCACCTTCCAGTTCTGACGTGGGTCTAACCTGGGATCCATGTGGGCTGTGCCACGGCAAAAGTTGGTAATCATCCCCAAAGGTCTTCCCATAGAGTCCAAGGAGGCCCCGGAGGTACAGCGAACTGAGTTCTTTGGGGAGAGATCTAGATCTTAATGTGCAGGCTGGCTGTGTGCAGAGCAGGCTGGCTATTATGGGCAGAGCAGCGTGAGCGGGCCCCTGGAGTTGTTAATGGACTCTGAGCCTAGACTTGGGTCCCCTCTCTGTGCATACCAGCTCAGCAGAGCAAGCCTGGCTTGCTTGGACTTACCGTGTTCTCCTTAGTCATGTCTCCGAACCTTCTCTCTACTTCTGCCCGCCACTTTTAAGGCTCTTGGGACCCCATGAAGCTCACTTGATTCAAGACAATATAGTGGACAGTGTCTGGAGAAGACCTGCCATTGACCTCTGCCCTCCTCACATGCATGCCTACATGTGTTCACCCCATACAAGCATGTACATATACTAAAGTCAAAAGAAGATTCACCATGGGCCTCTGCCTGTTAGACGAATGCACCAGAGGGCAGGGCGGGGCCGACGACCTGTTTTGTCAGAACTGCAGTGGCTGCTATGGTCAGTACTTGTTAGGTGATAGCTATGGTCATTAGAGAGTAACACCCCTCCCTCCAACACGCACCCACTCACGCACGCACGCACACACGCACGCACGCACGCACGCACGCCCAAGCAGTCCTTGTTGCCGGAGCCTGTGACTACACGAGCTATGTGGCAAGAGGAGCGAAGGTTGAAGATGACGTTGAAAGTCAGTTGTCAGCTGATCTTCAGTTAGGGCGGTGCCCCTGGTTCAGGTGTCCCTGAACCGGAGCTAACTGATTTGGCTAGGTCTGCTGGCCATTGGGCTCCACAGAACCTCTAGGCCTCAGATATTACAGGCGTGTAACACCATGCCTGGCTTTTACATATTCTGGGGGATCCAGATTCAGGTTCTCATTCATGCACAAGCATCTCACTCACTGACTCATCTCCTGGTGGTGGTAGTGGTCGGTGGCGGCAGCGGCGCCGGCATCGTCGTCATTATCATCATCATCATCATCACCGTCATCATCATCATCATCATTATATACAAATTCCTAGTGTTTCGGATGACCACAGGGTCACAGAGAAAAGCAGACTTGGGGGTGGACTGAGAAGCTGCTGGGACCAGAGAAGGCCTGGGTGGGATGGCAATCTGAGCAAAGGGTAAAAGGCAGCAGGTGAGTCCTACAGGAAGGTACAGGGAAGGACATTCCAGACAGGGAACAGCCCGTGCAAGGGTGGTGTGCACTTGGGGGCTAAGAGATGGCAGAGCCGTCATGGCCAGCCCTGAGGAAGTGAGAGAGAGAAGCAGTGAGGCTGGGGGATGAACCAGGAGGACCCTCTCAGTACCTCCAGGAAGGCAGACGGGGCTGAGAACAGTCTCCGGTACTTTCTCAAGCCACTGCAGCAAGCGTGGCAACCTAAGAGGCTTGAGGCAACCCTGGATCATTTCTGTGTGGTTCTGAATACGGAGTGAGTTATAGGAATGTCCCAACTGGAGAGCCATGAGGCTGCTCCCTGCCCCTCCCCCAGCCCACCCTGTTGCCCTGTGGGATTCCCCTCAGGATGCCTTTCTCTGCCTCTCCTAGGGAGGATTCCCACATTTGAGGGCCCATACCTACCCAGCAGCTTCTCCCCAGCCTTATCCCAGTCACGGCGGCTAAGACTCTTTCCACGCAAGGGCACATTCTGCGGGGCTTGGGTTTAGGAGGACAAGGTTCCGCTCTTCACAGGTCCCAGTAGGACCTCAATGTGATGAATCTTCTAGGAGATAGGACTGGACTGGGGAGACAGTCAGAGGTTGGCGTGGGGGGCTGCAGTGGCCAGGATGGAGAACCACCCAAGCCCCAAAGGAGCAAGGGAGAGCTCAGAAGCAACCCAGCCCTGACCCAGACTAGAGGACATGTGTATCCTGTAGCCTAGGGCAGGAGGGTCATCAGGGATAAACAGGGCCTCTGTTCCCAGCTACACGGGTCACAACTTAGAGGTGGATAAATGGGCTTTTCTGTCTGTAGTAGTGCTCCTGGAACAGAGTCAGAAAGGACAAAGTCGCCTGAAGGGGTGTGTGTGTGTGTGTGTGTGTGTGTGTGTGTGTGTGTGTGTGTGTGTGTGAGAGAGAGAGAGAGAGAGAGACAGAGAGACAGAGAGACAGAGAGAGAGAGAGACCATGCCTCCATGTATGTTCACTGTGGCAAAACAGTAGAGTCAGCAGTCCCTACCATTTGGAAACACAGGGTCCCACGGTGTGAGCCGAGCCCACGTCTCAGTGAGTGGACTCTGGGGTACCTTAGTCTCACTGGCCATTGAGCGTCTCTGCCCCTCCCTTCCCTGTTGCTAAGCTTGGGGCTCCTCTCCACCCCTGCAGGGGAGCCTCAGGCAGCACCGTCTCCTACTAGCCTCTTAAAAATGAGTATGGAGACTTCTAGAGACAAGACATAAGAAAGCAGTGATGAAGGGCTGGGGATGCCTCTCACTCGCAGAATGTGCACGAGGTCCTGGATCCAGTGCCTAGCAAAGGAGGAAGGGAGGGAGAGAGAAGGAGCCCATGCTGTATCATTGTTCTTGTTATTTTTATTACAATTATTTTACCTTTTACTCTTCTGTCATACATTATATCCTGATTGCAGTTTCCCCTCTCTCCGCTTCTCCCAGTTCTTCCCCTCACCAAGTTTACTGTTTTTTAAAACTATCCTCCCATTTGTTTTCTGTGTGTGGGTGTTTTGTCTGCATATATGGTCAGCGCACTACCAGTGTGTCTAGTCCCCTTGGAGGTGAGAAGAGGGCACTTGATGCCCTGGAGCTGGAGGCAAGGATGGTTACAACCCACCAGGTAGGATCTGGAAATCAAACCCAGGTCCTCTGGAAGAGCAGCCAGCGCTCTTAACCACTGAGCCATCTCTCCAGCCCCTCATGCAGCCCAAGTTTAAAAAACCCATCCCAGAAAAGAGTGATCTCTTTCTGCTCTAACCTAGACACAAGCTAGCTGCCACCCGTCTGTCCCTTAGCTGCCACCTGTCCATCCCGTGTCTCTGTGGCTTATAAGGTAACAACGTCCAGATGGCTGAGAGAATTTTTGTTTAGAATGATACTTCCTAGCAAGAAAAATGATAGGAAATTCTAGCATTGCGGGTCCACAAATAGGGTTTAATTGGTACCAGGCCACCTGCTGTTATGCCTGCACTGTCTGCTCTGCCCAAAAGGTGTGGGACCAATGTCTGCACTCAGTCACAGGCCTGATGGTGGCCTCCATCTGCCTGTCTCGAAAACCTCTCCCAAGAGTTCAGAGCAGCTGTAGCATGCTGTCCCTGAGAATATGCTACTGGCCTGCAAGCCTCCCAGTGACCATGGACACTCCCCGCCCCCCAAGCTGCTGCAGAATGTGTCGGAACCTTCTGTGAGCTTCATTCCTCCTGAATCTTAGGAACAGTAACTGAGCTGAGCGCCCAGCCGCTGCAGTGAAACCACAGTATTGTAATGAGTGCAGTTTCCTGGGACAGTGCTTGGTCCCTTTCTTATAACCATGGAGTGGGGACAGAGTCAGAAACCCCACCTCCTTTCACCTGCTGGTCCTCCCCTCATCCTTGCAGCCTCTTGTGTGAGGCCCACAGTCTTAGTTCTCCAGAGTGTCAGTGGTCACAGAATGTTACAGCTGGTGACTTTATTCTTGTTCTTAGCACAATTAGCAGGACAGGGCCAACCCCTGGTTTACAGGTAGCCATCTTTTCTGTGTGTCCCAGAGGGCATGGTGAATTATGTCCCTTTGACAAGGGCACAAACCTCATTCATAAAGCCCCCAACTCTCCTGACACAGCCACCTCCTCAGAGTCCCTTCTCCCAGGGCCATCCCAGGACGACTCGGGCCCGTAGCACTCAATATGGCACACACCACATCTCAGTCCAGATAAAGCCGGGATCCAGGAAGACGAAGGAGAGGTCAGGGCACATGCATTTTGTTTGGTTTTTGTTTGGTTGGTTGTTTTGTTTTGATTTTTAGTTTTTTGAGTCAAGGTCTCATGAGTAGGCTGGCCTCACCTTCACTATGCAGTGGAGGGTGACCTTGAACTTCTGATTTTCCAGCCTTCACACCCAGGCCTACCACCATTCCCAGTGTGTGTGGGAGTGGAGACTGAACCCAGGGCATTGTGGATACTAGGAGAGACTCTACCAACTGAGCAGTGTTCCCAGACCACACTGGCCAGTTTGATGACAGTAGCTCAGGCCGGGCAGTGGTGGTGCACATCTTTAATCCCAGCACTTGGGAGGCAGAGGCAGGTGGGTTTCTGAGTTCGAGGCCAGCCTGGTCTACAGAGTGAGTTCCAGGACAGCCAGGGCTACTCAGAGAAACTGTCTCAAAAAAAAAACCAAAAAAACAAAAAAACAAAAACAAAAAAAGAAAAAAAAAGAAAGGAAGGAAGGAAAAGAAAAGAAAAGAAGAAAATAGCTCAGGGTCTGAGTGACCAGCCCTTCCCTTGGGTGTGCTTTTCATGGAAGCCCTGTCAGCTCATTTGGGGCAGGGAGGTCACACTGGTGAGGTTGAACAGTATAACCCTGACATGTCTCATGACTGCTAATAGGAGCTTCAAGCAACCCCTCCACCCTTGGCCTAATGTTCACTCTGTGTAGATCCTAAACACGGAATATGTGTAGGAGGCATGGGTGGACATTGTCTGGCAAGGACCTCAAAGCTATGATGTAAGCACAGGCGCAGCTCCAAGGTCACAAAGGCTTAAAAACACCACACCCACCCCGTGACAGCAGTGGGAGGTGGGGAGTCGGGGGAGGGGGAGGAGGGTTGGGGGGGAGCAGCATCCCATTCAGAGACTTTGGGATGATTTCACCTATGAGGACAGGAGGCCCTGACAGGAGAAGCAGAAATCAATCCCACCCAGATAAGAGCCAGGGTTCACAGCTGCTCAAGTCATCGCTCCTCATGGCACTGTGAGGACTTAGGGCGAGTAGTGAATTATAGCTTGGAGAACCCCAGAGCATGAGGCTTTGATCCGAGGCTATGGCCCTCGCCTAAGTGATCTCCACCTCTTCTTGGGGGATGCTAGGGAAGTCGCTCAGAGTGTGTGGGTCAGTGGGGATGTCTTTGCTTCTGCCTGGAAACCCAGAGCAGGCAGCTTTGTGGGGGCTGAGCTGAGATTTGCAGAGAACTCAGCTGCATACGGTGTTTTCTGAGACTCTGGCTCTGAGGACGACAGACACAGCCTGTGTGATCCCAGAGGCTTCCCCAGGTCGCCTGTGAGGTCATTTCACCAAGCCTGCATTCTTTGAAAAGAACCAATTTGGAGAGATGTCTCTTTACTGCCAGGAAGTGTTTGTCTAGAGAGTAACATGTCTTACGTGACAGTCACCCCTTCATAAACCAGATGTCGGCCTCTGTTTTCCTGAGGTGACACCCTGGCTTCTGTCCGTTTGTCCTCTATTTCCTGGGCACAGGCAGCCAGGGGGTTATTAAAGTTTATTCTGTAAGCCTGAACTCTCATGTTGACCTTGGGTTCAGGGCTAGAGTCCCCAAACACCCAAAAATTAACACAGGCAGTCCCCTGCTGTGGAAGAATGGCATGATGTCTACTGTGGGTGGCATGAAGGAGGAAAATATCAAACAAGGTTTTCCTGTGCAGCCCAAGCTGGCCTGGACCTGTGGGTATACACCAACCAGAGATTAACTCAAAAGCAAACATGGAGTGACCATGGAATGACCCGAGGTGTTCCTGGCAGCATTTGTATCATGGCCTGACTTCACTGCCACTTTGGATTGGAACATACACTGTGCACGCCATTTGTGGTGGTTAGAATAGGTGTGGCCCCATAGACTCAGGTGTTTGAATGGTTGACCCATAAGGAATGGCACTATGAGGAGGTGTGGCCTTGTTGGGTGGGTGTGGCCTTGGAGGAGGTGTGGCCTTGTTGGAGGAAGTACGTCACTATGCTCAGGCTCCACCCAGTGTGGATGATAGTTCTCCTCTGGCTGTCGGGAGCAGGCAGGCAGGCATGATGCTGGAGATGCAGCTGAGAGAGACAGAGACACGGGAACTGGCTTAGGCTTCTGAAACCTCAAAGCCCACCCTCAGTGACACACTTCCGTTAACAAGGCCACACCCACTCCAACAAGGCCACACCTCCTAATCCCTCGCAAGTTGTACCACTCCCACTCCCTAATGACCAAACATTCAAATATATTAGCCTGTGGGAGCCATTCTTACTCAGCCCCTACACAAAGGCTGGCTGGAATCCTGAGTCTCCCTGCCCACACGTCCCTGTTGGTCTCAGAGCCCAGAACTCAACCTGGGTCGTCAAGCTCTGTACCATTTATTGCTATTACTATGCAGCTGAGGCTAGCCTCCAACTCATCATGATCCTCCTCTCCTCCTCAGCCTGCCAAGTGCATAAAGAATGAAAATCCTAGCTATAGTTTGTTGATCGCCTACTTTGGGTAGCTCTGCCCTTGAGAGCCCTAGTTTCCTAGAATCCTTGTCAGACACCAAACAATGAATGTTTAGCTCCATTTTACTAAAGGGAAACCGGGGCTTAGAAAGATCACCCGATTGCTGACAGGCATCAGGGAAAATCATCAATTACGTGTGGGTTTCCTCCTGCCTCCCACCCTCTTCTGCGTGAGGGATCTCAAGGCTCCATGTTTGGCGCTCTCTGAAGGTGCCACAGATGTGTGATTGGGGGCGGGGAGAATGAAGGAAGCCTGTGATAAAGGTCTGTGGTGGGGGTGGGGGCAGAATGGGGTGGAGCCAAGTGGGGGTGAGGCCAGGGTGGGGTTGGGCAGAGCCAGGACGGAGTGGAATGGGGCCAGTCAGCCAGCTCTTGCCCTTCAAAGCTTCGCCTTCTAGGAACAGACAAAACAAAGATTAAAAAGGATGTTTTTTTAAATCTGAAGAACTTGATGTACGCCCCAGTGTTTGTGCCGTTTAGTCACCCCGATCCTTAAGCTTAACTATGGCCCTTAGTCTACACAGTCAGAGCTAGCAATGTCTCCTAGTCGGTTTAGGATTTAAAATAGGCTTCTTTATTTTGCTTCTTCCCTCTATGCTGTATCCCAACCTTCGAGTGAAGTTGAACAGGGCAGTTTAAAATGTGTGAGGGTTCAGCACATTTCCAAAGCTGTTTTCTAGCCCTGAGATTTAGGATACTGGCTCCATCCGTCCGGAATACACTGGTTATTGAGAACAGAATTTTGGGCTCAGGAGAGAGGTGACTGAGGCCATTATGGTATAGGAGAATCAGCACTTACATACTGTAAATGCAAGAACACTTCCTCCTGCCTGCGTTTGTAAACGAAGAACCATGTTTAAATATAAGTTACCTAATTAATGTAAGCATCCTGAGATATATACACAAACCTCTAAAGGCCCTCCTGTGTATTTAGAAAATACACATGCATAGTTAGCAAACTTAAAAATATAAAATTGGGGTGGGCAGTGGTGACGCATGCCTTTAATCCCAGCACTTAGGAGGCAGGGGCAGGTGGATTTCTGAGTTCAAGTCTATCCTGGTCTACAGAGTGAGTTCCAGGACAGCCAGGGCTACACAGAGAAACCCGGTCCCGAAAAAAACAAAAACCAAAACAAAACAAAACAACCACAATACTTATATATATATATATATACATATATATACACACAAACTTGGGAACAAACACATGGAAAAAAGTGGAAAACTGGGCCTAAGAAAGTCTACAGCTTTCTGGGTTGTGGGCAGGGTCTAGGACCCAGGGTGGGAGGGGCTTCTGAGGCCCTTCCTCCCACCCACTTGATTTTTTTTTTTTACACAAGTCCTACATTCCCTTCCTCCCAGCTCTGTTCCTGTCGCCCCCCATTCCCTTCCTCCCAGCTCTGTTCCTGTCGCCCCCAGACACATTCCAGGTAGTTGTCACTCCTGCTGGAAGAGCTTCCGTCTTTGCAGTTTTAACTATTCTTTTAAATTTATTAGTACACTTATTTGTGTGCATGTCAGAGGACAATTTGTAAGAGTCAGTTTTCTCTTTCCACCATGTGGGTCTGAGGATCGAACTCGGGCTCTTGGGCTTGGCAGCAAGCACCGTTACATGCTGAGCCATCTTGCTGGCTGGCCATCAGCCTCTATGTTTGAATTGCCCCTCAGTCAGACTTTATTACAGTGGGGACTGAGGCTCCTGAACATCCTGTGGACCTGACCAGCAGACCCCTCTGCTTTGGGAAGAGAAATTGGGTAACATGGATGAGGGGTTCTATCCAGAGTTATTCCACAAGGCTGTCTCCACAAAGCCTGACACAGGTGTCCCATCTATGGGTGACAGCTAGATCAGTTTAGCTTGGGAAGAAGGCCTGGGTGGGGAGTCTAAGGCTAGCCCATTTTACTCAAGGGGTTTGAGTTTGGTTTGGTTTTCCAAGACAGGGTTTCTCTGTGTAGCTCTGACTGTCCTATAACTCACTCTGTAGGCCAGGCTAGCCCTGAACTCACAGAGATCCACCTGCCTCAGCCTACAGAGTGCTGGGATTAAAGGTGTGTATCGCCACCTCCTGGAAGCTAGATCACTTTAGATTGACCCCAAAGAACTACAGCAAAAGATGAGCTGTGCTGAGTAGTTCAGCACCCAGCTCAGAGTGACCTGGGCCCTGCCCAGTCACTTCCCAACCTGCCGTGCAGCCAGCCCAGAGCAGACATCTGCACTCCTCCATGGCAGGTCCAGTGTTGTTCCATCTTTGCCTATCTGACAGTCAGTCAAGGGCTGAGATGAAGGGGCAGCTGGGCTCAACTGTGGGAAGAGAGGGGTCTCCATAGCAACCGTCACCATCTCATTAAAAAGAAGATACCCAGAGGGCAGCAGGCCCTGGAAGGTACACTCAGAGCCACCAGCACCCAACCAGAGAAATGTGAATCATGACACAAGTACTGTGACAGCAAAAAAAAAAAAAAAAAATGGCCAGCGGTTCCATGCTGGATGCCGGGAGAGGGAGGACAGGCACAGAGCACAAGGCAGGACCCCTACACCAGGCAGCCCTCCCTGATTTCCTCCAAGGCATCCAGAGCCCACACGGGGTGTGTGTGAGGATGCACACAGCAACCTTGTTAGGCGCCTCACACCTGTGTCCCCTGGGCAGTTAGGACCAGCAGAGGGCTAGGCAACCACAGCATTGCCAGGGCATAGATGATGCAGCCAGCGGCAAGGAAGTTAGAACCATTTGATGGCCCATGAAACCTGGGAGACAGGTGACACCCCAGAGTTCACAGAACTGGCATCTGATCCCCGAGTGCCTGCATGGGCCCCATACTAAGAGGAGTGTGTACCCCCTGTGGCCTGGATGTAGTTGGTCCCAAAAGAATTGCCATTTGCTCCCCAGGGTGCCGATGTTGGGAGGTCATTAGGTCATGGGAATGCAGAGGGTGGTTCTCATGGGATTCCTTGATTAGCTAGCTATAAGAGAGTCACAGAAGAGCCAGCATAGCCACCCCATTCTCTGCCTGTTGATGTACTCTTACATTTACTCACACACACACACACACACACACACACACGTACATGCACACACACCTAGGCATCATGGTGTCTGTCAAAAGGGCCTTCCTCAGTCATATGGCAGCCTGATCTTGCACGCTGGGCCTAAGATTTTAATCAAACCTTTTTTCTTTATAGAGTTAACCTGCCTCCAGTGTTTCCTTAAAGTAATAGAAAACAAAAGCAAAAAACGAAAAAACAAAAAAAAAACCATGATTAAGTCCATTCTGACACCTCACAGCTTGTGCTTGTGAGTGATGGGAACTGAGAGGAAATTAAAAGAAATTAATTTTAAAATTAAAAGTAAATGACAGAAGACAAAAAGAGCCCAGAGTGAATTACCTCAGCGTCTCAGGACAGGGTGGCAAAGCGGTACAGGCCGTGCTCGCGTGAGGACCTGAGCTCAGATCCCTCGCACCTCTACAAAAAGCCATGCATGGCAGCACTGCCCGTGAACCCCAGCACTGGGGAGGCTGAGACAGGAAGATCCCTGGGCCCTGCCTGCCTTGTAAAATCACAACCAGGAAGTTGAACTTGCCTAGTTCATTTCTTCTTTTGTCTAGAACTTGTCCCATCACTACATCTAGCCACAAAAGAGGCCAGGGTTGCAGAGTATCCTAATCAGAGTCCAGTGCAGAGAGAGCATTGTGTCTCTGAGAGAGGGTGGAGACAAGGGAGAGGGACCGGCCACTGCCAGCCTCCCGCCCTCCTACCCCTTACCACATTGTCCCAGCCAGCAATGTCTATATCTCACAGCCACCACCAAAATGAGTCTGTGAAACCCCACCAAGCCCCCATGCTTTGTTGCCCGAGACTACCCCATCTTTCTGCAGTCCTCCCTTGCCCAGGAGGGACTCCCTGCTGGGTCGGCCCACTTCTTCACCCTAAGCTTTGTTCAGCTGTCCATTCTTCAGATGACCCTGAGTCACAAAAGGAAAATAAACAACAGACTGTTCTGAGAAAAAGCGGGGGACTGACTGTGACCACCCTTGCTCAAATCTGCCCTAAGTCACTCTTCCTCAGCTTCACTCAGAAGAGAAGGAGTTGTCCTGGGGCAGGTAGGGTCACCATGGCAACCACTGAAAGAAAAATACTGGCTCAGGACCCCCAAGACCATGCCCTCAACTCAAAGGAGATTTATTTGCCCCAGAGGAGGAGAGGGCAGAGATAAGAGTCATAGCTTGCCACACTCAAACTGGTCCGAGTCTCTTCCACCAAGCCCAGAGATGACCTTGAGTAAAATGGGCTAGCCTTAGACTTTCCACCCAGGCCTTCTTCCCATGCATGTGTCCAGGCCAGCCTTGAGGACAGAGTGGGATCTCAATGGGTCAGAGTGGATTCTAGTGGGTCACACAGGGATGGGCAAAGTCTGTGCCCTTTATGATTAAGGAGCCCCTGTGCAACAGAAGTCAGGAGGGGGGCCCAGTGGGGTCCTGTGTCTGTTCCTTACTCTCTTTGTCCCACTGTCTCCTCTTCCCTGACTCCACCCTTTCCCCTGTCACCATTCACGATCTCTCTCTAAGTCCCCCAGGTCCTGGGGAGGTGGCTGATGGAACCGTTAGAGAGATAACTCCTCCTACCTCCCTTGGATCAGAGCTTGTACCGGGCATGGGTATGGGTACAGAGTGGGTAGGCATGGATATTTTCTGCACATGAGACAAAACAGAAGCAGAAAATTAGCTTGCCCTCCAAGGAAGGCACGCAGAGCCTGTGGCAGAGGCCAAAGACTGCCTTTCATGTCTGTCCTTGGATGTGTCAGCGTGTCCCTCACCTCTGCGTCGGTCTTGAGGGGTCTCCTTCCTGGTACAGGGGAAGCTTTCTTAGGACCTGCTCTCAGCCACCATCCATTCCGTGACCGTGTTGTATTAGATGCAGCGTCACATAAAGTTAACAAGGGGAGCGGGGAAGGAGACCCCTTACCACCAAACCTGACAACCCCTGGAATCCACGTGGTGGAAAAAGGACCAGTTCCAGCAAATTTGCAAGTTCCCTGACCTAGAGGTACACGCAGGCACCCAGGCACCTGCATTAGAATAAAACAATGTTTACGTACACCTACGCTAGAATAAAACAAGGTTTCAAAAACCCGCAGCAAGCAGGGCTGACACCGGCTATGTGCACGGTCGCATTTACTGCTCTCCTTAATCACTCAAAAAAAAAAAAATTCTTTTCCTGGTTTACTGAAGAAACCGAAGCTAGGGAGCTGTGGCTCTGGGTCACTGGTCCTGCCCCACACCCCCTTTCCATACTCCTCCATGCCCCCAACCCCAGGCCTGAGAGCATCCACCATGCCTTCTTCCCTGTTGTCCCTGATGTGGAAGCCTAACCTGTCATGTCCTCCGCAGGCACCACTGGGCTCTATCAAGGCGCCAACGGACTGACCAACTCGGCCGGATTTGGAAGCGTGCACCAGGTAGACATGGCACCTACCAACCCCTTCTCACTTCTTTCTTTAAATGTGCCCCGTAACTCAAGGTACATGACAGAGCCACCTCACACCCACAATCCCCACCAGGAAGCTGGCCTCTTAGCCCTGGGTTTGGAGGTCCCAGGGGCCAGATTGAATAAAATACCACTAGAAATAAAATGACAAGATTCCCACAATGTCAGGTCTGATTTTACCTGAGCCAGAAGCATTTAGGAGCTCTTGAGTGTGGACTGAGGGTGCAGTCTATGTGATTTCCCTGGGCCGCGAGCCTCTCACGGGGACAACGCATACTGTTCCTTCTGCATCTGATGGGAGCTTCATCAAAACACCAGTGCACATAAAAAAAATAAATAAATAAATGCATCATTTGAAAAAAAAAAAAACAGAATTACCCTACTAAAGGTAGAGGGTGTAGCCAGGTGGTCGAGCGTCTGCTATCACGCTCAAAGCCCTGGGTCCTGATGGCTTCTGAGGAGACTTGCTGAAGGACCCTCTTCCTGTAAACCTGAAATCCTTTTGAAACAAAAGGCTCAATGTGTGTTCCTAATACATGAAAGAACATGTATTCTCCGCCCCCCGCCCCCAGCTCCATGAACCACACACAAAAACCCAAAGCTTGTATCTGAAATGGAACTTTCCAGATGCAATTCTTAACTCTAGGTATCTGGTCATTTCACTCTAAGACCCTGCCACAAATTCAGATTTCCCAGCAATTCTGACTTAGCAGATATGAGCTAGGGGCCAGAACCTTCTATGAGTTTCTTGTGAGTGAATCACTGATGATAATGATGATGGTGGTGACAATGGTGGTGACGGTGGTGGTGGTGTGGTGGTGATGGTGGTGGTGACAATGGTGGTGGTGTGGTGGTGACAATGGTGGTGGTGTGGTGGTGGTGGTGATGGTGGTGGTAGTGATGATGGTGGTGGTAGTGATGGTGGTGGTGGTAATGGTGGTAGTAGTGATGGTGATGGTGGTGGTGACAATGGTGGTGGTGTGGTGGTGGTGGTGATGGTGGTAGTGGTGATGATGGTGGTGGTGATGATGGTGGTGGTAGTGATGGTGGTGGTAGTGATGGTGGTGGTGATGGTGATGGTGGTGATGGTGATGGTGGTGGTGGTAGTGGTGGTGATGGCGGTGGTAGTGATGGTGGTGGTGGTGGTGGAGGTGGTGGTGGTGGAGATGGGGGAAGATGGTGATAGTGATGTGGTAGCTGTGATAATGGTGGTAGTGGTGCCAAGGATCATGACTGTGTTTGAAAGGATGATAGCTGGGGCTGGGGGAGCGCTCTGGACCCTGATAGTATAGGGAATGCTCCATTTGGAATTTGTTCCCTGAAATGTGCTTGAATGTTCCTTAACCCCGGAACATTTGCTGTGCTCCACTCATTGTTCACACAACATCTCTGAGGTCACGGTGAACCCCAGGCCCAGTTCTCACTCTGGAGAAACAGCATTGACCAAAAGACTCTCAAGGTCGCCATCCTGTTCTTCAGGGTCATCAACAAAGGCTCACCCTCAGGCTCTCAAACCCCAGAGCTCAGGGGTAGGGCAGGCAGGGAGTGTCAAGATCTTCCTCCACCTCTACACCCCACCCTCCACCCCACCCCACCCCGATCCTGAGAGCTGTTCTAGAGATGGCTGGACTCAGTGGTCACACCACAGCTCCCACCCCTTGGAAGACTCAGGTTCAGATGGGGATTCCCACCACCTCAACCTTCCCAGTCCTGTGACAATCAACAAGGGGCCACCCCCATTTCTACTCTGTGGCTTCATCCCTCTGTGCCCTGTGTCTTCAGCCTGTGCCACTTGCACTTGGCTCTCGGGTCAGAGTCCATTTATGGGAAACCAAACGGCGACCTCTGGATGGTCGCTGTTTACTCTGAAGAGGAGCCTGGGCTGCCAGGCGAGGCCCTTCACTCAACCCCTGTCTGCCCTTTTTCTCTTGCCAGGATTATCCCTCCTACCCCAGCTTCCCACAGAACCAGTATCCCCAGTATTTCAGCCCATCGTACAACCCGCCCTACGTCCCTGCCAGCGGCCTCTGCTCCTCGCCCCTCTCCACGTCCACCTACGTCCTCCAGGAGGCTCCTCACAATGTCCCCAGCCAGAATTCTGAGTCACTGGCCGGTAAGTACACTCAAATTCATTCTCACTCACTCCCGTGGTCTGAGCTCCTGAGTCAAGCAGATTTGTGAGCCGTGGTCCAAAAAAACACTTGCCCCGTGGTCCAAAAAAACACTCGCTTGAAGTCTTCTCTCATCACCTCTCTGTCCTTAGTAACAGACATTTAATAAGCACATACTGTTTCCCAGACAGTCCTTAGTTTGAACAACTACCAAAAATTAGGGCTTTGAAGATTTCTTTAGAGATGCAGTTATTTTTTTTTAAATGCTTGTATGTTTTGATGGCATGAAGCTGGAGTCACAGGTGGTCGTGATCTGCCATGTGTGCACTGGGAACCGAACCCGGCATCTCTGTGAGAACCCAAGCTCATTTAGCCACTGAGCCATCTCTCCAGCCCTGGGACACGGTCCATTTGATCTCTGTAGACCTGGAGTCAGAAAGCTGAGCCACACTCCTCCCGAGAGAAGGGCTTCTCACCCCACGCCTGCACCCCCATCTTCCACATAGAACAGAGCGGGTCAGAGTAACAAGTACTAACTAATAACTGTGGGGCTGGGATTCGAACCCAGGCCCACAAGGCTTCATCTTCTGTACTGAGCTCTTATTCGTTGGCTATGCCCAGTTGAGATGTTCTCTAAAGCTTGCAGCAAGCAGGACTGGTGCCGCATGGGGGAACTGAAGCGATGGTTCAACTATGAAGAGCACTTGCTGTTCTTCCAGGGCTGAGTCTGTTCTCAGCACCCACCTGGGTGGCTCACAGCTTCCTGTAATCCCAGCCACGGGGATCTGACACCTTCTTCTGGACTCATGGGCACTGCATACACACATACTCAACATAAGATAAATCTGCCCGGGAGCTAGCCAGCTGCCATTCTCTGAGGAGGCTCAGCTACCGTCACCCACAGGTCTCTGCCTTCTAGGATCCTCACCCAACTCTGAGGCACCAGTGTTTTAGGGAAATCCTCTATTGCATAGGACTTTTAGGCTCCAGAAAACAGGAAAATGGTTTATGAAAGGAAAAAAGAAACCCAGTTGTTCGGCAGGTTATAAGCAGTGTTGTGGGGTTGGCATAGGTCAGGGGTTCCGACAAAATCCTGAACCTCAGCTTCTGATCTCACTCTGTCCTGCCTGCTACATCACCACAAAGAAGGGCTTCTTCGGTCCAGAGCCCTAGAGGACTCCCATTGGCCAACTTAGTCACATGTCCATTCTATGGCGCCAGCCCCTGTGGCTTAGGTACAATGTTGGAATGGGGAAAAGTTGTGTGTCTTATGCCGCAGCTGGGGCTAGAGTAGAGTCAGCACTGTGCCAGAACCAATAGAGTATGGGGGAGGGGGAGGGACAAGGAAATCCGGAACTCCAGAGGCAGAAGACAGCAGACCCACCCACACCCCTCTCCTGGGTCGCACCTCAGCCGTGAGCTATACCCGCCAGGCCGCTTTCAGAGCTGCAGTCTTCTTGCTCAGCCTCCTGACCAGAGGCTGCTGCCTGCTCCAGGTGTTTCCAGATTCTTGGTGTTCACGGGGTTGATGAAGTGCTTAGAAGTAACAAAGCCACAGCAGAGCAAAAGCTCAAAGTAGAAACACTACAGGGGAGGGGTGAGCTCCAGCAAGGTTGCTCAAGAGCCCCATGCTCCTTCTGGGGGTTCTTTCCTTTTGTGGGTCCAGGAGGAGGAGGAATTGGTTGCTAGGAGCAGAATGGGGGTGATTTTCTGTCTTGACTGACAGGTCTCCATTACATAAACCTTCGTTTGCTGCAGATACCCTTTCCCATGATGCATCTGGCTTAATCATATACATGCCCGATCATGCATAGGCATAAGATGGTAATTCGATTTTTTTCCCCCAAAAGGTCACTCAGAGGACACTCTTCCTTATTATGCATGTACCAAAAACCAATCCAGATTGGACCACTGCCCCTAGTTCCAGGATGTGCTTGGCCACAAAAGGGAGTTCCTGTGAGGTTGCTAGGGAGCTACTAGGGGAGGGCGAGGTGGAGTGACAGGTTGCTTTGTCTGGTAAGGAGCATGGGCTGTAGTTCAGTTCAGGACACCGTGGGGGGAGGAGAGAGGGAGGGTGTGGGTGGGGAGCGGGGGGGGGGGGGGGGGGGGGGGGGGGGGGGGGGGGGGGGGGGGGGGGGGGGGGGGGGGGTTACTCAGCAATTATGCAAACTAAGTGCCCCACTGGAGCTGGGGTCACAGGGGCACCCAACTCATTCTTTTGTTGTTTTGTCTTATGGGAAACAGAGTCTCCTGTAACCCAGGCTATCCTTGAACTCAAGATGTAAGCAAGGGATGACCTTGAATTCCCATCCTCCTGCCTCCACCTCCAGTGCTGAGATTATAGGACTGGGCCTCTACAGCAGCCTTCCTTCCACCTTGTCTGTGGGTGCCCTTGGGCTCGGTAGCCTGATGCTTTATGGGCGTTCATTACTAGCTATCCCTGCCCCCTCTCTACCTGAGCTCTTGGTGTGTCTGTGGATCCAGATCTGCATGTCCCTTCCCTGAAGAGCTCCTCCTCCCTGCGAAGACACATGGAGACACCTGGCCAAGTATTTTGCACTCAGCTTTCAAGGGAGCATCAGGCTTGATTGCTCTTTAATCTTCATAGTCTCGTCCCGAATGTTTACTGAACACACAGTCCTTCTCACTTAGCAACTTCAAATCATCTTCTTTCGAGAAAGAACATGAAGTCTACTGAACTTCTCTTCCTGATCCTGGACTACCGTTGGCACTCTGCTTCTCTGAATGTAGTCTCCGAGCACTGGCTTCAACAAGGGAGAGGAGCAGGGCGCTGGTGGGAAATTGGAATGGAGAGGAGCCACCGGTGGGAAGATGTGATGCGGTAGTAGATCCAGAGTTCAAGGGTGAACCTGACTCACGTGTCGCCCTTCCTGAGGATTTGGGTTATATGGCAAGGTCGTCTCTGGGCCCCATCAGGAGCAAACACAGGACTCATCATGTCTCTGAAGTGTCTTTCCACGTCCTCCGGGGTCATTTACCCCTTGGCTTCAAGTACAACAATGAGAGGTTAGGCTGACTCCTCCTGTATCTCACAAGCTCACAGAAATGTTAGCGGCATCACGGAGCTGGAGAGATGGCTCTTCTAGAAGACCTGAGTTCATCTCCCATCACCTACATGGTGGCTCACAATCACTGGTCCCAGGGGATCTGGTGCCCTCTTCTGACCTCCAAGGGTACCAGGTATCCGTATGGTGCACAGACACACATACAAGTAAAACATTCATTTACAAAAAATAATAAATCTTAAAAAAAAAGGTATTTAATCTAATAGCATCAATAACTGTAAGCTCTAACTGGGGTGCCTAGCCTCTTCTCCCCAGTGTCTGCTGCACAAGTAGAACATTTAGCACATGTGCACACACATGCACGCACACACATATGTACACATATGCAGGCTTTCAGTATTTTCCACAAAACTCCACTTTTGAAACCATCCAAGGCACCTGGTGTTTCCCGGCTGCTACGGTAGTTTGATTGACAGATCCCACTGGCTCTTCGCCTTGCCAAGAAATGGTCTCTAACACTTCCCTCTTCCCAGCCACACTGAAAGACACGCTGCTCTAGCAGGTGCCGACATCTGTGCAAATGCCAACAGTGTGCAGAGGACTCTGGGCAGCCTGCTGCGCACAGCAGGATCTAAGACCATCCAGACTCAAGAGAACAGACACGCCCAGCCAGAACTTCTTTGCCGTGGTTTAATATGCTCCATAGTACTCAAAAAAAGTTGGAAGGTTGTGTTTTTTTAACTTCTTAAAGCAACTCCCTCAGCCAATAAGAGAATGTTAAGTTCTCAGGAAGAGACGTAAGGTTTTCTGTACAATCAGATGTCATCTAACAAAATTAGAAGCGCATGCACCCTTTAGCCCAGCTATTCCCCAATTAGGAATTCACCCTAAAGACAACTCCCACATAAATACAAACACTTAATAAAAGGAATTCTTATTGCAGTTAATATCAGAGCAAAAGACGACAAGCAACATAGAAGAGCTTACCAGGACCCGTGTTAGGTAAACACTGGCACATCCACCAGTGGCATACTACGCAGCTCTGAAAAAGGAGTGCAGTGACGTCATACAATGAAGTCTGTCTAAGCCAACCTTTTTGAGCTGCTATCATAGGTGGAGAGAAGTAAAAGAACTACATATGAAAATCCAGGCATTCTGTCTCCCACCTAAAATCTCAGCAGGCTGAGGCAGGAGGATTGACATGAGTTCAAGGCTAGCCTGAGTTACATGCTAAGTTCCCTGCCAGGTTGAAACACAGAATGAGACTGTTTTATTGCCTCGCCCTTATGGAAAAAGAAAAAGGAAAAACAAAACTCTATGTGAGATGTGTCCCAGAATTTTCTTAAAAGGAAGTGTAGGTTGACATCCATGTTTACATAGGAAGTTTCTGGAAAGGTGCAGAGCAACAGGCCGTGGTCAGTTTCTCTGGAGAAGAAAACTGGGGATGTGGAATGGAAGGAAAAGTCTGTGGTAACAGTCTGAATAGCACTATGTGTTCCCGCTGGCAGCACTCGGGGTCTTCCCCAAGACAGACTCACACTCTGGACTAGACAGCGGCTCCAGCTCAGTCAACATCCAAGACGGAGAGCCCAGGTTCTGGTGGCAGAAGAGTTAAATCACTAAGAAGTAGCAAGCACCTCTGGAGATTTCTCAAACGTTTGGAATCTCAATAATGCACCTGTGCAACCCGGAGTTCAAAGAATCAAAAGGAAATTTAAAAGTACTTTGAACTGAATGAAATAAAAACACAACATATCAAAAATTTATGGAATGTCATTAAAACGGCAAAGGGAAATAACCTGGTTATTAGAAAAGAAGAAAGTGGGGTTACAAGCAGAACCCCTCATCTTTTTTTAATTTTTAAAAGATATCTATTCGTTTTAATTTGGGGGGTATGTCTGTGCACCACATGTGCACTGAGCCCATGGAGGCCAGAAGAGGGCACGAGACCGCCTGGAACTGGAGTCACAGATGTTTATGAGCTGCCATGTGGGTGCTGGGAATTGAACCTGGGTCCTCTGGAAGAGCAGCCGGTGTTCTTAATCCATCTCTCCAGCCCCGAGACCTCATCTATCCTAAGAAACTCTCAAAAGATAAATTAACCCCAAAGTAAACAGAAGCACAGAAATAAGAGAACAAGGGGGAACCAAGAAAGGTGAAAACAGAATAAGGTGGGGGACCACAAAGGAGAGGGGTGGCATCATTGTGATTGTGCCTGAGTTGATAACTCAGGTAAAACATGGATTCCATGGAAGACAGAAACGCCCTGCTTTACACAAGAAGCAATCGGTTCCCTACACAGCCGTGCAGCCAGTGAGCAAACATTGTTGCTGCTGCTGCTGCTACTGCTGCTGGCGGGGGCGGGACGGTGGCGGCAGCGGGGTGAAGATGGACAGAGCTGACCCTGTTGGTGATGCACTTGCCTACTGTGCAGGGAGAGCTGGGCTCCATCACAGAACCACATAAAACCAGGTGTAGTGGAGCACAAGTGTAATTTCAGTACTGGGGAGCTGGAGGCAGGGGGATCAAGAGTTCAAAGTCATCCTTGGCTACATAGTGAAGTGTGCTCAAGCTTGGGCTGCTTGAGACCATGCCTCAAAAGAAAACAGAAGTCACAAAAAAAAAAAAAAAAAAAAAAAAAAAAAAAAAAAAAAAAAAACCACCCCAAGATGGCTTTGCTGGATAATTCCACTGAACATTTTAGTAAGAACCACTGGTTCTAAGCCAGAAGCTGAAACTGGACAAGGCCATGAGACGAAAACCCCAGCCACACACTTCCTAAACAGAGATGCTTCTAAAGAATGCAATCCTAAGCCAAGACTAAGCTTTTATGGATTGGGTCTTTATCCTAAAGATAAAACAATTGGTTTAAAATTGGAATTCAATTTATCTAATTTATGATATATTCAAGCTGAAGGGTGTAGAAGTGCTTAACATTTCAAAACCTCCAAACCAAGTGGAGAGAGAGAAAGAGAGGGAGAGAAAGAGAGGGGGGCGAAGAGAGAGGAGGTGAAGAGGCTCTACGTCAGCCACATCTGGCTCCTGAATGTTTTTTCCTCCCCAGGCGGAGGTCACCTGTCAGGGCTCTCATTTTCAATGGGGCGGAGCTTGGAGGTGGGGCGGAACTTAGCGGTTTGGCGGAGCTTGGAGTGGGGTGGAGCTTGGAGGTAGGGTGGAGCTTGGGGTGGGGCTTTAGGAGGTGATTAAGTCATTCATGATGATTCCTTAGGAATGGAATTAATGTCCCTGTAAGAACAGGTAATAAAGCTGATCTTTCAACTGTGGAAGACATGTCAAAACCTATCCACACGCCAGTCATGGTAGTGCATGCCTTTAAATAGAAGCATTCGGGAGGCAGAGGCAGGTGGATTTCTGAGTTCAAGGCCAGCCTGGTCTACAGAGTGAGTTCCAGG
>NW_022196897.1:151755031-151788398 GCF_008632895.1 Mastomys coucha
GAAAAGAAAAGAAAAGAAAAGAAAAGAAAAGAAAAGAAAAGAAAAGAAAAGAAAAGAAAAGAAGAGAAGAGAAGAGAAAACAAACTCTTCCCCCTTGTGCTGGGAGGGTCTGGTGCTAGCTGGTGGGAGGAGGCCCCCCCATCCCTGACACCACACTGCGTTTCTTCTCTCATGTGTCCCTTAGTCACTAAGGAGCTCTATAAATAGTAAAGAAACAAAGTTGAGTCCCTTGGGTTTTAGGGGAAAATAGGAGACAGAACTCAGCCCATTCTCAAATGCATTTAGTCAAAGCCGACCCTCCCTCCCACCGTGCCCTGAGAGCCGGAGTGGAGCTGGTCTCTACAGGACACAGTTAGAAACTAAAACTGTTTTTGTGAGAAAATGGGATGGGATGTTCTCTAGGGGTCCAAGAGGGTCTGCAGTTCTAAGACTGTGCTACTGAGAACAGGCCCAGACCTTGCCACTAATTTGTAGGGGACCCAGGCAAGTTCAGTGACCTCACTAAGCCACACATACCCATGTGCCTCTGGGGGCCTCTCTAGAAACTAGGTATATGAGGCTATATTTCTACATTGCCATAATGCGATCCCAGAGACTTGTAACTTTATAAAGAAGAGAGGTTTATCAACTTACAGTCTGGAGGGACCACAGGCTTTTCAAAGTGTATCCCCAGTTGATCTGAGGACCCTTGAAAAATCCCACCATTGTCACTCTGGGGATCAAGCCCCCAAAACGTGAACCTGGAGTCGAATTGCTGGAAGCTCATCTCCCTGTGGGCTTATGTTTTCATCCTTCTGTCCACCATGGAGTCTTCAAGCCATCGGCATGGGCCACTCACTCACTCATGTCAGATCTGTCCTCCTTCACTTCTTCCAGATCTTTGAACAGATGTTCCTTTCCTCACAGACTGCTCACATGACACCCCTACCACCACCCAACACCTTACATGCACAGACACATTTGTGTGTAGAAAACAGATGGTGGTCTCAGGTGTCACCTCAAAAATACTGTCCACTTTCTTTGAAACAAATAAAGCCTGGAGCTCACCAATTAAGCTGGAGTAGCTGGCCAGCTAGCCCTGAGCCAGACCTAGCTCTGTCTCCCTAGCACTGGGATTGCCCTCTCGAATCAAACTCAGGTCCTTGGGCCTACACAGCAGGCATTTTCCCAGTCAAGTCAGGCTCTCTGCCTTTGCTGGAGTTTTTAACGAACTTGATCCTCTAGACAGGGCCCAGAACCTGATACAGGGCCTCATATCTATTGACTGGAAGAAAGTCATCATGGTATGGGGTGGCAGTGGCCAGCAGTTTAACCTTACAATCTTAACCTCTGGTGCTCTTTAGGGTCTCCTCTGGGGGTTGCATGATGATAGGGATGGTGCGATATTTCCCAGGAAGAGACACCCAGCCAAGCGTCTGATCTTTATATCAATTCTTGTCTCTCCCCCAGGAGACTACAACACACACAACGGACCCTCCACACCAGCAAAGGAGGGTGACACAGACAGGCCACATCGGGCCTCGGATGGGAAGCTACGGGGCCGGTCAAAGAGGAATAGTGACCCCTCCCCAGCAGGAGACAATGAAATCGAGGTACCTAGGGGTGTCTCTTGGGGGGAGAAACTGAATCGCAGCTGAGGGCCGAGGCTCTCTCTGGTCAGTTGTACTTCCTAAACACAACCCAGTGACAAAGCTCCACTACCCAAGGAGAGAAACTCAGAAGAACTGGGTTGACTGCATAGAGAGTCCGCCGGGTTACCACTGGGGAAGGACAACTGAGAGCCAGCCAGCAAGAACAATGTTTCTCACACCTCTGAGGCAGCTGAGTCCCCTGGGGGTGGGGACCATGGGGTCCTCTCAGAGGCTCGAAGTCCATTGGACCTGGGCCAGAGAAGTGGATGTATAACAGGTTCCTTAGGCTGCCGTCCCCCAAAGGGGCTATACCCTGAGAGCCCCTGGTTAGGAGGTAATGGGCAGGATCTTCAACTGGAGTATGCTGGTGGGGACATTTTATAAGGACAGGTGCCATGTCTCATCCCAGACAGGTTAGGAAGCCCATCTTGTCCCAACCTGGGGCTGGCTCAAAGTTTACATCCTCAGTGTGGCCCTAGCAGCTCAGGCAAGGATGTTCCTGCTCTAAGGCTGGGGACAGAAGCACCTACAGAACTGTAAGGGACCTTGGTCTCTTGGACACGCTGCCTGATATGGGGACCCTAGGTACCAGTGGTCCCAGTGTGTAGCCAGAACTGAGGAGGCTGGCCTGGACAGCATGCCGGCATTTGTCACATATGAGCATCTTCCCTGAACCAGCTTGCCTATCCCTATAGGAGAAAGACAGGGAGACATAGGCCTCTTGAATGCCCTTGAGATAGACCCAAGTGTACACAGGGAGGCAAACAAGTTCAAGGGTCTACCCTGCTCTATTCATTATCTGCCCTGTGCTCTGGGGCTTGAGTAGCATCAGGAAAGGTGAGATTTTTGCCCAGCATGTCTTTTTGTTTGGTTTGGTTTGGTTTTTTGGTTTTGTGTGTGTGTGTGTGTGTGTGTGTGTGTGTTTGGTTTTCTGGGTTGTTTTTTTTTTTTTTTTTTTTTTTTTTTTTTTTTTTTTTTTTTGAGATAGGGTTTCTCTGTGTAGCCCTAGCTATCCTGGAACTCACTCTGTAGACTAGTCTGATCTTGAACTCAGAAATCCGCCTGCCTCTGCCTCTCAAGTGCTGGGATTAAAAGCATGTGCCACTACTGCCCGGCTTGTGCCCAGCATGTCAAACACACTGTGGCACCTTTGTCTACCTTCCTGGGCACCTCACAGGACAGCCACAAACTCAGACGTCATGAGCATCTTTGTCATTCCTTAAAGTCTTTGATGCTGCATTTCCATCCAATAGGCTGGTAGAAACCCATTTCATTACTGAGCCCCAGCCCGGCTCCCAGAAACGTCACAATGTTTGTGTGGTCTCGGGGCATAGAAGTGCAAAGCTTGGTCACTGCCATTGTCCTCAGCACTGAAGCCTACCTGCTCAGTGAGAGGCCAGCTGCCCAACTGCTGCCAGACTGTGCAGTAGCTGTGAAAACCCCTGTTGAGCATAAGGACATTGGAGCATCAGCTACCCGCCTCTGGTGGCAAAAAGAGAAACCACAGAACCTACAGAATACCAGGGACATGGAGACCAGGCTGCAACAACCAAGAGGAGGCTGCAGGAATGTCTCAGCCAGTGAAAAGCTTTGTACACAAGGGCCTCAATTTAAATCTCCAGCATCCATGTAATAAGCCAGACCCGGGGCAGGGAAGGCTCAGGGCAGAAGCAGGTAGATAGATCCCTGTAGGCCAGCACCATCGTGCCTGGCTTCCCCTCAGTCTTTCCTGGAGCTCCCTTTGTAGACCAGGCTGGCCTCGAACTCAGAAATCCGCCTGCCCCTGCCTCCCAAGTGCTGGGATTAAAGGCGTGCACCACCACTGCCTGGCTGCTTCCCCTCAGTCTTAAAGCTACTCTTTTCCTTGAACTGGGGACTCCCTTATATTTCCTTCAGTGGGGTTTGGGTCTTTTCAAAAAGGCTTCTGATGTCTGTGGTCTTCCTCTCTCCCGAATTCTTGCATGTCTCCAACAGCTCAAACATGCATAACATTGTTAATACACCCTTCTAGAGAACTCTGCACTCACCTGCCGTAGCTTCTGCTCTTGATGAGAACAGTGGGAGTGGAGAGACATTCTTCCACACCACTGAGGAAGGAGTGGGAGCGCTGAAGCATGGAAGTGGGGTTCATGAGGCAATATTATTCTGGAAACACCTGCTTCTCAGGGTGAGAATGGGCACCAAGGTGTGAGTACTGCTTGGCTTCTGAGTTTAATGTCAGCAGGCTCGTTCACACCTCTTAGGTCTCTGGCAGTTTCCTGAAGGGCAGACCCCCAGGAGAGAGGCCTGTGGTCTGAGCATGTGTTAGATGAAACCCTTGGGCTGCAGGTGCCAGCCACCAGCTCGAGCTGGCTGGCGTGTAAAAGCAAGAGTATGTAAAAAGGATGCAGAGCCCTCTTGGAATGTAAAGGTGGTGGACATCGGGACAGTGGAGCATCGGAGACGTGGCAGGGCCAGCCTGCAAAGTGGAACAAGGAAACTGTTAGGCCTCTCTCCTCGTGTGGTGAAGGAGCTAGAAGCCCCACAACAACAACCCTGGCTGATACAGTACCCCTCAGCCCACTCCAGCCTACCCCCAGCTCTGGCAGAAGCCAAGTCCTGGGGTAGCCTTGGGTTTATCTCTATCGGCAATAAGCCATCTCCTCCCCTTGGACCACTTGGCTACTAACAGCCTCCAGACATGAGACTATAGCTTTCTTTGAAACCCCAAATTTAAATCTCAGCTCTATCTGGGGTGGTTAGGGATCCACTCAGACCCAAGTTGTACTAGCCATGGATAGAGACCTGCAAAATGTCCCCAAGAGTTCACCCGCTAGGGACGTTAGGCCACAGGTCAGGGAGGCAAGAAGATGAAGTTAGGGCAGCTCGAGAGAGAGTTCAGTGGGTAAGTTATTGGAGCCTGCAATGGGTCTGGAGACATTTGCAAACTGCTTTTTAATTCTGTAATTAAAACTTCTAAGTTAAATTGATTCAAGGCATTGAGTTCAACTGGATTAAGATCGGCCATATTGAACTACAAAAATGCCTCCTCAAAGGGGATGCTTTTTTACATGGCCTATGTGGCCCATAATAAGAAATACACTCACTGCTGGAGAGATGGCTCAGCAGTTAAGAGTACTAGCTACTCTTCCAGAGGACCCAGGCTCAATTCCCAGTACCCACATGGTAGTTCATAACTGTCTATAACTCCAGTTCAAGGAATATGTCACACTCACACACAGAGACAAGCAGGCAAAACGCCAATGCACATTTAAAAAGGAAAGGAAACGAAAGGAAAGGAAAAGAAAGGAAAGGAAAGGAAAGGAAAGGAAAGGAAAGGAAAGGAAAGGAAAGGAAATCTATGGGACAGTAGATCTAGTTCAGAGATGCACAGGGTGGAATTCTGAGGACACTGCTCTCAGGGAGCCCAGGGACAATCCAGCCCACACTCCCCCTCTCTTAAGATGCTGTGTATGTGTGGCAATGGGCAGTGTGACTAAATGTGAGATTATAACGAAGGCACATGACCAGAGAGAGAAAACAAGAGCAATCAGCAAGCTCCAGCAGAGTCTGGGAGTGAGTTCTACCAGCAGGTGGGACTCCTTTGGGGCCATGCTGAGATGATTTTAATCACAGTGCATAGGGGAGAAGGAAGGATGGACAAGGAGACATTTGACCTGGATGGTGGATGTGTTCTCCTCCAAGTGGATCTGGAGATAGGAGGTTGAATAGATAGATTACTTCTCTCTACAATGAACAATAATTTAAAATTTTACATGGCTATCAACATTTGAGATCAGCAAATTAGGCTCTTCAGGAAAGCTCAGTGAGTAAAGGCACTTGGGAACAAGCCTGATGAGCTGAGCTGGATCCCTAGAACCAAGATAGAAGGAGAGAATACAGACATACACACAATAACACAGACACATACATGAACACACAGGTGCATATACACAAACACACACATAGACACAGAAACACAGAGAGAGAGACACACACAGAGATATACACACAGAGACACACACAAACACAGACATACACATGGATACACACACACAGAGAAATGCACACAGACATACTCATAGATACACACAGACATACAGACACACACAAACATAGATACACACAGACATACAGACATACACATGGATACACAGAGAGAGAGACACACAAACACACACAGACATACACATGGATACACACACACACACACAGAGACACAAACGCACACAGACATACACATGGATACACACAGACATACAGACACACACAAACACAGACATACACATAGATACACACAGACATACAGACACACACAAACACAGACATACACATGGATACACAGAGAGAGAGAGAGAGAGACAAACACACACAGACATACACATGGATACACACACACACAGAGAGAGAGACACAAATGCACACAGACATACACATAGATACACACAGACATACAGACACACACAAACACAGACATACACATGGATACACATACACACACACAGAGACACAAACGCACACAGACATACACATAGATACACACAGACATACAGACACACACAAACACAGACATACACATGGATACACACACACACACACAGAAACGCACACAGACATACACATGGATAGACACAGAAATGCACACAGACATACAGACACACACAGACACACACAAACACAGACATATACACATGGATACACACACAGAGTATTTAAAAGCCCATGTGTAGAAGATATTTATGGTTGTAAAACTAAACACACACACACAGACACAGATCCACACACAGAGACATACACACATATCCACACAGATATACAGACACACACACATACAAACACACATACACACACACGGTGGCACACATGCCTACACACATATAATTATAGTCTTTTTTAAAGCCCATGTGTAGAAGACATTTACAGTTGTAAACCTAAACATGAAGAGTGGTTTGCTCACACTGACAATGAAGAAGAAAAACTGATGGGGAGTGAGCGCAGAGGCAGACAGAATCAGGGCGCCTCACCCCTCTCTTACCCACTTGCTCCTCTGCCTCAGACTGGGAAGAAATTCAACACCTCTATGTGTACAAATGGAAAATCCCAACGGAGTGCAAGGAAACTGCCAAATGTTGGAAAGTCCTTGAGGAAAGATTCTCCCACATTATTTAGAATCGCAGAGTCAAATTTGCTACAAACAGAAACAGTGCTAGGCTTCCAGCGAACAGTGAGTTACCATGGTGCTATCTCTCACTGTGAAGTCCTAAGGTTTCGTAGTGCGTTGGCTTGAGTTTTTGAGGGAGCCCTTTTTGAGTTTTTAGGTAAAGACCCTTAGTCCAGCCCAGGTATAGCTGGCGGGAGTCCAAAAATCAGCCATGATGATAGACTCACAAATGGGGTTCAGCAGCCGCTTAGGGCATGGTGTGGGTCCCGTGTCTACAGACTTCTCCAAGAGCACGGGTACCTGCAGACATGAAGTAGACATAAGCGACTCCATCTTTCTCCCTCTCTCCCATCACAGCGCGTGTTCGTCTGGGACCTGGACGAGACAATCATTATTTTCCACTCCCTGCTCACAGGGACGTTTGCATCCAGATATGGGAAGGTAAGGGTCCGATTTGTCTTTCTCTTTAAAAAAATAATAATAATAATAATAACATTTCTGTATTTGCTTACTCTGTGCGCGCCTGAGTGTCTGGGTCTGAGTGTGAACATGGGTGGCAATGTAAGTGTGTGAAGCTCCAAGAACAGCTTGAGGAAGTCAACTCTCACCTTCCACCATCTGTGAGTCCTGGGGATCGAACTTGGGTCAGCAGGTTTGACACCGGGTGCCTTTACCCACTCAGCCAACCTGCTGGCTCTTTTCCTTATTTTCAAATGCAATTGTGTGTCCAGACTGCTTGTCCTGAGAATCATGAAGACGCCTCATGACCATATATGCCAAGCCAAAGCTGACCCTTTAAGTCAGCCCAGGCTTGGATGCTGGCAAAGGTTCTCTTGGTGTGTGAGAATTTCAGACATTTCCTATCTGCCATCTCGTGCCTTTGCTTCCAAAGCATGAAGTCATCAGCGTCTATAATTACCAAAATCCTTGGGGTCTGCTTTAGAGGACAGAGGGATACCACAGCCAGACTTATAGCAAGCTAGAAAAGGGGTTAAAGTGTTTTCCTACTCCTGGCTCTCTAGAACATGAAACGGTGGCCATGTGCCTCTGTTTCTCTCTCCCACTGCACCTGGAACTCACTTCTTTGATAGGATTGGACGGCCAGCAAGCCCCAGGATCCTGTCTCTGCTTTCCCAGCTCTGGGGACACAGGTGCATGCCACCATGCCCAGCTCATGACACAATTGTCAGGGACCTTCCTCATGCTTGTGTGGGAGCACTTTACTGAACAAGCTACCTCCACAGCCTGCTGTGGACTTAAGAGACGACCACAAGCAGACGAACAGGACATTTGCTATCTCTTCAGGGGGATCTGGAGGGGTCGAGGGTAGCGCTTGAGAGGAGAGCATAGTGGCTTGTCTGCTCTGAGGGGAGAGGCCTGGAGTAGCTGCCTGTGGCACTGGTGGGGAAAGAGGCTCACCAAGCCTGGGAAACCCTTTTATTTCTGCTTAGTGTGCTGGACTTGACATCACCTCATGGCTTTCCCAGCTGCTCACAGTTTTTATGGAAGCTATAACAAGCCGGAGGTGTGATTAACAGGGTAGATTTATTGTCTGCCACAATGCTGTGCCGGATATAAAAATGGTGTCAGGGGCGCGGAAATCTCTCACCCGTAGACACGCCATTAATATGTGTGGCAGGGACGGCGGCATGCCCTTTCAGGCTCCGTGGAGCTTAGGGGCTTGCCAGCAATAAGAGCGGCTGCAGACATGAGCAGAGTCAGCAGCCACAGGAAACACATGCCATCCTCTAGGGCCAAGACTGGCAGGCACGTGTTCCCCCAGGGCTGTTGTATGGTGCCCATTTAGACTATTTTGAGGGTATCTATCCACCGAGTGCAGTTACCACCCCAGGCACACACTGGATTATGTCAGGCGAGACTGTAGGTCTGGGAGAAGCCAGCCTTCCTATATGTGTCCCTTGGCTTCTTAAGCTAAACTGAGAGAACCCTTGAGGGAAGGACCCACCAACCATTCCATTCTGGGTCCCATACCCTTGGCCTTAGTGCCAGCCACCTCTCCCCAGCCCCACTCCTTCAGTCAAGCCAGCACTTCTGGTTGGCCCTCCTAGCTGATCCCCAACCTCTGCTTTCCATCTCTCTTAAGATGCTATGGAGGCAGATGTGTGCCACCATGCCCAGCTTCAGGTCTTGTAGTTAGTGTCATCTTCTTCAAGGGCCGTTCCCTAACAACTTCCATCCAAGGTGCATCTCTCCCTAGAAAAGCATTTGTGCGTTTCGACCATAATTACACACTTCCTGGATGTCTCCATTGTGACCACTAAGGACTCTGAGGACAAGGGACCACGAGCATTTCTCACCTTCCCAACCCGACAGGGTTCAGGGAACAGGCTTACTTAATGAGCATTTGCTGGATGAACAAATCGGGGTGATCCAGGGTACCAAGCCTCTGGAGGGCCAGATCATCCATTTCTGTCTTGTTTGCTGCTTCGTGGAAGTGAGACACAGTCACAAAACATGCTCTCCCACTTAGCAGGCATCAAGTAAATATTTGCAGGAAGAAGGGAAAGAAAGAGGGAGAACCAAGGAAAGGGAGGAAGACAGTGTCAAAAGAGAAATTCCTAACTGGTGGCCACTGGCCAAATCCAGCCTGCAGATATTTTTGTTTGGCCTCCAGAGTATTTAAAAAAAAATGTTAATTTATCGCCAACATTTAAAAATCAGGCGATTGCACAGACCAAAACAATCCAAATTTCTAGCTCTTCTCGAAAAATGAGGAAATCTGGCAAGCCAGCACTCCCCTGTGGCAGCAATCAGCAAGAACTCAGCAGCGGCTGCCCTTGGGGGCATGTGTTCTCAGGGCCCATGGCCCCGCCTGCCCCCTCCCTCAGTCATAGGGCTCTCCAGCCCCCTGTGTACCTGAGTTTCTATGCCCTAGGACTACCAGGCTGTGGAAGGTCAGAGCTGGAAAAACCCAAAGCCACCAAAGGCAACCAGTCTCTATCATTGAAGAGGAAACGGAAGCTCTGGGGGAGTAAGGTCATCCAAGAGAGAATGCAAGTAGGACTCCGGCTCATCTGCCTTCTTGTGCAATCTCTGAATGTGCTCGCTCCTCTTCTGGAATCTTCCATCCCCTCCCCCAGCTCCCTAGAAGGTAGTTTAAAAAGAGGGGAGGTGGTATTTGCTAATTCTGGAAGACCTAAACTTAAGAGACCTGACATAGCCGGCGGAGGTGACGCACACCTTTAGTTCCAGCAGTCAGTAGGCAGAGAGGTAGGTGGATCTATGTGAGTTCGAGGCCAGCCTGGTCTATAGAGTAAGTTTCAGAACAGCCAAGATTACACAGAAAAACTCTTGTCTAGAGTTTCTACACAGAGAAACTCTGTCTAGAAAAATGAACAAAGCCAGGCAGTGGTGGCGTACACATTTAATTCCAGCACTCAGGAGGCAGAGGCAGGCAGATTTCTGAGCTCGAGGCCAGCCTGGTCTACAGAGTGAGTTCCAGGACAGCCAGGGCTACACAGAGAAACCCTGTCTCAGAAAAAAAACAAAACAAAAAACAAACAAACAAACAAAAGCCCTTGAAATAGCAAAGAAACTACTAATTTCTCGTGACCATGTACACACATGCACACACATGTACAAGCACACACACATGCACACAACCCTCAAACTCCAGGCATAAGCAACTTGACCTGGACTAGCCCCAGAACGGAGACTCCTCCAGGCTTTGCTCTCTGACATCCCAGGAACACTGATCCTTGCTAGGGTTACTTCACAGCTCACCTCATGGCCACATTCCAGCCACAAAGACGGAACTCGAAGAGAAAAGCCACTCTTTCCTTTCTCTCTTTCTCTCTTTCCTTCTTTCTTTCTTTCTCTCTTTCTTTCTTTCCTCCTTTCTTTTTGTTGTTGTTGTTGTCATTGTCCATGTTAAATTTTACATGAACAGACGTTTGTGTGTGTGTCCCTTACATACCTGATTCAGCGGAGGCCAGAGGAAGGTGCTGGGTATTGTGGAGTTAGATACAGTTGTGAGCCACCAGGTGGTTGCTGGGAATTGACCTCAGGTCCTCTGCAAAAGCAGCCAGTGCTCTCAACTGCTGAGTCATCTCTCCAACCTCTTTTCTTTTCCTTTTAGGGCCAGACCCAGAAGTTACATGTATCACTTGTGTTCACATCCCATTGGCTGAAACTTTGTCATATGACTAAGCTAGCTGCAAGAGAATCAGGGCAAGGTAGTCTTTCTCTGAGACAATCATGTGCCTAGTTAAGATGCAGTGGTCCTGTTGCTCTGAGGAGGAAGAGATTGTGGAAGACCAATCTAGCCCAAAGTATGACCCAGCATACAATTATTTCTGCTTATGGGACACCTGAATTTGTGAGTCTGCAGTCCAGAGAGAGGTCCAAGCTATATCTCTACGCCAGGAAGTCAGAGAAATGGGAACAGCTAACATGAGCATAGCCTTAGGCTCCTTGTGCAGATGGAGTAACCAGGACCCAGGAGACAGTGCAATCGGGATATTCCTAACAAGAACCCAAGGCCTCCACTTCTGACCCTCCATTGTTTCTCTGTACTTCCCCTGCTATATTCAGGTACCCATTCCTACCAGCTGAGAGCAAGCAGAACTCTAGGTTCGAGGCACACATAGGTGTGCTACACAAGGAACTGATCAAATCACACGGACTCAGCCACCCAGGGATCGCTGAGATTCGGGTCTGGCTGGCTCCAGGAGCAGCATCTGCAGCTCACCTTCCGCCAGCTTCTCCACATGGAGATTGATGCTCTCAGCAATCCTAACTGACAAAATGAGTTTCCACTTCTTAAACCCCAGGGAGACTCTTGTCCCACCCTGGCTCCAATGCCCATCCCAGCCTCGGCACTTATGTTTGCCCAGACTAGACCCAGAGCCCACTCCTGGTATGGATGAAATGGAAACCAAACCATGTCCTAGAGCTGGACCCCCAAAGGAACCTGAAACACCATTTCTGGAAGGTGGAAGCCCCCAGAGATCTGATCATTGCTCTAGAGACCAAAACTATTGGGGCATCCATGGCAAGGACCCATAACTCTCGTCCACTCTGTTGAGCGTTACACAGAAGCAGGGCTCACGTCCATCACAGCCTCCGCCAGAGGAGGGAGCCCTGTTTACTTAGGGAACAGAGACCAGAGCTAACCGATTAAGGAATGATTCAAAACAGGGTGTTTGTGTTTTAAAACAGAAACTGGGCTGTCGTCCTGATCCCAATCAGGGGGTGCTGAGTGCAGCTGTCACCTCTCACTTCTGTGCCAACCCGTCCTGTGCTCCCCCCACCCAGGGCTCAGGGCCCCGGCCCTGCGGTAGCTACCAGGAACCTAGAGTCTCAGCTGGTAGGAATGGGTACCTGAATATAGCAGGGGAAGTACAGAGAAACAATGGAGGGTCAGAAGTGGAGGCCTTGGGTTCTTGTTAGGAATATCCCGATTGCACTGTCTCCTGGGTCCTGGTTACTCTGTCTGCACAAGGAGCCCAAGGCTATGCTCATGTTGGCTGTTTCGCATTTCTCTGACTTCCTGGCTTAGAGGTATAGCTTGGACCTCTCTCTGGACTGCAGACTCACAAATCCAGGCGTCCCATAAGCAGAAAGATGGTGTTTTGACCATCTTTGTTTTGAGGAGAGGTATTTATTTTAGCCATCTTTCCTCCCAGATCCATGGTGCTGCCCACACCCCCTCTGTGGCTCATTTCCCAGAAGCTCTGTATACAGAGGTAGAGCTTAACTCTGGGGTGGCAGCTACAGCTTGTGTTGCTGTTGATAACTGCTCTGTAGAGATTCAGCGCGCTTAGTCTCCATGTACACAGCTCAGCGGGTTAGTCTATCCCCAGAGCTGAGAGTTCAGTGCCACGGTCTCATTTTTTTTTATTTTGTTATATTAGTATGTGTGTATGTGTTGCCACATGTGTGTGTCATGGCGTTCACGTGGGTCATATGACACCTGGCAGGAGTCAGTTCTCTCCTTCCACCATGTGGTCCTGAGGATCAAATTTAGGTATGTATCGTAGGTGTGTATCGGGCGGGGAGGCGACTGTTCAGATGCAGGCTTGTTTGGGATGTCCATTCTACTCCACTGTTCTGTGTGTCTGTCTGTTGGCACCACCTCTACAGTAAGTTTTGAGATGGGAACTTACGCCTCAGTGTTGACCCCTGTAACTGGCACCTCCCTCAGGTGTGTCGCCTGTGGTACTCACAGGACCTCTGCATGGGCTGTCTTGTCTACCAGGACTCTTATTCCCCAGTTCTGCTTCAGGTTCCTTTACTCAGGAACTGCTGAGGAAATGTTCCCTCAGCAAACAAGCCTGGCTGCCTCCTGCCACAGCTGGTTTAGACTTTTCTGCCCCATTCCCACCGGATAGCTACAGCATATACATGTAGACTCCATGATAGTGTCCCAAGAAGGGTTATGTTACCAGGGTTCACTGGCTCTGCCAAGTGATTCCAGCTTCTTGGAGCCTTAGTCAAAGACCTGAAAAAGCCCCCAGATTGCAGTGTGACAGGCGACTTTCCAAGAGCCAAGCAACTGGGAGCAGATCAGAAGTGATATACCTAAAGGAACAGCGGGTGCTCGAACCAGAGAACTCAAGGGCCCAGGTATTGTCATGTCTTCCATTTCGGGGGTCTAGGAGGAGGAGCTGGTTGCTAAGAGTGACAGGGTTTCTGTTTCGATTGATAGGCTTGGATCGTGTAAGCCTTTGCTCACTGTATAGCATGTATCTGACTTTAACCATGTGCCTCACCCAGTTGTGTATAGACATAAGACAGTAAATAGGTGTTCACCCTGAAAGTTCCCTCAGAGGATAGAGTGTACCTTACTGTGCATGCACCCAGAAGTCATTCAGGCAGATCAGGCTCCTACCTCCTATACTAAGATATGCTCTGGAATACATGTCCAGGGGAATACACAAAAGGGGAGTTACCAGACCTGCAAGAACTGCTCCGAAGTTAAAGGTGCTTAATGACCTGAGTTCAATTCCTGGAACCCACACTGAAAAGAGAAGACTAACTCCAAAAAGTTAACCTCTGACCCCTATAGAGACACTATGGGATTTGTGTGGCATATGCCCATACTCATAGACCCAAGAATAATAAATAAAATAAGTTGTTTAAGAAGATGAGTTGTGGGCTGGTAAAATGGTTCAGCAGGTAAGAGCACCAACTGCTCTTCCAAAGGTCCTGAGTTCAAATCCCAGCAACCACATGGTGGCTCACAACCACCCGTAATGAGATCTGATGCCCTCTTCTGGTAGGTCTGAAGATGGTTATAGTGTACTTATTTATAATAATAAATAAATCTAAAAAAAAAAAAAAAGAAGGAGAGTTGCCACATAGCTACTAAAGAAAACTATTGTTTAGAGATGAGGGTGCACATGGTCCATGCTATATGGAGTCCCAGTTCACCGAGCTATTTATTCCCTGTGCTTGCCTGCCTCACTTAGGTACCTTGGGTATAGACCCAAACTGTGTGTCAAACCTTGAGAAATGAATACCAGCCATATTTTTATGCAATATTTGAAAAATTCAAATCAGTGTCAAAATTCAAATAATGAAAGAAAATCATCATCATCATAATGCAATTATTATGATAGTATAATAATAATTCATAATGTAATTCAGGCCACAGCCCTGCATCATGAAAATAGCCTCCAATCAGTCCTGATCTCTTGGCTGAAGTAGCAGTTAGCCCTAGGCAGTTAAGTCTCTACATGACAGACAGATCAATGGCACAACAGGAAAAATAGACTAGCTTTATCAAGTCCTGGTGGCTTGGTGTATGTCTGTGTGTCTGTGTGTCGTGGGGGTGAGTGTGTGGAGGTGAGTGCGTGAGTGTGTATGTGAGTGTGAGTGTATGTGAGTGTGAGTGTGTATATGAGTGTGTGAGTGTGTATAAGTGTGTGTGTGAGTGTGTGTGTGAGTGTGTGTATGAGTGTGTGTGTGCTGTATATTCACACATGTGTGTACCTGCATGTGGAGGCAGAGGAGGACATCAGGTGTCCTCCCCTTGAGACAGGGTCTCTCCTGAACCTGGAGCTAAACTGGCAGCAAGACAGCCACAATGATCCTTCTGTCCCCACACTCCCACACACAGTGCTAGGGTAACAAGTGCACATATGGCCACACCCAGCTTTTTATGTGGATGCTCGGGACCCGAACTCACGTCCTCGTAGGTGTGTGGGAAGCCTTCTCTACCCACCGAGCCTCCTCCACGGCTCTAGATATAGCTTGGTTTTTATTGTGCATATTTCAGTAAGTTCTTCCACTGTGTCTAAAGTATGGGAAAATATAAGTATGTTTGGGGAATCCGTTTCCTTCTGCCTTGGGCTGAACCAGAGTGCGGTCCCAGCTGCAACCTGGGGCCCGAACAGAGCCTGGCAAGCAGTGGGAGCCAGAAGTGTCTGATGAGACCATGAGAGTCGGTGAGGGGACACTGAAAGTGTCTGGAGCAGACAGAGTTCTCGGCCCTCGCTGCACTAAATGGAGTTTTCTTTTGCGTAAATACAATTCGGCTTCCAAGTCAAGCCTATGTTCTCCAGCTTCCTCATCAGCCTTCCCCAGACTGGATCAGACATAAGACAGTAAATAGTCTCTAGAGTCTGAGCAACAAGAACCTGGGCGTGGGCGGTGTGGTCCCCGGCTCCGCGTGGGCGGTGCAGTCCAAGGCTGGGAGGGGGCGGTGCAGTCCGTGGCTGGGGCGGTGTGCAGTCCGCGGCTGGTGGAGGGGGGCGGCCACTGGGGTGTGTCTGACTTCTGACCCTGGAGCTTCTCCTAATGAGGCTAGTCACAGCGGCCTCATTCCAGCCAGGGCATAGCTCCTAAGTGGGTCACGGGGTGAGGGCCTCACAGTGGGGAAGCCAAGGATCCTCAGACCTCGCTCCCCAGGCAGTGGGGTTGAGCTTGGGGACCGAGGCCAGGAGCCAACCAGTCGCTCCTTTAGTTCAGAACTTCTTTCTCCTTTGTATAGAGCAAGCAAAGATGGAGGACTTTCTGCCATGGCACTGTGGGAGGGAACAGCAGAGCCTGTGGGTCAAACGGAAAGGCAGTGGGTATTGTTACGGTATACCTAAGACCCAGCAGCACCCATGGTGCCCTGAGTGTGCCCAGCACCTACAGTGGTTCAGCTCTGCAAGCATCCCACTCTACCTGGGCCAGAACCATGTCCCAAGCACTGGGGATAGAGCTGGGAGCCCAGGCCAGGAAAAACATATGTCTTTGAGGGGAAGAAGGAAGACGATAAATGAGAGAAATCAGGAATACAGAGAAAAGTCAGAGATGTTGATACGAATCTGTGGTCCCACTGTTGGGAGGCTGAGACAGGAGGATCACCAGTTGGAATCCAGCCTGGGCTTCATAGACAGAGCCTCTATTAGAAAGAGGGAGAGGCAAGAGAGAGAGAGAGAGAGAGAGAGAGAGAGAGGGAGAGAGAGAGAGAGAGAGCGCAATGAGGAGCCTGAACTTCCGTGGGGATGGGGGTTCAAAGAAGCTGTATTTGAACATAAACCTAAAGGAGGTGGAGAAACAGATGCCCAGGAGAAAGGGAGGGGCTAGCATATGCTGAGAAGTCTGCCCGGTCAGCATGAAAACCAGCAGAGAGGCCAGTAAGGCTGCAGCGGGGCAGGAGTTGGGGGCCGCAAGGGGACCAGCTTCTGCGGTGAAGCAGGAGCCCCGGGATTCAGAGAGGAAAAGCCAGGCTGAATTCTCTTTCAGAAGAACGCTGGCTGCTTCCCAGGGAGGTATGATCAGAACTGGGGAGAGCCTTAAGAGAAGCGCTGCGGTCCATCTGACAGACTCTGTTCACTCTAGGAGGTAGAGTGAGGAGCACAGCAGGCTGCATCCATTTTGAAAACGGAACAACCACAGATAAAGATTTGAAGCAGGGGCCAAGGAGGCTGTCAATAAAATGTGTGCTTTGCAAGCATGAGGTATTAAGTTCAATCCCCAAAACCCACATTAAAAAAATAAAAATAAAAAGCCAGAAGTGACACACTGTAATTCTAGCACATGGTGGAGGCATGCCTACACACACACACACACACACACACACACAAATACAAACACACACATACACCATATACACACATGCGTCACACACACACTGCACACACACATACATATACAAATATACACTCATACACCACACTCACACACAACAGAGATTTTAAAAATAAAAATCATCACGTTACTATTTTGACCAGATTCAGATGAGAAGGGCCGGTTGGACATTAGTTCATTCCGCGGCCCTTGGATTGGATCCCCACCCCCACCCACCTCAAGACCCAGCTCTCTGCTCACAGCTGCCTCTCAGACAGCCGAGATCCCTCCATCCTATAACAAACACCAGGCAAAGTGCTTAAGGACCGCTGTTTATTTTATTTCTTTAATGAGAAAACCTTCGCGTTCCTCCCGAGTTCAGCTGTGTTTATTTACATTGGGCTGGGCTCTGGGTCTGCTTCAGCCTGAGGTCTGACAGGCTGAGGAGCCCCAGCCCCGGCAAAACACAGTCCTTAGAACTCTATAAAGTAGACTCTCAAAATAAATACTGCCTAATTCGCTCGGCAGAGGTGGATTAAGTCAAGATGAATACAATTTAGAAAGGATCTGCTGAGGAAGTGGGAGATTTTGTTGCCCCACTGGGGTTGAGCTCGCATCAGAATCTTTTCTCCACCTTCAGACTTTGACAGTTAAACTATTTGGTTCTTATGACTCATGAAGAAACAGCCTGGACCGATGCTTCCGACCACAATTTTTTTTTTGTGGTGGTATTAGGGGTTGGGGGTAACTTTCCTAGCCACTTCCCCCGTCCTGTAAGGCATCTGCTGTTGTTTTGGGGTGGACCAGGAGGGAGCCGGAGATGCTTTGAAAGATGGTGTTGTAGTCCGTGCAGGTGAATGACAGTCATGGGGCCTCCGGCAGGAGGTGGTACCCTTTTTGTCATCTTAATCCCTTGTAATAGCGTAACCCCAAGCAGGAGCCTGAGGCCTGTGCTTATACGTTTTCTTGGCATTAAAGGCTTCCATCCAACAGAAAATATAGGTTTTGGTGACTGCTAGAGGTTAGCTGAAAAGCGTTCATTACGTTCTTTCTTTGAAGTCACGGCTGGCTGTCACTTGGAAAAGCTGTCTGCTTGTGGAATCCCACCCCACCCCCACCTCCAGCTTGGGTTGAGGGTTAGGGGGGCCAGTTAAGGGCTTAGAAAGTGCAGCCTGCTCCCTTTGCCAGCCCTGTCCCTGTCCCACCTGCCGGAGGGGAACCTGAAAGGAGAAGAAAAACCGCTGAAAACCTAAGGGAACCCGATGGGAATGGGGTGAGAGGTTCTTTTGTTCTCTAAATACAGGGGCTGTGCTCTCCGTGGTCCTGGGGAGAAAGGTCCACTGAAAGCGGAAACAATGGCAGGGGTTTCCTTTTCAAGCTGAGAGGGTGCAGACAGCCCCCAGCGCCCACCTGTGCGTCATGCTCTTTAGTCTCCAACAATAGGGGTTTTGAGCAACGTCCAAAGGTTGCTAGGATTCCTGGAGCCTCCAGAGATGAAGGGAGACTGGATGAGTGGCGGGTGGGCATCAGCACTGAGGTTGTCACGCTTGATTGACACTGCAGTGGGGTGTGTCCCTTCCCGTGCCAGCTTCCGGTACTCCCCACAAAGTGTGTGGACTTGGGGGCCCCTCTACGGCGGGAGGCGGAAAACCCCCACTAGGACCTCACTCTAAGTAGGAACCTAGAGCTAAAGGATCCCTCTGGGGACACCACGGGGTCACTTGGTGGAATATCATTTAGTCAAGAAGAGGCATGGAGCCGTGTCACGTGGGGCAATGTGTGAACGAAAGCTGCAAAAGTGGAAGAAGTAAGAGAAGAGGCGGAGCCTTGCATGGCTTCTGAGCACGTGTCCAGGGAGCTAGCTATGACGTGGCTGCTGGTGACCTAGGGAAAGCGTGGTAGAGAAGCAGTGTTTTGTGGGGATTTGTAGGTTTTTTTCAGTGAGGAAAACTCTGAGGAGTAGATGGAGGTGGTAGCTGCCCCTGAATTACAAACTCCAAAACAAGTGTATGGACTGGAAAGATGGCTCAGAGGTTAAGGACACTGCTCTTGCGAAGGAGCGGGGTTTCCATTCCCAGCATCACAGGGTGGCTCATGGAATTCCAGTTGGAGAGAACCTGACACCCTCTTCTGACCTCTCTAGATATCAGGCAAACATATGGAGCACAGACACACATGTAGGCAACACACCCATATTCATAAAATAAATTAATTTTTAAAAACTACCAGACACGGTAGGGTGGAGCACGCCTGTAATTCCTGTACTTTGAGAAGTGGTGGGGACTGGAAGCAGAGGGATCGAGAGTTCAAGGGCAGCCTCCATACATAATACTCCATTAAAAAAAAAAAAAGTTTGTTTTATTTTGGGTTTTGCTAAGGATGGAATCCAGGGTCCATGTATGCTCAGTAAAACACACACACACACACACACACACACACACACACAATATTTTTTAAAACAATCAGAAGTTCAAAGTCATCCTCAGCTACACAGAGGAGGTTCAAGACAGAAAGAGACTTTTTTTAAAAAGATTTATTTAGCCGGGCAGTGGTGACACACGCCTTTAATCCCAGCACTTGAGAGGCAGAGACAGGCAGATTTCTGAGTTCCAGGCCAGCCTGGTCTACAGAGTGAGTTCCAGGACAGCCAGGGCTACACAGAGAAACCTTGTCTTGAAAAACCAAAAAAAAAGGTATTTATTATATATAAGCACACTGTAGCTGTCTTCAGACACACCAGTAGAGGGCGTCAGATCTCATTACAGATGGTTGTGAGCCACCATGTGGTTGCTGGGAATTAAACTTAGGACCTTCGGAAGAGCAGCCAGTGCTCTAACCGCTGAGCCATCTCACCAGCGCCAGGAGGAGACTTTGATGGCCTCTACACCAAGCACTGCTGAGTGTTTGGGGTCGTTGTGAGCTCAGGGGATCCTGTGGGAAGCAAGTACATACTTACCACAAAAAAGAAGTAGTGCCCGTTATAAAGAGAGAACTCCCCACGTCTTAGTAATCATGCAAAGCAAAAGCTCGTTAAACATGGAGGGTTTCTCCAGCTCAGCTCACCACGGCTCCCAGCCCTGCGTCCAAGGACAGCAGGCTCTTGGGCTGTTGACCTCTTCCATTCTGTGTGCCAAATACGGCCCACTAGCTCTCTTTGTAAATAAAGTTTTATTGACACACAGCCACTCCCTGCACTTATGTATCGTCCGAGGCTGCTTTTGTGTTGCCCCAGAAGGGCTGAGGGGTTATAGTCGAGACCACAAAGAGCATAGGGCCTTGTATGCTTTGTATTAAAAAAAAAAAAAAAAAAAAAAAAAAAAGTGCATCCTCTTGTGGTCTAGAGTGTACACTCTGAAATCAGATGGCTCAGGTTCAAAGCCAGCCTCATCCCCTAGCTGTCTTCAACAAGTTGTGCCTTCTCAGTTTCAAAGTTGGAATGTGCACATTAACACGTACATCACAGGTATTTAGAAGGGGTCAGCTCTGTGGCAGGCAGATCTTATAAAGTAAGTGAATGGCAGTGTCTTACAGATTTGAGTCTTAAACCACATGTGGTAATGAATACCTGTGATCCCAGCACTCAGAGGCCAGACTGAAGCAAGGACGATTAGGGTTCAAGGCCAATCGGACCCTCTATCAAAAAAAAAAAAAAAAAAAAAAAAAAGAATGGGAGAAAGAAAGGAAGGAAGGAAGAAGAGAAAAGAGAAAAAGAATTTAATTTCAAGAACCAAATAGGTTCTGTCATGTGGTTGTGTTTCAATAAAACTTTATTTATGGACACAAAAAGAAGTAAATTTTTAGAAACGGGCCCCTGGAACCAGTAGTGGGGCCTGATGCCTGGAGTCTAACCCTGGGGAGGCAGGAGATAACCTTCCAGTTTCAAGTCTGGGACACAGAGCAAAATTATGTCTCAAAGAAATAAAAACCATGCTATTGGCTGTGTCCAGTGCTGTGTCTGTGAGAGGGGATCTGAGGATTGCAAGGCAAAAAGCAGGAACCATGGGGTGCTGGTAGGGATAGGGTGTCCCATCTATCCCTACGTGTTCAAAGCATCTCTGTAGACACACCAGGCTACACTGTCATCCACTCCTCTCCATCCTGGACCATCCTGGAGCTGGCTCATGTCAGGGTGACAGTCTCAACCTGGCTTTCAAAATTTTCCCACTTGCAATAGAGACGGCCGCTGGGTCCAGGGCAAGCAAGATGGAGTCCTCGGCCTCCTCTGTGCTTCTGGCTTTGGGTTTCTGGTCTTGGATTGAGTGAAAAATGCTCCGTCTTGAAGGCATTGTGTTCTTTAAACATAAACGACTTAAAACCAATAACAATCCATGTGCTGTGAGGTTACCTGACACCCGGAGAGCGAGCAGGCTGCTCTCTTCCTCTTGATGCTGACTCCATCCCCGGTCCTCAGTTGGCTCTTGTCATGGTGACGGAATTTATCCCGAGGTCTTTAGTGGAGGTCTTGTTCATACAGAAAAACCCATGTGTTGATATTCTCCTATTTTTCTCACTCTCCTGCTCTCTGGAACTGCCAAGCAAGCGAGTTTAAGGGGCTTTGGTCTGTGTTGTTTTCCTTTCCTGTTCAAACACATGAATTAACCTTTTTTTTTTCTTCCCGACCATCATTTTCTTGTCTTTCTCTTTTAAAAAGTTTTTTTTTTCTTTTGCTTTCTCTAACAAGCTGATCTGTTTTCCAGGAGTTTCCAAGTAATTAAACCCAATTAAAACCATTAAATTCATGCTTTTAATGACAACTTTATTATTTAAGGCTAACCGCAAGGAGGAGGTTTAACTGGCCTAGCCTTCCACTGGGTACTAATCCGCCCCTAACCTCTGGCTGACACTCAGAGAGATAAACCCCACAGAATAAGCGAGCTGCTTTAATGAATAGCTTTAATTAGTACTTTTCTTCCTCCTGGCAGAGTAATTATTTGTTCGGCTTCTAAACAACTACTTGGCAGGAATATTTAAAGGCCCAGTAGATTTAGTGCCGTGATGGCTTCAATTGGTTTTGTGTACGCAGGTGTTTTTTTTTTTTCTTTTTAAGGAAGGGGGGGGTCTTCATACCAAAATGGGTGCAAAAGTGTATCATCCTGCATATCATACTGAAGTCGAGGGTGGCAGGGTAATTGACACAGAACAAAAAGCAAGGTGACCGCAGCCTGCGGGCTGCGAGCCAGCTCTAGAGTTGGCGAGACACCACTCTGTGCACGGAACGTGGGCAAGCCCAGACAGCACCACTCAGAGACACAAGCCTGGCTCCAGGGCAGTCTGGGTCCTGACAGGAGAGGAAAGGGCCTGGGGTGGCGCGGTGCCAAGCCATCACCCTCCCTCTGCCCCCAAACCTTTCTGCAGGTGGCATCTGAAAAAGGAAGAACTAAGTTTACAGGATAGGTGTGTGTGACCAGAGAGGCGCATGAATGGCCAATCCTGAAAGCAGGGGCTTGCCTGTGACCAGACTGTCCTTATTGACCCATCTCTCAGAAGTGGGCACTGTGGCTACTCAGGTCAGGATGAGGGGCATGAAGTTAAGTGAGCTGTCCCCAAGTCACCTTCAGAAAATACAGGAGGCAGAGTCCCAGCATGCACCCTCAGTGTGGTCCCCAGTGTGGGGACTACAGACTCTCACTTCCTCCTTGAGACATGAAAGAGGCATCTCCCGCCCTTGGGGTTGGGAGATTTTAACTAGGGGTAGGGGTAGGGTCTCATGCAGCCCAGCCTGGCTTGAAACTCACTAGATAGTCAAAATGACCTTGAACGTCTGAGTCTCCATCTCCTGAGTGCTGGGATTACTGGCACATAACCACCTCTGGGGTTATGGCATTGACTGGGTTAGGATGGAACTACTGCTTTGTGCGAGCTAAGAAGGCCCTCTACCAGCCCCAGCCCTGGGTTTCTTTGTGGTTTCTTCAATTTTTGTTTATACTGTAGTTTAGTTTGTGCCCGTGTTAGAAAGCTAGCTTCATTTCAGCGTTTTTCCACCCTGGATTCAAAGTTAGTTTGCTAACGCTGCCGTCTGAGAATCGCACTTTTTCTTCATCTCAAGTCCTTCAGACTGGGCCTTCAAAACTGGAGTGATGGCTCCTGGGGCCTGTTGGGCCAAGTCTGGAGAAGTCTGTGGTTGTCATGGTTGGGTGGAAGGGAGAGGTTGCTATTGGGATTAGGGGTGGAGATTAGATATGCAAATACCCAGAAGGCCTCCTCTGGAAATATATAACCACTGAGCTGGGGGCCTCAGAGAGGCTCCGTGAGGTATGTACATGCAATAATGCAAGCCTGGGGACCTGAGCTGGCATCCTTGGTGCCCATGTGAAAGCCGGGCATGGCAGTGCACACCATATTGCTGGGTGGTAGGGAAAGGAGAGTAGAGACAGGAGGCTCCCCAGCGACCGACCAGCCTGACTGAAGCACCAAGCTCCAGCTTCAGTGAGAGACTCTCCTTCAAAGAAAAAGTGGAGAGTGAAAAAGGAAGATGCCCAACGTCTACCTCTGCCCTGTACACCTCAGTTCACGCATGCACATGGGTGTACAACACACACACACACTCACATACACAAACACTATACATACCACCTATACACCCACAACTCACATGCATATCACACACACACAACACACACGCACAACACACAGTCAGAGAACAACTCTGCAGAGTTGATTCTCTTCTTCTATCCTTGTTTGGGTCCCAAGAATCAAATTCAGATTGCCAGATTAACAGGCAAGTGCCTTTACCCACAAAGCCATTTTGCTGGCCCCAGCTTAAATCTTAAAAAGTAGACAACTGCCGGCTTAAAATAGGCATTTATCAAAAGAAACGTGATCGTTGCCTTCATTGCAGAGACAGTAAAGCATTTTGTTTTATGTCATTGTCTCTGCAAAGATATATTCAGGGAATGAAGTTTTTAGTTTTAGAGGTTTTGTTTGTTTATTTGGAAAGTCCTGGGTTTGAATCCCAGCTTTTGCCTCTTGTTAGCAATGTGGTCTTGGAGTCTTGATTTGTCTGGAGGAAAGAGGCTGGGAAATAAGATGCTTTCTTCTGACATGTAGTATGCATGGAATCAGAACACTCCTACATTTAAAAAAAATACATAAAAAATTTTTAAAGGCTTTTTTTTTAAAAAACTGGGCTATAAACTGGGTATGGTGGTACATGCCTTTAATCTTAGCACTCAGAAGGCAGAGGCAGGTGGATCTCTGTGAGTTCCACACCCTAATTAAACTGCTGTGGGTGACAGGGCAGATGGCTGTCATTCTCTGTTACGTTCTGCCGGATCAGCCTCCCTCCCACTCCCGGGTGTGGTGATGGATGGGTGGTGTGTGTGTGTGTGTGTGTGTGTGTGTGTGTGTGTGTGTGTGTGTGTGTGCTACCACACCTAAGTGCCTCCAGAGGCCAGAGCCACAGGTGATTGTCAGATACCTGACATGGGTGCTGGGAACCAAACCTCTGGCAGATTAGCAAGCTCTCCACCGCTGAGCCACCCACCCCCTGGTCCATCCCCGGTCCCGGGGAACCAACTGCTGCCCAGGTGGTTCCAAGCCACGCCCCTTGCCTTCCCATGTGATTATTGCACATCCGATTGATTTCGTTTTAGAAAAGACTTTCCCTTTTTATAGTTTTGCCGTCTCTCTCCCACCCAAGAAATAAAACCACACATCCCAAGAGAGCGTAGAAGCCACCAGGCTGGTGTCTAAAGCAGCCCACAGGATGAAACCGGCTCCTTGAACTAGAAGAATTTCATCACAAAGGAATTAGAATTGGGTCCCCGTGCTTCGTGGGGATCCAGAGTACTGTCTCTGCCCCAAGGGCAGCCCCACCATCCCTTTCTAGCCCCCTAACCCAAGGCATGCACGGACCACCACGATGCCATCAAAGTTCATTCCAGAAACCCGCAGAACATTAGGACTCGCTGGAAAAATCTGCCGAGTCTGGGCCTGGTTTATTGCTTCTCAGGGAGACAGCCACCCGCAAACATCCTAGGCCAACAAGAATGGCATTCCGTCTTCCCCGCCCTGCCCCGACAGAGCCTTTCCGGAGGCGTGTTCCACAGTCTCGAGGCTCTGGCTTTAATTGCCCTTTGTTTTTCAAGTCATCCTCGTAGATGGTGCTTGTTTAGCAAGTTAACCACTGACCCTTCTTTAATCGGAAGAGCATGCGATGGTTAGGGAAGTGCCTTTCAAGTGCCTGGCATCTCTGGCTGCACCATGAGACATCAGCTGCTCTTGCTTTCGTCTTTGATGAGGGCGCTCGAGTCCTTTACAGGAGTCTGTGGGATAGGAACTGTACTGGGGACTCTGGGCCAGGTGTGTTTAACCCTCTGTGCACCGTTGGCTGATACGGGGTTCATGTGGATCTGAAAGCGTAGTGAGGAAGCTGCCACGATTTCGGTTGTATTTGACCGGGTCACACTGTCGATTGTGCCACTAAAGCCAGCAGAGCAGGCTGGTGTGTCATGGAGGGTGTTCAGGTGTTCGGGATCCATCCAGCAGGCAGCTGGAGGTGCATGGAAGGCTTCCCTCAAACTCCACACCTGAGTTCTTCTTCTTTTAGATTATCTGTCCTTTAAAACATTAATAAGTATGTGCAAGTATGTCTGTGGCAGGGTATAGACACATATTTGGATTTATGTGTATATGTATGTACGTGTGAATATATATGTATATGCACACATACATATCTATGGTTCATTGTGAATGCACATATGTGTGCAGCTGGCCAGCAAGCTCCAGGAACCCACCTGTGTCTGGCCCACCTCCAGCACCAGGTTACAGGTGAGCCACCACCCCTGGCCTTTACCTGGGTGCGGGGGATCCAGACTTAGGTCCTCATGCTTGCATAGCTGGAACTTTACTGACTGAGCCATCTCCCCTGCCTCTGTGACAGTGTTCAGTATTCGTATCAACGCAAGGGTGTTTGACAGGCTTCTTTCTGTTGAGATGTGGATTTTCCATTTTGCTCTCTTTGTCTCCCTCGGCTGGATGGTTCAGTCTGATTGCAGAAGATTGCAAAAGTCCCCATCTTTTGCAACTCACCATCAGTTCTGTATGGATCATCTCTCAGTAGGTGCCTTGCTCATGAATTTATCAGTGTCTTTTGTCCTAGTTCTGACCAAATACCTAAAAAAAAACAACTTAGGGAAGGAAGGGGCCGCTTTGACCCACAGTTTTGGGGGCACAGTCCGTGGTGTCTGGGAAAGCGTGGGGACAGGAGGCCACATGGTATCCTCAGTCAGGATGCGAATAGCAAATGGTATCTATCAAATGTGAAGACCCACCCCTACTGACTCACTTCTCTAGTAAGGCTCCGCCCCCTACAGGTTCCACAACCTTCCAAAGCAGCGCCACCAATTGGGTGCCAAATGTTCAAACGCTTGAACCTGTGGGGGCTTCTCACATTCAAACACAATAAGGAATATGGATCTTTTCCCCTAGGTTAAAAAAGCAAAGTGGTATTTCAGAATATATTGCCAGTTATTCTTAATTGTTTTGATCCAAGAAAAGCCTGCATGTTTTTTTTTTTTTTTTTTTTTTTTTTTTTTTTTTTTTTTTTTTTTTTTTTTTTTTTTTTTTTTTGTTTTGTTTTGTTTTGTTTTTCGAGACAGTGTTTCTCTGTGTAGCCCTGGCTCTCCTGGAACTCACTCTGTAGACCAGTCTGGCCTCGAACTCAGAAATCCACCTGCCTCTGCCTCCCAAGTGCTGGAATTAAAGGTGTACGCCACCACTGCCCGGCTCTGCATGTATTTTTAAATTCATGAGATTATATACAGATAAGTATTTGAAAAACAGCAGCCCCCACCTTTGCTTTCTGCCAGGAGGCAACAATTTTCAACTTGTGCTGAACCATTTAGACGCTTAATTCCAAGCTTCTTCTTTCTGTCTTCTCTGTGATCTCTGACTTCACAAAATGCAAAATAAAAAATTTAGTTCTCTGCCAGGCGGTGGTGGCACATGCCTTTAATCCCAGCACTTGGGAGGCAAAGACAGGCAGATTTCTGAGTTCAAAGCCAGCCTGGTCTACAGAGTGAGTTCCCGGACAGCCAGGGCTACACAGAGAAACCCTGTCTCGAAAACAAAACAAAACAAAAACAAAAATTTAGTTCTCAAGGAAGTCTGGGGCCATAGCCCAATGGTGGAGCACTCACCTAACATGTGCAAAGGCCCTGGGTTCCCTCCCAGCACCAAAAGAATAAATACATCACAAAAGGCCTTTAATCCTAGCACTTGGGAAGTGGAAGAAGAGAGCCAGGGGTCCAAGACTAGCTTTGACTATGTGTAGTAAGGTTGAGGCCAGCCTGGGCTACATGAGGCCCTGTCAAAAACAAAAAGAAAGAAGGTCCTGTCTCTCACCCTTGGGGTGGTCACAGGCACAGACCTCCCGCTCACGCCCTGCCTCTATCAGCCTCATATCAGCCTCATGTATGACCTCAACTTTATTCATATCTGCGATTTGGTCTCTTAGAACTGCATAAATACTTTCCACAGAGAAGCAGATTTTCCGCACAGGGGTTGTTTTGTCCTGAGTCAGTCCCTTTGGGCCAGGTGGCTCTTCTCCTCTCTCCTCCTGCGTGAGAGAGCCACTCACACTGAGAGAGCCAATGCCCTCACAGTCAGGTGCACGGCGGGCATGCCTTTCATAAGGGCTGTGCAGGGGCACCTAGGGAAGGCACACAACCGTCCCTGGGTCACATGGACTCCCGTCAGGCTCCAAGAGGTTTGTTCCCGGCTGCCTTCTGCAGTTACAGGGTCTCCGTCTGCCACCTCCTGGCCAGAACCCTGAACGGGAGTCTCTGATGCCCTGAGGAGGTGTCTTGTCCTGCTGCTCCACAGCTGAGTGTGAAGCCAAGGTCGGCAGCCTCGCTTCCTTCGTTTGTGCTTTTCCTTGTTGTCTTGTTTCTTTATTATTATTATTATTATTATTATTATTATTATTATTATTATTATTTTGTTTTATTTTTAAGGTCAACAGAGGTTTGTGTTTGGAATTATTTACTTTTAGAGCAAGAATGCCTCTGTCTCTGTCTCTCTGTCTCTCTGTGTGTGTTCTCTCTGTCTCTGTCTCTCTCTCTCTGTGTGTGTGTACATGCATGTGTGTGCGTGTACACGTGTGTGTGTGTGTACATGTGTGTGCATATATGCTGGTGCCCATGGCCAGTGGACCATCTGAGCTGTTATTACGAAGTGCCATTCGCCTTAGTTTGAGACAGTTCTCACTGGCCTGGAGCTCCTCAGTTGGGCTAGTCTGCCCTCCCAATGCTGAGGTTATAAATCTGCACACCACACCGAGCAGTGTATGTACATTCAGGCATGGGGAGTTGAACTCAGGTCCTAGTACTTGCACGGCAAACCCCTTACTGCCTGAGCCGTTTCCCCAGCCCTCGGTCCACTGCTCACTTAAGTTGTTTGTTCTCACCTGGTTTCTGTTGATGTGCTAATCCCAGTGACCAAAGGCAGCTTAGGGGAGGAAAGGGTTTATTTGATTTCTACTTCAGGTCACAGATCCTCACTGAAGGAAGTCAGGGCGGGAACGTAGAGGTAGGAGCGGTGAAGGAACACTGCTCCTCACTGAATTGCTGGCTCATACTTAGCAAGCTTTCCTACATAGCCTGGACCCACTTCCTAAGGATGATTCACAGAGCACAGGGCCCTTCCGTACCAGTCACCAATCAAGACAGTCTCTCTCAGACGTGGCGAACAGCCAGTCCAACGGAGGCAACTCCTCAACTGAGGCGCCCGCTTTCCAGAGGACTCTAAGTTGTGTCTGGTTGACAGTCAAAACTGACCAGCACACACTCAAACCCACCGTCATCTGCAAGTCCGCTCCTCACTGTCTTTATCCTGGAGCCCGGGCATAGGTGGATAGATCTCTCTGTGGAGAATGTGGGAGACTGCAGGGCCCTTAGAGCTCCCACCTGGACTTGAGATATCACTTGTGCCACATACACCTGAGCCCTCAGGGCCCAGCAGATCCATTTTCTAAAGGCTTTTGGGACTCACAGTCTCTGTGCAGGGGCGGTTCATCTCTGACTTCACCGGCTGGAAACACTGTTAGCTTTTATCTAGCTGTACCCCGAGCCACTGGAGAAACAACTTTAAAAAGGAAAGATTAACTCTGCTCACATGTTCCAGAGGGTTCTGCCCATGCTTGGTTGGTCCTGCGCCCTCAGACAGAACAGCATGGCAGCTGGAGTGTGAGGAAGGCGCTGGTTACCTCGTGTGTGGGGGGGGGAGCCGGAGTGTGAGGAGGGCGCTGTTCCCCTGGGGTAGTGGGGAAACCGGAGTGTGAGGAGGGCGCTGGTTACCTTGGGGGGGGGGGCTGGAGTGTGAGGAGGGCAGTGTGAAGAGGGCGCTGTTCACTTCGTGGGGAAGCAGGAATAAAGCAGAGAGGGAGGGAAAGAGAGAGGAAGGTATACAACAGTTAACATCAGCCCACATTGGCCTACTTCCTCTAGCTAGGCCCCACCCTCTGAAGTTTCCAGAAACTCCCAAAGTAACAACCAGATAGGGACCAAACTTGAGCTTGTGAGGACAGTTCAGAACCAAACCAAACACTGACACACACACACACACACACACACACACACACACACACACACGCACATGCACACACACACACACACACACAAGCTAAGCAGCAGAGGTGGTGGTGGTGCACACCTTTAATCCCAGCACTTGGGAGGCAGAGGCAAGTGATCTCTGAGTTCAAGGCCAGCCTGGTCTACAGAGTGGGTTTCAAGACAGCCAGGGCTACACAGAAAAACCCTGTCTCCAAAAAACAAAAAACAAACAAACAACAAACAAAACAAACAAACAAAAAAAAAAAAACCCAGGCTGGAGAGATGGCTCAGCCTTAAGAGCACTGACTGCTCTTCTAGAGGACCTGAGTTCAATTCCCAGCAACCACATGGTGGCTCACAACCATCTGTAATGGGATCCATTGCCTTCTTCTGGTGTGCTGGTGTACATGGAGACAGAGCACTCATATTCATAAAATAAATAAATAAATCTTTAACAAAAGGAAACAAAATAACCAAACACACAGCCCTTCCTTCATGGGCCAGACATAACAGACCACCGGCCATGTTCACTGTACACTGGCATGTCTCACCCTCGGGGGTGGGCGACTGGGATCCCTGACAGAAGCAACCTGAGGAAGGGAGGAAGGGCTTATTTCCATCCGTGGTTCGAAAGTGCAGTCTCTCACTTGGATAGAAGTCGCGATGGCTCAAGCCTGAGGCAGCTGGTTAGTTTGGGTCCCCGGTCTGGGAGCAGAGGCAAATGAAGGCTCTGCCCAGCTCCTTTCCCATCTTTCCTTCTTCACTTGATTTGGGATCCCAGCCCAGACAATGGCACTGTGCACACCTGCTTGGGTCTTCCCACCAGGCAAAGCTTTCTGGACACGTCATCACAGGCACACCCAGCGTGTGTTCCCACGAGTCTGTGTCCGTAGAGTTGTCAATGAACCACTATGGTAGCCAACTGTGTCGTACGTAGTGGGGTGGGGAATGGACACACTGGCATGACTCAACTGTTTCACACCGTATGCTCTGACCAGCTTGCTCCTGTCCCCCTCACGGTTTCTCAGAGATCGCTGGTAGCCATCACTCCAGAGTGACGTCATTTTATAATATTTTCTCTCCTGGTGTAGACAAGCTACGCCGTCTCTCAGCCACACAAGAGCTGAGAGCTATCCGGAAGAGCAGGGATTTCCAGCCGCCTTCCAGAGCCCCAGAGGCCACATGTGCAGAAAACTGTCCCTTCTCTTTCCCACAGGACACCACCACGTCAGTGCGCATTGGCCTAATGATGGAGGAGATGATCTTCAACCTCGCTGACACACACCTGTTCTTCAATGACCTGGAGGTCAGCACGCAACGCTTGCTCTCACAGTTGCTGGGGTTACTCGCATTTAGTTGGGGGTAGGGGGTTCTATCTCTAATAGAATTTTTTCCTTTTTTTTTTTAAATTCCTTTTTTTTTTTTTTTAACTTTTTTGAGACAGAGTTTCTCTGTGTAGCCCTGGCTGTCTTAGAACTCACTCTGTAGACCAGGCTGGCCTTGAGCTCAGAGATCCGATGAGTACTGGATTGTGTGTGTGTGTGTGTGTGTGTGTGTGTGTGTGTGTGTGTGTGCTACAAGAAGAGGTTATCAGATCCCCTGAGGCTGGAGCAGAGGCTGGTGTGAGGTGTGAGCCACTTTGATGTGGGTGCTAGGATCAGAATGTGGGGTTTTAGAGGAGCATCGAGCCATCCTCCATCTGTCCCATTTTTTTTTCTCAGAGACTCTAATCTCTTACTAATGACTCCTAAGAGAGTGCAGAACTGTAGTCAGTGTCCTTTGGGGGGGACACTCATGTCAGAGTGACCTTGCTGGCTCTCTTCTCTCCCTGCTCCAGTCCCATAGAGGGATGGTGGTTCTGCTAACCCAGTAAAACACGGTGGCCTCTTCCTTTTCCCTCTGAAATGCCTTTTACTTAATACGTTCAGTAAGGCAGGCTAGCGTAGATCCTCTTGGGGCAGCAATGCTTAGCGGAGGGGCCGGAGTGGAAGCGCTTTAAAAAAGAGTTTACATTCTTCTGGTGTATGTTTTACCAAGAGGGAGAGGGAAGAAAGAGAAGGGAGAGGGGAGAGAGAGGGGGCAGGGGGAGAAGGAGAGGGAGAGAGAGGGAGAGAAGGGTAGAGAGGGAGAGGGGGGAGGGGAGGGAGAAAACACTCTTACTGTGTTTGCCTTTGGACCCCTGAGCAAGATGCAGAAAGTGTCAGACATAGCTTAACTCATTTGTTTAGACCTAGTCTATGTTGAAAGATTTGGGGATAAATTCAAATGAAAAACATATTTAAAGAGAACTCCTTGGGGCCAGTCAGATGACTCAGAAAGTAAAGGTGTCTGGGGCATCCTAATTTTGATCCCAGAACCCACACAAAGCTAAAAGGAGAGAATGGAATCCGCAAACTTGTCCTCTGGCCTCGCCTATGCACTGTGGCACACGCACGTACTCACCTCAGATTTATGTGTGCACGCGCATACACAGTAATAATTTCTAAATTTTAACATCAGAGAAAGGAAGCTCTAGAAGAATAAAGTAAATAAAGTAAATAAAACTATAGAAACAAAGGCTGAGCGAGAGAAAAAGAGTTCTTGCCCAGGGCCAAGCTAAGCGCTGAGATCAGGTTTAAAGGCGATCTATAAGCGTCTCGGCAGACAAAGCAAGGAGGGAAATCAGACTTCACCTTCCTTGTGATAAGCGAACAGCTCTGCTCAAGGGGAAGAGGATGGATTCCCCCAGGAGACCCAATGGAGTCACAGGCTTCGAGCAGGCTCCCATTGACTGTAAGCTATCATCAGACATTCAGAACAGAATGAAAGCTAAAGGCGACCTAAATTAAGCTGGACATGAAAGGACATTTCACTGAGCAGTGGTGGCGCACACCTTTAATCCTACTACTTGGGAGGCAGAGGCAGGCAGATTTCTGAGTTCAAGGCCAGCCTGGTCTACAGAGTGAGTTCCAGGACAGCCAGGGCTACACAGAGAAACCCTGTCTCGAAAAATCAAAAAAAAGAAAAAAAGAAAAAAAAAGAAAAGAAAAGAAAGAAAAAAAGAAAAGAAAAGAAAAGAAAGAAAAAAGAAAGGACATTTCTGTCTGTCCTGAGGATGTCACCAGCACCTGGAACAGCCTTGACGATTAATCTGTGGGGTAGAAATAGTTCCAGCAAAGGCTAGACATCAAGGGCCCCTATGAAGACCACAGGGCTTCGAATGGTTTCATGGTTGAGCAATAGGAACCCCAGGCAGGCACAAGGTACTCTGTCTGTCTTGTAAGAGGGGAATCAGCCAGATTCGTGTGGGCTCCAGACAACACCTTCAGACTCCCACCCTCCTGTTTTTCACAGGCCCCAAAGTGGCCACAGCTTGTGGAGGACCATCTCAGTCACCAGACAACTGGGAATGCTCAGGGATTCTGGAGTGTACTCATTCTCCAAACCTGGTTCCACAATGTCCTCATGCCAGGTGCCCCAGAGCCCCTTGGCAGAGTTGGAACCATGTCTTCCAGGAGTAGACACATGCTGCTTGCTGAGACAGGCAGCCCCAGGGGGCCATGAAAAGCAGTTTCCCAAGGTGGGCTACAGCCAGACATGGGAGGGAGCATGGTGCCTATGTCAGGCTCTGTGCACACAGGCTTGTGGGAATAGCACCCTGTTTGCTTTCTACAAACGGGGCCCTCAGGAAACTCTCCTGCTTCCCCAACTCAACCCAGTCCATATGTCACATCGTGTCAGGTGGAGACTTCTGAAGACACCAGGAGGGTGGCAGAGGGGCCGTCACGGAGCCCATGGATTTACCTGGAATCCTGGCTTCTCTTCTGAGCTGTGATGAAACACTCTGATAAAAGCAACCTAGAGAAGAAAGGGTTTAGGTTACAGTCCACCACTGCAAGGACCCCAAAGTCTCAGGTATTCAACCCATCTAGTCACATCACATTGACAGAGCAAAGGGCAATGTGTGCCTGACCTATAGTGAGGCCAGCCTGGGCTACATAGTGAGGCCAGCCTGGGCTACATAGTGAGGCCAGCCTGGGCTA
>NW_022196897.1:151788533-151797708 GCF_008632895.1 Mastomys coucha
AAAAAAAAAAAAGAGGGAGAAAAAAGAAGAAAGGAAGGAAGAGAATGGAAGGGAAGGAAGAAAGGAAATAAAGAAGGCTGGTTGTTGTGGCAACCACCAGTAGGATTTGCTGAGGAGGAGAGGACACTTAAATCACCAGAAACTAAGGAAGCTCTCAAAATCCAATGATTCATGATGTCAGAGGAACAGGATGCAACCAGAAGGGTCCCCAGTGGCCAAAGCTGGGGTGATTTAGTAATAAATAGTGAGCTATTAAATTCCAACTCAAAGTACGGAATGAGCACTCACAGGTCCGTGCTGACAGATAACACAACCATGAGTAAGTAAGCAAGGAGCCGGACCATCTCCCCGGCGGAAACGCCCCACATGCTGTGCACACGCCATGCGGCCTCTACAGGAGCCAGTCAGCTATGGCCGAGGCAGGCGGCCGACATGGAGGGTAGCTCCTTCTGAAGATCGTGAGGGACACGGGCTGCCAGCTCCTGGTGGTGTGTGCCTCAGCATGCGTGTGTGTCACCCCATCTTGGCAGTACTCTTCCTCGTGCACGTTGCTCTGTGTCAGACCATCGGCTTTTCTCCCATCCAAGTACTAACCTGCCTGACCCTGCTTAGCTTCCCAGATCAAACCAAATCAGGCTCTTGCAGGGTGATGCAGGCAAAGACGAAGGTCTCTCCTGGATCCAAACCTAGGGACTCGTCAGAGTCGCAGTCCGTGTCGATCTCCAAATAAAGACACGCTCACAGGCATTGGAGGGTAAGATGCCAACACGGCTGTTTTTGTGAAGAGGACTGTTCAGCCCCAAGCACGCCCTGGTCCTCTCTGCTTCACTCTCTCCCATGTGAGGCGGGAAGAAGAGAGTCTCTCTTAATGGATGTACAGGTCAGGCAGAGTCCCTGCCACCGTGAAAGCGCGTAGAACACGCTAGGTTTGTCTCCTTCCAGGAAGAGATTTTTCATCATTTATTCAAAAGTAATAATATGCATTTAACTTCTGTGTATGTGTCTGTGTTTCTGTGTATGTCTTTGTGTGTGTGTGTGTATGTGTGTGTGTGTCTCTCTGTATGTGTACATGTGTGAGTGTATATGTGTCTGTGTTTGTGTGTGTGTGATATGTATGTGAGTGTATATGTGTGTCTGTTTGTGTGTGTATATTGTGTGACTGTATATGTGTGTCTGTGTGTGTGTATATGTGTGTGAGTGTATATGTGTGTCTGTGTTTGTATGTGTGTATATGTGTGTGAGTGTATATGTGTGTCTGTGTTTATGTGTGTGTGATGTGTGTGTGAGTGTATATGTGGGTCTGTGTTTGTGTGTGTGTGATGTGTGTGTGTATATGTGTGTCTGTGTGTGTCTGTGTGCCTGTGTCTCTCTGTATGTGTACATGTGTGAGTGTATATGTGTGTCTGTGTTTGTGTGTGTTTGTGTGTATGTATGTTTGTGTGTATGTGTGTGTTTGTGTGTATGTGTGTGTGTTTGTGTGTGTGTGTGTGTTTGTGTGTCGTATTGAGGACAGAATGCAGAGCTTCCTTGAGTGTTTTAGGTAAGCACTCTACCAGCAGGCTAGACTCCAGCTCTTACCTGTTTTTATTGTTTTTTCTGTACTGAGGAACAAAACTAGAGCTCATGCAAGCCGGGCAAACACTGTGCCGCCAAGCCACGTTCCCAGCCCTTGTTTGGTTGTCATGGTGATAGTGGTGCTGGGGACTGGACTCAGAGCCAAGCACGTGCTACACAGGATGTCTGTCTGGGCTACGCCCCCAGAATTTTTATTATCTTTATCATTAATTTGGTGACCCTGTTTAGATAAAGCTAATCCTCCACTGCCCACCAGGACAACCTCAACTTCTGCCCTATGGATCTGTTGTTTCCTGCCAGATGTATAAACATCTAGATTGTTCTTTTCCCACTTTCGGATTCTCTGTATCTGTTCTTTTAAAATATCACATATTTTATTACGTTTCTGTCAACATACAAACACACACACACACACAAACACACACACACACACACACAATCCCACAGTGCATATCTCCTTCTTAGCCACTTTCCCACAATTCCAGATGCCTTGGAATCCTTCTGTGAGCACACTTGAGGACCTGCCCTGGTCCTCTATGAAGTTGGAATTCCCCAAACGGGCATACCACTGTTTATTCCTCTCCATCTCAGTAGGCAGAAGGGGAGGGGTGTGTCGTCTGTCCATATGTGTGTGTGTGCATGTGTGTGTGTGTGTGTGTGTGTGGTGTGCACCTGTGTGTGTTTGTGTGTTTGTATGTGATATGTGTGTATGTGTGGGCATGTGCATAAGTGTACGGGTATGTGTGGTGTATGTGTGTTTGTATGTGGTGTGTGTGGTATGTGTGTGTGTGTGTTGTGAGCCCTTCCATTCCTCACTGCACCAATAAGCAGACATTAAATAGTTGATATCTCTACAAGTTCTCTAATCCATATCATCTCACCTGTGTAGAGGCCGTTGGAACTCTTTGTCTTGGCCGTCAGTCCCACTGAAATCCCTTCCCCATGCTAGTCCCCTTTGTCCTGAGATAGACCAGAATTTTCCTGCAATCCATGTGAATGTGCCTCCTCTCCAGCTTTGAGGACTGCCCCACACACCTGAGGATCCAGCAGAATTCGGAGCAGCAGTCTCCCACCAAATAGCCCAGGCAGGCTCCTTGTCCCCTACACTGTCCAGTGGCCCTGGCCGATGGCTCACAGGGTAACTTGATCCAGGTCAGCTGGTGGAGTATGAGGTAGTGTCTAGAGAGTGTCATGGTGTTTTATGAAGTCCGAAATGTGATCGCGCCTGTTGTCACAGTTTAGCGCCCCTGACAATCCCTCACAAATGAGAAAAGCAGAGCCTCTTTACATGCCTTTCCTGCGATGTCAGGAATGCCCTGGGGTGGGGGCTGTCTGACCCCTGCAGAACGCTCAGGCCCAAGAGACGGACATCCTGTGCCAGGTCTGCAGGGAGTGAGAGGACGTGTTCACTCTATTGTCTCCGAGCCTGGCTGTGTGAAGCCAGCCTAGCATTGTAAATGCAAGCTGTTAGCTGCTGGGGATGCCTCTCGGTTGGCAGAGCATTTGCCTCGCATGTGCCAAGCCCTGGTTCCATCCCTGGCACCACATAAATGAACGGGTAGCGCATGCCTGTCCTGTGTTCACAGCACTCAGGTGGTGGAGGCAGGAGGATCAGTAGTTCTGGGTCAGCCTTGGCTGTGTAGTGAGCTAGAGGCCAACTTAGGCTGTCTCAGAGGAGAAGTGAAACTCATCAGATGGGCCCTGGACACTACTTCACGCAGGACGGCTATGAAGCAAAAGTCTCAAACTCAAATGTCCACATGCGTCAAAGTAAACACAGTGAGACTAAGCCACATAGCACCACAGCAGAGACTGCAGTGTGGACTTCCAGGCCCTAGGGCACAGCCAAAGCTCAGTTCCAAATGGCACGGTACCCGGAACTCGGAAAAAGGTCCCCTTGGTTTACATGTTGGCGAACGTTTCAAAAATACTTTGGGAGGGTCTAGGGCTATGGCTCAGTGGTTAGAGCACTGACTGCTCTCCCACAGAGCTCAGATGCCATTCCCAGAACCCTCATGGAAGATCACAACACTCTGTAACTCCAGCTCCAGGGGATCTGACAGCATCACACAAACACGTATGCAGACAAAACAAAGATGGCCATAAAAAGTAATTCATTCATTAATTAATTAAATCCAAGTTCCAATTCTTCTTTTTTTTCTTTTTTCTTTTTTTTTTTTTTTTTCTGGTTTTTTTCGAGACAGGGTTTCTCTGTGTAGTCCTGGCTGTCCTGGAACTCACTCTGTAGACCAGGCTAGCCTCGAACTCAGAAATCCGCCTGTCTCTGCCTCCCAAGTGCTGGGATTAAAGGCATGTGCCACCACTACCACCCCCCAATTCTTCTTAAAAGAAAAAAGAAGAGAGTTATCCCGCACCAGAGTCTTTGGCCACCACACGTACCTACCTGGGTGAGCGTGGGAGTACGTATGTGCGCACATACCCATGGATGGACACACACACACACACACACACACACACTTTGCAGCATAGAGTGGTCTATATAGCCATGAGCCCAGGCCAGCTTACAAGCTCTTCCCTGGAGGAGCTCACTAACCCAGTCCAGGAGTTGGATGTTGACATCCTCCTTCATCCTAGAACAAACTTTCTGCGCATCCTGCTTTATGGTGTGCTCAGGTTCATGTGGTTGTTGATACAGAAGGGAAACTGAGGCACAGAGCAAGTACCCATGGCTTGTGGAGCAGACAGTGACTTGCCGAGGTTAATGCCTGGGTACGACAGACCTCCCTGTGTTGTGAACATTAAATAGCACCCACCTGATGGCCAGGGTAACTGCTTTCCTAGAGTCTGGGGGAGCCTTGGAGTCTCCCCAACAGCACCTCAGTCATTTGTCTTTACAAGGGCAAAGCTCACTCAGCTGAACCGGCCACTTACCTGATATCGCTCCTTGTGGCCATGGACTTGTTCATATGGGAACCACAGAGAAAGCAGTCAGTACTTCAGCGGAGGCCCCAACCTTTAGTGACAAAACCCAGACCAGCACCCAAGAATGCCTACTCCAAAGCTCAGCCATCCTCAGCTTAGGAAACGCGCTCTCAAAACCAACACCATGCCACTAGGCTGGGATGTGGCCCGGTTGACAGTGCTTGCTCAGGAGGCATGAAGCCCTAGGTCTGTCACCAGTGGTGGGGATGCTTGCTTACCTGCAGTCCAGCACTCGGGAAGCGGAGGCAGGAAGATCAGAAGGTCAAAGTCATCCTCCATTACATAGCGAGTTCAAAGCTAGTCTGGGCTACATTAGACCCTGTCTCAAAAAAACAAACAAAAATACCAGCTCCACCTCAGACTAACTGGCACATCTTTGTCTTTTCACATTTCCACAAGGACTGTGACCAAATCCACGTGGATGATGTCTCATCCGATGACAATGGCCAGGATTTAAGGTAAGGATTTGGGGATGAGGAGTTTCCCTCCCATGCAGGTCAAACTGGACTCCAGTCTCTACCATAGAAAAGAATTTCCGGATGAGCCAACGTGGATCTTTTTATAATTTGTTTTGGTGTGTGAAGATGTGCTTATCTGTGCGTGTGTGTGTCATGCCAGATGCTACATGTCTTCCTTTATCACACTTATTTTATTTTTGATACGGACCTTCTCAGTCCGGCCAACAAGCCACAGGCATCCTCCTGTCTCTGTCTCTGAAGCACCTCACCCCAGCCCGAGGTTACATCTCTGTGCTCTGCATTTTTCATGGGTGCTGAGGTTCCAAACTCCGGTGCTCAGGCCTGTGAGGCAGGCACTTTACCCACTGACACGCCTCCCCAGCTCCAGGTTTTCAGCACAGAGTCTGACAGAAAGAAAGATATTTAGGGAAAGACTAAGACTCAAAGGAGAGGCCACTTTATTGTCTTTGCCATGAGATAGGTAAGTAAGTAGGTAGATTGATGGTACATGGATGGGTGGATGGATGGATGGGTGGATGATGGATGGATGGATGATAGATGGATGGATGGATGGATGGATGGATGGATGGATGGATGATGGATGGATGGATGGATGGATGATAGATGGATGGATGGATGATGGATGGATGGATGGTGGGTGGATAGATGATAGATGGATGATGGATGGATGATGGATGGATGGTGGATGGATAGATGATGGATGGATGGATGGATGGATGGATGGGTAGAGGATAAATACTAGGTGATAGGTAGATGACTGATGATAAATAGCTAGGTACAGAGAGATAATTGAAAGCTGACTGATTGATTGAATAATAATAGAAAGATAGATAATTGACAGATTAATTGAGGATTAATTAAGGGTTGAATGGAGAGTGGATAGGTGATAGCTGATAGTTGATAAATAGATGAATAGATACACGATAGATAGCCGGTAGATAGATTAGCTGATTGCTAAATGTTATGTAGGTGATAGATGAAAAGTAAATAATAAACAATTGATTGTCTATTGATAGAAAGATTGATGATTTATGATTATCAGTAGACAAATAGATGATTAATAGGTAGATAGGTAGGTAACAGATGAAGATAGATAGATAGATAGATAGATAGATAGATAGATAGATAGATAGATAGATAGATAGGTGAGTAGATGGATGGATAGGTAGGTAGATGATCAAAGATGGATAACTGAGAGATGAAGGATGATAGGTGATAGAGAGATGACTGATAGATTGGTTATAGAAAGGTAGATGTTGACATCTGTAAGATCCTGTGGCTGCCTGAGTTCCTTGGGAGTTTATCTACAAGGTTTACTTGTTCGTCTTCAAGGATGCTGTAATGAGCACACTTGAGGTGTCTTGTTTGGATGACAGGAAGAGGGGGAGAGCTGAGGTATCAGATTCAAGGTTCTGAACACTTTGGCCCTCAGTAAGTGAAGTTCACTGGCACTTCGAATTCCACGGGGAAAAGATGGAGGCTTTCTCAGGCTTGGCTACTGTGTGCAGAAGCAGTGACAGTTCCCCAAAAGAGCCTAGGGTCCACTCTGATGCCCAAAGACAGAAACAAGGCCTCTGTTTGGCCCTTGCGTGTATATGGCCCCAGCAAGCATGCAGCCTTCTTAGGAATCCAATGAGAACTGAAGTTTCCGCTCCAGACATGAGTCCCTGAGTGTATCCAGGGACCCATGGATACCCCAAGGCCTGTGGGGGGCCCAGGGACCTGAGTCTCCTCACACTAATGTCATCCCTGTCTTGTCCCTCCAGCACATACAACTTCTCCACTGATGGTTTCCACAGCACGGCGCCAGGGGCCAGCTTGTGCCTGGGTACAGGTGTTCATGGCGGTGTGGACTGGATGAGGAAACTGGCCTTCCGCTACCGCAGGGTGAAGGAGATGTACAACACCTACCGCAACAACGTGGGTGGTGAGTGACAGGGGAGGGGGCGGGGAGGACAGAGGAGACTAGGTCAGGTGCTCCTGTTTCCTGCCATGAGCCAAGCACTGCTTTGAAAGGTTCTGAAAGATTTATGAAAACAAGGATATTAGTGGGGTATGTGTGCGTGTGTGTGTGTGTGTGTGTGTGTGTGTATGTTCATGTGTGTACACATACATGCAGGCACATATGTAGGTATGCATCTGGAGGCTGATGTTCAGTATCTTCCTCAATCATGCTGCCTGATTTGAGACAGGGTCTCTCCCTGAACCTGGGCTTGCTGTTAGACTGGGCTAGCTGACCAACAAGGCCCAGAGACCCTCTTTCCCAGCCTCTCCATCACTGTGACCACAGGCTGGTGCGTTTTACATGATGCTCGGAATCCAGACCAGACTCTCTAGTCCAGGTTTGGCTTTTGAGACACAAGCTCCCTATGTAGCCACGCTGGCCTTGAACTCACAGCAATCCTTCTGTTTTGGCCTTCCAAATGTCATGGTTACAAATGTCTGCCACGAAGCTGGAGAGATGGCCCAGCAGTTAAGAGTACTGACTGCTCTTCCAGAGGGCCTGAGTTCAAGTCTCAGCAACCACATGGTGGCTCACAATCTTCTGTCATGGGATCTAGAGCCCTCTTCTGGTGTGTGTGAAGACAGCAACAGTGTACTCACATGCATAAAATAAATAAATCTTAAAAAAAATAAAAAAATAAAAAAAACAACAAATGTCTGCCAACTACTACTAGCTGCCTTGATGTCACCCAGTGAGTCACACATCTTGTCCCAGAACACTGGGTCCCCATGGGGTCCTCTTAACACTACCAAAACTGCTCTGGTGGCAGACTACATTTGATCCTAGAAGAACACAGACTCTGCCCCCCACCCTCACCCATCAAGGCTACTGCTCAGGGAAGACCGTGATCCCTCCAAGCCATGCAGGGTGTGCAGTTTGAGGATCAAAGGCTGTCCCTGGAGCTAACTACAAATGCATGACCTGGGCTGGCACAGGGCAGCACTGTGTCCCAGTGAACTCACCCTCCCAACACAGGTTGCCTCATCACCAAGCATGTGCCTGCCACCGTATCACACGGGATGGCCCTGTGTGTCCCACAGTCCCTCCTGGCCCTGTCTTGTTAGAGCAGACAGCCTGGAGGATAAGCTGGCATCAAGCACGGGATCACATAGTTGTTATAGATGTTGTTTTTTTGTTTTGTTTTGTTTTGCTTTGTTTTGAGACAGGGTTTCTCTTACAGCCCTCACTGTACTAGAATTTACTCATTAGACCAGGCTGTCCTCAAACTCACAGAAATCTGCCTGCCTCTGCCTCCCAAGCGCTGAAATTATAGGTGTGCACCACCATGCCTGGTTTGTGAGCTCATAGTTTTAAATTCTTGTGCAAAGCCCTGGAATGAAGAGCCTCAAGTGTTGGGAGAGGAACTCTGGAAGGACTTACCTAGATGTTGGGTAGAGGACTTAGCTGGGTAAACGATGAGAAAGGTAAGAAGAGAATGATCGCACCTAGTGCTTCAGGAAACAATGACAAGCCCTGAGGCCAGAAGAGAAAGACAATAGAGCCCTGGCAGGGAGATGAGGCTGGCAGCTGAGACAGGGTCTCCCGGAGACCCTGAACTTTATTTTAAGGAGGCTGAAGGCTTAGCTAAGAAAGACAGTTTAGAAACTTCGAGGGAGTCAGCCGCCAATCCTGTCTCCAGGATTTCCTCCCTGTGCTAAGCAGGCGTGTCAACCCCTTGCAGGGCCTGCTTCTTCAACTAAAAGACAGAATGCAATCAGTGTCCACTTGGGCTTCTGTGAGGATGAAAGGAAGGAAGTCACATTAGAAGCACGTGCTCTGTCCAGAGTAAGATCCCAGCAAAGTTGGTCATTAGTATCTTCTGCTCTGTCTATGTGTCCATCTTAATAGTTTAAACCCAGTACATGTTACGATTCCAAGCACACAGAAGAAAATCTTGAATAGATGGATGGGTGAGTGGGTAGACTGATAGATGAGTGGATAGATTGACGGGTGGATAAATGAATGGGTGGGTGGGGTTTGATGGATGGTAGATGGATGGATGTGTGGATGAATGGAGGATGGATGGATGGATGGATGGATGGATGGATGGATGGATGTGGTAGGTAGATGGAGTGAAGGATGAATGGATGAATGAATGGACATGTGGATGGATGGATGGATGAATGGATGGATGGGTGTATGGATGGGGGTGTGGATGGGGGTGTGGATGGGG
>NW_022196897.1:151798238-151803222 GCF_008632895.1 Mastomys coucha
GAGTGTGGATGGGGTGTGGATGGGGGTGTGGATGGGGGTGCGGATGGGTGTGTGGATTGGTGTGTGGATGGGTATGTAGACAGTTGTGTGGATAGGTAAATGAATCAGTCAGTGGATGTACTGAAGGTAGAGTGGCTAAACTGAGCTGCCTTTGAGTGCTCTGATTTGAGCTCCCTAATTCCCCTCAGCTCTTTCTAACATGAGGATGTCTTCTCTATTGCCTTTACTACAGGCTTGATAGGCGCTCCCAAAAGAGAGACGTGGCTGCAGCTGCGTGCTGAGCTGGAGGCCCTGACTGACCTCTGGCTCACTCACTCCCTGAAGGCCCTCAACCTCATCAACTCTCGGCAAGTGGCCACCCCTCACCCATGCACAATGCTGACATCTCTGTTCTCACACGTGGTGGGGCTCCCACTTGCATGCTTTCCCAGCTTGAACAGGAGCTTAACTCTTTAAGGCCCAGGGGACACCTGCTGTGACAGCTGAGATCGCTTGCCCCAGAAGCCTTCCAGGTTCAGAACTTTCAAAAGATTAGGACTGACCTGTGCTGTCCTGTGGAACTCAGTCCTCACCCCTGCAGTCTCGCGCATCTTCTGTGTCACATGGCCTGGAACCTTGTAGCTAATGAGCTTGCCACTCTTACAATATATTCTTGCTCCTAAGTGAGGAAAGAAGCTGGGCATAGTGGGCACACCTTTAACTCCAGCACTCAGGAGTTATTGGCAAGAAGATCTCTATGAGCTGCCTTGTCCTCATAGCAAGTTCTAGACCAGCCAGAGCATCACAGTAAGACCCTGCCTCAAAAACATATAAATATAAATGAACAGAAAAGGAAGGTGCTTCCTCACTCCACACCAAGGTCAGGCAGCTTTAAGCTAGAAGCAGCTACAGTGTCCCTGGATATCACCCACCCCCCCTGAAGGTAGCCCAGCCATCCCACACACCCACAACCCCAGATCCTGCCCTAACCCACCCATGACACCAGGACCGTCCTGGCAGTACCTTTGGGACTGACACAAAGTTACCTTTGTCCCCAGACCCAACTGTGTCAATGTGTTGGTCACCACCACACAACTGATCCCCGCATTGGCCAAGGTCCTGCTGTATGGTCTGGGCTCCGTGTTCCCCATCGAGAACATCTACAGCGCGACCAAGACAGGTAGGCTGGGCTGGGGTTGGGACGTGTGAGGGACTCTCACCCAGACCACAAAGAATGTAATTAGACTTGGAGCCCAAGAATCAACAGCCCTGATCACTCTCTGCACCTTGCTGAGTTCCTTGAAAATTCCTAGAAATGATGGCTTTCTTTTCCCCCTGGGGAGGCACATTCTTTATTCTTACATCCCAAATGTACCAGGATGTAACAACACTAGGTCTGGGGAGATGGCTTGGTGGGTAGACCACCAAATGTACAATATGAGACCTGAGCTGATGCCCAGCACCACCTTAAAAAGCTGGGCATGGGGGCTGGAGACATGGCTCAGTGGTGAAGAGCACTGACTGCTCTTCTGAAGGTCCTGAGTTCAAATCCCAGCAACCACATGGTGGCTCACAACCATCCGTAATGAGCATCTGAGCATAATGAGCATAATGAAGGCATCTGACGCACTCTTCTGGAGCGTCTGAAGACAGCTACAGTGTACTTACATATAATAAATAAATAAATCTTTGGGCCAGGGGCTGGTGAGATGGCTCAGCAGGCAAGAGCATTGACTGCTCTTCTGAAGGTCGTGAGTTCAAATCCCAGCAACCACATGGTGGCTTACAACCATCCGTAATGAAATCTGATACCCTCTTCTGGTAGTCCAAAGAAAGCTACAGTGTACTCATTTATAATAATAAATAAATCTTTAAAAAAAAAAAAAAAAAATCTTTGGGCCAGAGCGAGTGGGGCCTGGAGCAAGCAGGGTGCTGGCCATGGTAGTGCATGACTTTAATCCCAACATTCAGGAGGCAGAGGCAAGTGGATCTCTATGAGTTCAAGGCCAGCCTGGTCTACATAGCAAGTTCCAGGACAGCCATAGTGACATAGGACAGTTACATAGTGAGAACCTGTCTCAAGAAAGAAAAAAAAAAGCTAGGTGTGATTGTACATGTGTGTAACCCCCTCACTGAGCAGGCACACACAGCCAGCCTAGATGAACTTGAGAACTTGGCTTCAGTGAGAGACCCTGTCTCAAACAACAGATAGGGAGAGACATTTAGGAAGGCAGCTGACATTGACCTCTGACCTCTACGGCACCTTCTCAGGCATGTGCACTTGTGCACACCCACAGGAACAGGCATGAATGTACCACACACGCTCTCAAATTCTAGTTGTGATGGTTTTAGCTTTAGTTATTTTGTTTATTCATTTGTTAAGATTTATTATTTTATGTATATGAGTACACTGTAGCTGTCTTCAGACACACCAGAAGAGGGTGTCAGATCCCATTACAGATGGTTGTGAGCCACCATGTGGTTGGTGGGAATTAAACTCAGGACCTCTGGAAGAGCAGTCAGTGCTCTTAACCACTGAGCCATCCTTCCAGCCCAGCTTTAGTTATTTTAAAATCGCAGTCTTTTATTTTGTGCATGCAAGTGTGATGTATGCGTGTGACATATGTTCACATCTGTGTGCATGAACATGCACATGCCTGCATAGGCAGAGCCTGAGGACATAGCATGATGTATGCGTGTGATGTATGTTCACATCTGTGTGCATGGACATGCACATGCCTGCATAGGGAGTTGCCTTTCTCACCCTCCCTCTTCCTCCAGTTTGAATCAGAGTGTCTTCCTGAACTTGGAGCCTTGAACTTATTTGTTTCTTGTTTATTTAGGCTATGCTGCCAGCCAACAAGCCCTAGCTACCCTGCCTGCATGCAGGTGTGCATGGACCAGTGGATTCCTACATGTATGCATGCATGCATGCATGCATGTGTGTCTATGTATGTGTGCGTGTGTATGCACATGTGTGTACACGTGTGTGCACGTGTGTGTACGTGTGTGCACGTGTGTGTGTGTATATATGTACAAGCGCGCACACATATGTACAAGGACCCTTCCAGTTTGTTATATGGGTGCTGGGATCTGAACTCAGAGGTCCTCATGCCCACACAACAAGCATTCCTACCAGCTAAATCATTTTTCCTTCCTAAATTTCTTACTGGGGTAAAATAAGAATATAATTATTTTCTGTGGTCCTGGGAATTGAACCCAGGGCCTCGATCATTCTAGACCAACGTTCTATCCCTGAGCTACACCCCAGTCCTGTTTTTACTTCTCATTTTGAGATCTGGTCTCACTAAGTTGGTGATGCTGGCCTTGAACCCCCTCATACCCTGGGGCAGGCTTTAAACTTGGGTTTCAAATCCTGCCTAGTCTCTCAAGTAGCTGGAACGGTAGGCCTGCACCACCACGCTTGGCCATGCTGTAAACATGTCTGCCATTGTGCATTTGGGGTTTAGGCTTGCAGTACTGCAGACTAAAAGCAGGACAGAGTCCTCTGTTAGTGTGTGTTGCCAAGGCCAAACAGCAGCACTGTAGGTAGACAGGGGCCTGCTTTCCACCCTCCTCAGCCTCTTCCTGGGGACAAGCTGCTGAAATTATCTGGGTGGTTGACAATATGCAATACAGTGTATAAAATGAATTCTTATATAGACAGGAATTTTCTCACTTATTAAATTACTGCACAAAGAAAATCAGGTCTCCTTTATATTATACCTTATTTTTAACTTGAAGCAATACAGACAAATGGTTATTTATTAAATGCATAATAGATGGAGCTTAAAAAAAAATTATCTGGGTGGTTGGAGTTGGCCACTCCCTATGAAACCAATGACAGTGTTGAGCTCACAGGGGTGGATGAAAGGGTGGCGGTGGCTGCCCTGCAGGGGTGGATGAAAGGGTGGCGGTGGCTGCCCTGCAGGCGTGGATGAAAGGGTGGCACTGGCTGCCCTGGACCTTCTAGCTACAATCTCCCTGGATAGCTGCCATCCACACTGTCCCACCACTTGCGGGCTCTCCCGGCTACGGTCTCCTTCTTTCTTCCTATCTCCATGCAGGCAAGGAGAGCTGCTTCGAGAGAATCATGCAAAGGTTTGGCCGCAAAGCTGTCTACATTGTGATAGGCGACGGAGTGGAGGAAGAGCAAGGAGCTAAAAAGGTAACGGACCCCAGCGTGCCTACAGCTCGTTCCCCACCGCCTGCCTTACGCCACGCCTCGGGGCTCTGCTCTCCGAGGTTGCTCACATTTGCAGATCCCTGAAGCATCCTGAGTAATTTCCTCTCACAAATCCTCCTTGCGGCCCTGGCCACTGCTCCTGGCAGCCTGGCCTGGTTCCGGACCCCAGGGACACCGTGGACCAGCAGGACCAGTGCACGTGCAGGGCATTTTATTTCATGCTCAGAGGCGGCAGGTTCCAAGAACCCTTCCCTGCTAATAAAGGCGGCATTAGGCTAATGAAAAGACAATCCCACATCTGTGGTCTCGGCCTCCAGCAGAGCACAGGGACCTCATGGAAAAGAAACAGCTGCCCGGACCCTGGATCTGGCCCTGTCAACAGCACCCCAGAGAGCACCCACCCCCACCCCAAGGCCAGGCCAGCTCCTAGTTAATGTCACGAAGCTTAATTCAGGGACCTGCTTTTTCCCACTGCTGGCCTTTTAACAAGTCCCCAAAAGATGCAAATGTGTTTAGGGTTTCAGAGGAAAAGCTCAGAAGAGGGCAAGGCACCCAGGAGGCTGCCCACAGTGAGTTGACTCCTGAACAAAATGACTTTAGGCTTAGCCCACCCACCTCACCTAGGTACCATGGTCTATGGCTAGCAGCTGCCATGGTCTTCCTCCATTTCTCCTTGTTCCCTCATTTCACAGAAAATGACCCAAGGTGCTCCAGCCAGTGTGAGGGTTATGCTAGCTGAGCATCTACTTTATGCCATCCACCACTCTAGACCCAAGACCCTGTCCTCACCACTCAGCCAGGCACAGACTGGGGACCACG
>NW_022196897.1:151804426-151810060 GCF_008632895.1 Mastomys coucha
GGGAGAGAGGGAGAGGGAGAGAGGGAGAGGGAGAGAGAGAGAGGGAGAAGGAGAGAGGGTGAGGGAGAAAGGGAGAGAGGGAGAGGGAGAGGGAGAGGGAGAGAAAGCAGATGCTTTCACTGGCCCAGGGATGCCCTTCCTGGGCTAGCCTCCCGTGCAGCTGCCAGCACAGCAGGAAACCTTCATTCATCCTTCAAGGCCTGAGAAGCCCACACAGGTTCTCCTAGCCCTCCCAACCCACCTACTGCCACCCAAACAGAGGCTGCCTCGCTCTGCTTCCTGGGAGATGTTCTTGCTAATACCTGCCTGAAGGATTTTGCTGTGCCCTGAGAGAGCAGAGCATTCAGGCCTCACTGGGGTTGCTGGACATACAAAGCGGTTGGGGACCCTCTAGACTGGCTGGGCAACTTGTCTGAACGTGTGTAAGCGTCTGCCTTTTGTCTTTAGCACAACATGCCCTTCTGGAGGATCTCTTGCCACGCTGACCTGGAGGCCCTGAGGCATGCCCTGGAACTGGAGTATCTATAGCAGGGCAGGTCGCAGCCACCGCCTGCCACTCACCAGCCAGGCCCCTGTCATCTCACACCGTGAGGGCCCTATACCTAGGGGACACATTCCACGGCCATTCCAGAAGTGTCCTCTTCCCTTGGGGACGGAGAGTCGGACTCTGCTATGAAACCCAGAGACCCAAATGAGGGGGCCCCGGCTCGTCTTGTTCTCCTTTTTTAATTTATGGACTGCACCCATTACTCCCATTACCCACGGGTCCCTGTGCTGTGGTTTCCTGGCGTTGGTCTGATTTGGGGTCCTGAACTGCCTGTGGGGTAGTAAGTGCCCAGTTTTGTGTTTCAGGGACAATCATTCTCTGGGCGTTGGTGAGGGAGGCAGTATTGGGCAGTGGGAAAGCCTGTTGCTTACCTTATATTTTCTCTCCCTGATGTCATGTGGACAGTGTGCGTGCCTTATGCCGCCATCTTGTGTTGTAGGAGAGGAGGGACTCTGGGAAGAAAAGGGTACTCAGCAATGATGGATAAAGGCATTAAATAAAACCACGTTTACATTTTACGTCTGAAGAGTGTGGTGACCTTTGACCATTGTTTAGGCTTCCACGTGTTAGCATTTTCAAGATGCAAAAATAATAAAATCCAATTTGAACTTGGACTGGTTTCAGTGAAGTGGGGAGGGGGGCATCACCAGCAGCACACAGTACCTGCATCTCCTTGGCCAAATCTGAGCCATGTTCTCATTAAAGCAAAACGAAACACACAGCGCTTACCTCAGAGGACATACGAGATAGTTTGTTCTGCAGCCAAATACAAGTAACCACGAGCCGGGAGTTAGGGTACCCTGAGTTCCACTCTCCTTCATGGTGACAGATTCATGAAGACTCATCACAACAGGTCAGAGACAGCCATAAATTAAGACATTTTTTAAGCCAGGTAGTGGTGACACATGTCTTTAATCCCACTCAGCACTTGGGAGGCAGAGGCAGGCGGTGAGTTTGAGGCCAGCCTGGTCTACAGAATGAGTTCCAGGACAGCCAGGGCTACACAGAAAAACCCTGTCTCAGAAAAAAAAAAAAAAAGACATTTTTTAAAAAAAGCATTGGCAGGAGTATCAGGTGTGTGGGTCACAGAAGAGTTAGATGACCTCTGCCATCAGCCTCACATGCTTAGCTTAGCTCTTGGGTTGGTGAAAGCCAGTGGTCTGTTAGGTTAATATATTCCAAGAGGTTTCAACTGTTGGTCACAAAGATGTTAGGTCAAGGGACTACTAGAGAGCTGGCTCAACAGTTAAGGGCACCAACTGCTCTTCCGAAGGTCCTGAGTTCAAATCCCAGCAACAACATAGTGGCTCACAACCATCCATAATGAGATCTGATGCCCTCTTCTGGAGTGTCTGAAGACCACTACAGTGTACTTACATATAATAAACACATAAATCTTAAAAAAAAAAAAACACAAGACAAACAAAGATGTTAGGTCAGACTCAACGGGGTAAGCAGGAGGTGGCTATTTAGGAGGCTAAAGAGAGCCCAAAATAAGTGGTGATTAGACTCTGGACCTGCAATATTCCAACCCCTTCAGGACTGCTACAGTCTGGGAGTCAGTCACAGTCTGTGAGACGCCAGTATCATCTAGGACTTCTTTTCAGGAACGCGAGCTCACCGGCTGGCTTTGTTAGTCCCCAGGAAAGCCACAAGCCAAGGCGAGGTCTTGCCAAACAAAAACCGTTTGAGCTGGCGCAGTGAGCTGGCAAAGGAAGACAAAGGAAGGCATGTACAACAGTGATCCTGTAAGATCACCTGTGATATATGTATTATATAACATGATGACGTAAGTGATCACATATGGCATATGGTGATATGTCCTAGCTTCAGCTGTCAACTTGGCATAAACCTGAGAAACCTGGGAAGAGCCTCAGTGGAAGAACTGACCAGATTAGAATGGACCGTGGGCATGTCTGGAGGTGGACCGTGGGCATGTCTGGAGGTGTTTTCTTAATTGCTAATCGACGTGGGAGGAGGCAGCTGGTGGTGGGAGGTGCCATCCCTAGGCAGGTGGGCCTGGCCTTTGTAAGAAAAGTAGCTGAGCAGACCTTGGAGAGTAAGCCAGGAAACCAAGTTCCTCTGCGGTCTTCATCTCGGTGCCTGCATCCGGGTCCCCACCTTGACTTCCTTCAGTGATGGACTGTGGCCCACAAGTGAGAGCCATAGACATCCGCTCCCTCCTTAAGTTACTTTTGGCCAGTGTTTTCACACAGCATCAGAAAGCAAACTAGGACACTTTCACAGCCACATGATGGGAATCTCCCAAGGGCACACTTCTCAGACTTCATCCCTAGGTAGCAGTGGAGCTGGAGATGGTCCGGTGGGTGGTCCGATGGGTCGTGGACATTGGACAAGCATATGAATGGATGGCTAGGTAGGTGGGTCAGGAGTGAGTACATATTCCAGTGAATGGATACCTGAGCAATTGGAAGATGGATAGATGGATGGGTACCTAGGCTGGGCGATGAGCTGGGTGGCTGGATGGATCATGGGTGCGTGGATGAACAGATGGTTGGGTGTCATTGACAAGTGGTTGGATGGATGAATGGACAACGGTTTGGATGAGGGGTTAGAAATGTGGGTAGAAGAAAGTGGAGAATGAGAGGTGAATAAGCACCCCTAGAAGGAAGACTGGTCACTTTTCTCGGTGCTGAAACAAAACTCACAATACGAGCAACCTAAGGAAGGGAAGGTGTGTTCATGCTCACGGTAGAAGGTGCAGTCCATTGTGGGGGGGAGGGTATGGCAGCGGAGGCATGGGGGAGCTGGTCACATGGCATCCGCAGTCAGGAAGCAGAGACATGAGCATTGGTGCCCAGCTCATTGTCTCCTTTCTCTGCAGTGTAGAATCCCATCCCTTGGGTTTGTATTGCCCGTATCTATGCTAATTCTTCTGTCTCAGGATTTCTATTGCTATTATGAAACACCATGACCTTTTTAAAATGCACATTGGTGTTTTGCCTGCAGGTATATCTGGATGAGGGCATCGGATCCTTTGGAAAAGGAATTACACTCAGTTGTGAGCTGCCATGTGAGTGCTGGGAATTGAACCCAGGTCCTCTGGAAGAGCAGCCGGTGCTCTTAACCACTGAGCCATCTCTCCAGCCCCACCATAAACTTTAAAAGTAACCTGGGCAGGGAAGGGTTTATTTCAGCTTACAATTCTCAGGCTCCATCACTGAGGGAAGTCAGAGCAGGAACTCAAGGCAGGAACCTGAAGGCAGGAACTGAAGCAGAGGCTGTGGAGGGTGCTGCTGACTGGCTTATTCCTCATGGCTTTCTCAGCCTGCTTTCTTATAGCACCAGGAGCACCAGCTCAGGGATGGCCCCACCCACAGTGAGCTCAACCCTTCCATATCAATCAAGAAAACGCTCATCGATCAAGAAAACGCTCAGCAGTCTTGCCCACAGGTCAACCTCTGGAGGCATCTTCTCAACTGAGGTTTCTTCTTCCTAAACAACTCTAGCTTGTGTCACACTGACAAAAAACTAACCAGGATATCTTCAGTTAACTGAATCTAGAAAGTTCCCCCTCCCCCACCGACATGCCCAGACTTGTGTCTCCATGGTGATTCTGAATCCTATCAAGTTGGCAACATTAGCCATCTGAGAGGAAACTGAGAGGAATGACTGGTGGCTGATAGGTAGCTGAGAGCAAAGTGATGGTGGATGGGTATACAGACATAAGTGTATACAGATGCTGGGGTACAGATGTAAGAGTATACAGATGCTGGGGTACAGATGTAAGAGTATACAGATGTAAGGGTATACAGATGTAAGTGTATACAGATGTAAAGGTATACAGATGATGTGAGGGTATACAGCTGTAAAGGTAGATAGATACTGGGTATACAGATGTGAGGGTATACAGATGCTGGGTACACAGATATAAAGTGGCTTATGGGCCTGACAGACAGATAATGGAAGCAGAGTGTAAGAAACACACAGGCAGCAATGTGGAGCGGAGTGTGGTGGTCAGACAGACGGACAGTGCAAGTATAACTCCTAATGTCTTACTATCTGGCCCATTTCTCAACCCTCCACTAGCCTGGATTTTCCCAGGATGAGGGAAAGGATCTGACTGGCTGAACTGGCTTCCAGTAGGAGTGGACAGAGACCAGAGCCAAGACACCCTGGGAATCTACATCATCCTCAAGGACTCCTGTGTCCCAAGGGCGTCACACCCTTCTACATATACACCAAAAGCCATTATGACCTAGTCTCACACTTTTCTGCCACCACCACACCTACACTGAGGGAACTTCTGTTTAGAAATGTGCAAGCAGGGCTGGGGAGATGACTCAGTGGCTAAGAGTACTGGTTGTTCTTCCTAGAGGACCTGGGTGCAATTCCCAGCACCCACAGGGCAGCTCACACGTCTGTGACTCCAGTTCCAAGGCTCTGACACCCTCATACAGGTAGGCAAAACACCAATGAACATAAAATAAAAAATAAATAAATAAATTATATATAGAGAGTTGAGCAGGAGCAAATCACTTAACACACATGATATTTTCTTTTGTCTTTCATTAGAAAAGCTCTTAGAGGGACTGGAAAGACAACACAGCAGTTAAGAGTGCTCCCTCCTCTTTCAGAGAACCTAAGTTGGGTTCGCAGCACCCACACTGGGCAGCTCAAAATTCTATAACTCTAGCTCCAAGGGATCTGCATACATGGCGGGCACTCATATAGACACGCATATACACATAAATATAAATAGGTGATTTTTAAAAATGAAACATGAGGGCTGGAGAAATGGCTCAGAGGTTAAGAGCACTGACTGCTCTTCCAAAGGTCCTGAGTTCAAATCCCAGCAACCACATGGTGGCTCACAACCATCTGTAATGAGATCTGATGCCCTCTTCCGGGGTGTCTGAAGACAGCTACAGTGTACTCACATATAATAATAAATAAATATTAAAAAAAAAAAAAAAGCCGGGCAGTGGTGGCGCACGCCTTTAATCCCAGCACCTAGGAGGCAGAGGCAGGCAGATTTCTGAGTTCAAGGCCAGCCTGGTCTACAGAGTCAATTCCAAGACAGCCAGGGCTACACAGAGAAACCCTGTCTTGAAAACCAAAACAAA
>NW_022196897.1:151810431-151828385 GCF_008632895.1 Mastomys coucha
GTGGGTGGGTGGGTGGGTGAGTGGATGGATGGGTGGGTGGGTAGATGGATGGATGGGTGGGTGGATAGATGGATGGATAGGTGGATAGGTAAGTATATGGATGGATGGATGGATGGATAGATGGATGGATGGATGGATGGATGGATGGATGGATGGATGGATGGATGGATGGGTGGGTGGGTGGGTGGGTGGATGGATGGATGGATGGATGTGTGGGTGGGTGGATGGATGGATAGGTGGATAGGTAGGTATATGTATGGATGGATACATGGATGAGACGTTAGGTGACTGGGAGATGACTAGGTGAGTAGATGATGGAAAAGACCAATTGGGCTAGAGAGATAGCTCAGCAGTTAAGAGCACTAACTGCTCTTCCAGAGGTCCTGAGTTCAAATCCCAGCAACCACATGGTGGCTCACAACCATCTGTAATGGGATCTGATGTCCTCTCCTGGTGTGTCTGAAGACAGCTACAGTGTACTTACATATAATAATAAATAAATCTTTTTTTAAAAAAAGATCAATTGACAGGATCCTATGCACAGCCTCTTAAAAGATCTGGCAATACCTGTTCATAGAGAGAGGGCCCCAGCACTTGTCCTGGGGAAAACTCCTGAAATCTGTTGGATGACATTTAGTGTATTTAAGGGTATTTACTTATTTATCTTTTTTTTTTTTTTTTGAGACAGGGTCTCACTATGTAACCTTTGCTGTCCTGGTCTATGTAGACCCAGCTGGCCTCAGAAATCCACCTGCCTCTGTCTCCTTAGTGCTGGAATTAAAAGTGTACCACCATACCCAGTTTAATTTTTTTTTCTTTAATTTTGAAATAGGGTCTTACTATATAGCCCAGACTGGCCTTGAACTCTTGTCAGTCCTCCTGCCTCAGTCTCCAAAGTGCTGGGATCAACAGACATGTGCCACCATATCTGGCTGAAGAAATTTTAGCTTTTAGCATAAGTCATGGCTCTGATTTTTCAGAGCCAGAGGCCACTGTCCTCGGACCAGTCTAGGGTGATGAGCTAAAAGGAAGTATTGAGATCCCATGCCGTAGGTGATCCAGGACAGAGGGGTCTGTGCACTGGTGGCTCAGACAGAAGGACGGAGCCAGAGAAACCGTTCTAAGGAGGGAAGAGAGAGCATACGAATCTGAGGGGTGGAGCAAAGGAACCTTAAGAGAGTGCCAGGGGGCCAAGGCTAACGGCAGAGGGACGCACGGAGTGTGGTTGGCCTTGGGTTGGGTACTTTATTTTAAATCTCTTGAAAAGACCTGGGAGGCTGTAGGCAGGACACCATGCGGTCTGACTTATGCTTTCCCCACATCCTGGTTTGAAGGGGATAACAGTGGCCTGGTCGCATTGCCTGGTCACAGGGTTCCTGCCTGGATTTCAGATTTTGTTATTAGGTTTTTTCATTTTATGAGCAACATAAAGTTTATGGCACAGATCTCAACTCTCCCCATCATGATGTATTTACATGATTCCACTGGGGTGGTTACATCACACAGATCAAACACAATGGAGCCCAGAAGGCCCGTCTGCTCCTGGCACTTCTGCCCTTCACCTCTGCTACACTGGTTTCTGTCTCTGGGCCTGGTCCGGAACATGGGTAGCCGGCTTCCTTCCTATGGAATGTTCGTAGGTGTCTTGGACTTGTAGTACATTCTGACTAACATGCAGACTTGGTCTAAGCGTTATGGACCTGCTGAGTGTGTTGGCATGTGCCCGTACCCTGGATGGCAAGGGGCAGGAAGATCATGAGTTCAAGACCAGCCAAGTCTACTTAGAAAGACCTTGTTTAAAAAAAATTAGAAAGATGACCAATAGAGTTATAAGCTGATTGATGACTAATAGATGATAAATTTTAGACTAACTGATGAGTAATATATATATATATGTGGTAAATTTATAGGTTTGTTGATGACCGGTAGATAATAGATCAATAGATAGATTTCTAGACTAGAAATAGATTTCTTTCTGGAATAAATCATTAGTCCAGTTTCCCTGAGGCTGTTGTAGCCTGTTCATGTGGTCAGCACCAGTATTGTTATGCTTATCAGTGACCACCAGGTGGCAGTGTGCCCACAACTGGACAAGCCGTAGGAGCAGGTGCCAGCAGTAGAATGAATCTTCCCCTTGACAGGATCACCCAGAGAGCAGAGCGCAGAGCACAGACGCCCTCAGGCCCAAGAGTTAACAGAGCACACCTTTGTCAGTGACCTATTCTTGGACGCCATGTCTGTGAGAGACAGTAGAAATGGTGAACGGACAGCTCAGACTTAAACATGGACACTCACATTCTCCGCAATAAAATTGTTGTCGAAGCTTAGATTGTTCGTGGAAGTGTTGTTGATTTTATTTTTATTTTGGTCAGTTGTTTTGGTTCCTTGAGACAGAGACAGTAGCCCCATCTGCCACGCTTTCTGATCCTTCTGCCTCCGCCTTCCAAGTGTTGAGGTGACAGGTTCGCGCCAGGTGGGCTAACGGGCATAAGCTGATGCACCTGGTGACGTGTATTTCTATGCAGAAGCACGGTCTAGGATTGTGGTAAATCAGCTGTGATCAAACTGATTTTAAACATTAGCATCGTATCAGGGATAGTGGCAAATGCCTGTCACTCCAACACCTGGGGGACCCAGGTATGAAGATTGTTTGAGGCCAGACTAAGCTACGAAGTGAGCCCGTCTCAAAATTGGAAAGACATAAAGCTAAAATTCAACCTTATGTCTGTGGCTAGAAATGGACACTAAGTTTCTTGGCCATTGTATTCATTGTGAATGGAAGAGGAGACAAAGACAAAGAGAGATGGGGGGAGGGAGGGAAGAGAGGGACAGACAGAGACAGAGAGATTGAACACTGGCTTGCGAACAGCTGCATGGGAATGGGGCTAGACCACCTCACCGCCCAGCTGTGAGGTCAAGAACTGGCCAAGGCACCTGGACCTCAGTTTCCCTCTTATAAATTGTAAGTCCTTTAATTTTACTTCCCAAGGGCTGTTCAAAATCAGCGGGCTGTGCCATTAACCCAACGGTAACCGGGCAGTGCCCTATTTAGAAGATTGGGAGACCCGACAGAAGTGGCGCCTTAAGGGAGGAAGTGCGTCACTAGAGGCGGTCCTTATCCAGCTTCACTTCCGGTCTTCGGTCCGCTTCCTGGATGCCTCATGTAATCGAATTCTAGCCTCTGAAAAGTGGGGTCTCCCATTGCCCCCATTTTATAGCCGAGGAAAGTGAGGCTTGAGACGTGACATTTCACACATTTGGAACCAAAGCTGGCCCTGCCCAAGACCCACCAGGACAGCCTCAAGCTGTCGCTCCTCTCCATCTGGGATGGAGGTGGTCAAAAGCTCAAACAGCAGGTGCCTACTTAATAAATGTTACAAGTGGGGTTTGCAATTGCAGCTCCCCCCGAACTGTGTCAGGTGGCCAGAAGGCTCGGGACTGAGGTAGTTTGGGAGTTTTTGCAGCCCCTGCTGCTGACATAGTCAAGGGGGTATAGTGCACAGCCGTACACACTGGTTCACAGAATGCATAAATTCCATTATTGTACATTTCCCCCCACAAATGTTGACTCCCAACTATAGTTGGAGGCCAGCCTGGTCTTCAAACACCAACTCCGCACGGCAGCATGGCACACCCACTAGAGCAGGGCTCACATCAGGGCCCACCCTTCAAGCCCAGCTCACTTCAACAGCCACCTGGTCCCTAGCGCCTCTTCTTTTGCCACCCTAGATGCTCGGTCCTGCCTTGGGGCTTCACTCTTCCACTTAGAGGGTCTTCCTATGAGCATCTTGGCTGTCATCACTCACCCACCGCTCACCATGGTCACTCTGGATCTGGAAATTTTTGCTGGCCAGACCCACCTCAGAGGGCTGATGTCATTCCAAAGGGGTCGTGGTGTCCACGCATTTAATTGTCTTTCTAGGTGCCCTTAAATACTCAATCACCATTAAGAATTGTCGCCTCAGGGACCAGCAGGATGGCTCACTGAGTAGAAGTGCTTATTGTCAAACTTGATGAGTTGGGTTCAATCCCTGGGATCCACATGGAAAGGAGAACCAATTCCACAAAATCCTCCTATCACCTCCACAGACAGACAGACAGACACTATACACACATACAATACAGTACGTTTCAATAAAAGAGATGCTTTAAAAATAATCCAGGTTAGTTTCTTGCCTTCTGGTGGTGGGGGGGAGGCTAGTCAGATGTCAGATCCCCAGAATAACTATTCCCAGCCATGCCCTCTCTCTGCCCTTCAACAACTAGAACCACCTAGAATAACATGATGTATGCAGTTGTCTTCAACAAGGATAATACTTCTATGTGTACAGACACCAGCCACATTTCGGTCATGACTGTGTGACTTAACAAACTGTGGCGCTGGAATAAACACTTGGCACCTTCGGTTTTATTGTCCCTAGTGGTCTCCCTAAGCCCACAGGCTGCAGTTCCGCACATGGCCACCAGGTGGCGAGGGCACTGGATCGCATTAACTGGTTTGGCTGGCCAGTTTCTGCCTCAGATTCCTTGCCTTCCCCTGCCAAGCGGATGGAGAGGGTTGCGGCGGGGTCTGTGGGTTCAGACTTGTAGTTTGGCATGTGAAAACTCAACTCAGGACTTGGGGGTGTAGCTCCGTAACAGATAGCTAGTGTGAGGCCCTCTGCCTAGCACAAGGTCACAAGAAGCCTGCAGCCGTGTCACGGCCTGCGGTGTCCTCGTCTACCTGCTACACACTGACCCTTCAGGAGGCAATCGTGACTCCAATGAGACCAGAGCATGTGCCATGATGCTTGGAGATATCTGCCAGCCACAGAGGGGCAGAGACTGTGAGGACTGTCCACGTGACAGAACACACTTGCCCAGTGTAAGGAATGACGGACGACATTTTGGCCGTAATCAAAATACTAAGTGAAACAAAGCTCGTTGGGAAGTGTGTCAAATGTCCCATTTGAGTATACAGAGGGAGAGAGGAGTTTGCACTGTGTAAATGCTGGACCCCGAGGGGTATTCAAGGACACTGGTCAGGCAGGGTGGCTGGAAAAGCCTTTACACTGCCCCTTTCAAAGGAGTCATGTGACTGGGTTTGGCAGTTGAATCAATGATAAAATCAAATTTTGCATAGTTTATTTGTCCATTCATTTATTTGAGCCAGGGTGCCATGTAGCTCAGGCTGGTCTCTAACTCATTACCTAGCCAAGGGTGATTTTGAAGTTGTGATTCTCCAGCCTCTGCCTCCCAAATGCTGAGATTACAGGTGTGTGCTACCTCGCTTGGTTTTATGAAATGCTGGGGATCAAACTCAGGGCCTTGTGCAAGCCAGGTAATTACTCTTCAAATTGAGCCATATTCCCAGGCTAAAATTCACATTAAAAAAAAGAAAAAAGAAAAAAAAACACCATTTTCCTATCCATGAGTAGGTGCGTCGGTTCTTCAAATGTCTGTGGAAAGCTCAGGAGAGGAAAGGAAGGCCTAGAGGTGGCTGAGGGCAGCCCCTTAATAACCCTGTTAACTCCTAAGGTCACAGGAGGGAACAGGTCAGCCCTCCCCACCACAACTACCACCCAATTGGAACCCACACCTGAGCATCTGCCCCCACAGGTGCCACGTATGCAGGCATGAGCCCCAGGCCAGAAATATGGGTATCTCTACCCAGATGGCCCTGGGAATCCTCAGCCTTCCAAGACGAACCTTCTGGCCTAGAGACAAAGGCTGATGTGTCAGTTGCTTCTCGTGGCATTAGCACAGCTGCAGCTACCACGACCTTAAGAAAGCGCCAGCCCAGGCCATGCCCCTGGAGGGTGCCCAGGACCTCAGGGGGACCTGTCTCTTGTGGCCATTCAAACCTGACACAGCCACACCCTGACCCACCGCAGACTGTCATGAACAAACCCTTTTGCCAAAAGGGTTTCATTTTAAAAAAAAAAAAAAAAAAAAAAAGGTTAAGAATCTGAAAAACTTGGGATGTCAAGGGGGAGGGGAACCCAAAAGATCATAACCGCGAGAGAACACTGCTCAGTCACGAAGAAACGCCATCATCAAAAAAGATATTTAAGTTTAATACAAATTTTATACAAAGAAAATGTGAAAAAATACTCCCATATGCTAAAAGCAGTTACGCTTCCCAAATAAGGCCAGCTAGGCTAGATTGTTTTTTTGTTTTGTTTTGTTTTTTTTGACGACCTCAATTCACTAATTTTCTCCCGCTCTCCTGTTTTCTTCTAGCGTTTCTTCCTTTCTTCTCTCTAGTAGGGGTAAACTAGCTGGACAATGCGCAGCTTGCATTCTCTTATCAACAATGAAGAGAAAGTAAACGGAGACTAAAATGTACAACGGAATGTACTGGAATGATATACAATTAATTTTTTTTCTGATATACACACATCACCTTTTGCTTCAATCGATGCTCGTTTTACACAACATACAAAAAACGGAACTACAGCAGACGTAGCGTTAACGGACAGCATGTCGGGTCCTGGCTTTCTCTCACACTGCCTGTGTTTCATGCTTACATAAAAACGTAGAACTCCAGCAGATAAATAATACATACATGCTCCATCCCCGGGCTCGCGTGGCCTCGCCGTGCACCTTGCCTTTTGAGTCCTTGCTTCTGAGAAGCACGTCTTCACAGATCTGTGTGAGTGCTTATGTGAAAAAACTCAGTAGAGAGAAGGGGGTCTCCCTGCAGGAATGCCGGCTGCGTTCTCGACGCCCCAGCACGAGCACGAACATCTGCCGTCTGCATTCGGGATGCCACGGGGATCGTTCGTGTGGACCTTCTGTAAACAGGAGGCTGCTTTGCCCTTTCAGGAACCATAGCTGGAAACACACCACACACACACACACTTCTGTGTCCTTCGAGCCCAGCAAGCTTGTGTCTCCTAGGGTCTGTGAGGGGGCCGATGGCTTGGTGTGGCGGGTTCAGGGCAGCACAGCCTCAGAGCCCGGATCGTGGTGTGCTGCGGGGGTAACAGTGGCTCCCTCCCCTGGTTATCCGAAGACAAGGGCCTATGTGAGAATATCAATCCCTGGGCCCAGCCCGGACACCACAGTGAGGCCAGCGGGCTAAACTAACCAGCCCCTGGATTATCAAAACATTCTTTTAATTGTAGATTTTTTTTATATATATAACTTGCTTTTCTTTTCTGTTTTTTTTTTATAAGTTAAGGTCAGTATAGATATGAAAAGGAAAGGTACGCTAGGTCAGTGACATCACAAAGTGTACCTACTTACACCTAAAGTGTTTGGCTCACAGGGTAGAGCCGTCCCAGCCAAGGCCGGAGCTGGGATGGAGTCAAGTTGCTGTCCTGCAGCCAAGCCCACGGACAGAGCCTGAGTGTTGGGAATTCTAAAGGTGGCTGTTCTCCAGTTTCTGTTGCGTCCTGTTGTTTGGGTTGTTTCCCCCTCCCACAGGGAGGTGTTCTGGCTCACAATGCACCCCTAGTCCCAGAAGGTGTCTAGCCGAGACTCCCGGGACTCTTTGGGCATGAGGTTCTTCGTGCTGGCCCCTGCACTGTGCTCGGAGCGGGATGACCCTCGCTTCTCTTCGCTGCTGCTCCATAAACCCGCCTTGCTGCTCCGGGAATGGTCTGGGGAGGAAAGGCAGCAAGTTCAACCCCCCTCCCCCCACCTTGCCTCCCTCCAGCCCAGCCACCCACAGCTGCCCGAGGTCCCACAGAGTGAGGGCAGCTGGCTTTTAGGCTTCAGCTACAGCTAACTGGAAGATCAACAGGTGTCACACTTGCAGAAAGTGAAGGTGAGCGAGTGATGGTGGTGTCCAGGTGACGGGGAACCCCTGCCCTGTTAAGTGACTGGACCATCCCAAGGGGGGGGCCCATGCACTTTGCCTCTGACCTCGGCTCTTGGAGAAAGACCCTCAGAATCTGGCATATGTGGTCTCCTCACAGAACTCCTGATTAATTTATAAGACTCACATCCAAACCAGGAAGAGATTGTAAGAGAAGAAATGAGAACCAGATGAGATGGCTAAGCCCACCCGGCCACTGACTCCACAGATTCCCAGTAAGGACCATGTAGGGGTCAGTGACCAATACAGAACCCAACGGACACATGGGATGGCTCTGAGGACACAAAGGCAGCAAGTTAGGTAGTGGCTGAGGAAGCAACGAGCAAGCTAAAAGAAGAGTCACAGAAGCTATCTCAGAAGAGGACAATAGCCCCAAACTGTGGGCACGATGACCGCTTTAATGTCCGGCCACTAAGATCCCTTTGCTCTGTAGACCACTTAATAAGCTCCCAGATTCTCTAACTTTCCTGAGCTGTGGAGGGTCAAGCTTAAGATGGAGCGCAGTCAGTGAGGAGGGACCACCGCTGCCCCTGGGGGACTGCCCTTCTTACTGCCTATTCACAAAGCACATGCAAAAAAAAAAGAAAAAAGAAAAAAGAAAAAGAAAAAGTTCCTGTTGCTTTAACATTCAACCAGAAGGGGGCATTGTTCTAAAAGGACAATCAGCGTTCCAAACGGTCCTCTAAGCGAGCTCACATAATCTTCTAGGTCTCTGATGGGGTGACATGGATAGTCACACATCACCAAGTCCTTCCAGCTGTGGAGAGAGCCAAGATCAGTGGGGGCATGAAAGAAACAGAACTCGAGATACCAAAGGTCCATCCATAGGCCTGAGCCTCAAGTGGACTGGGCCCAGGATGCTGGGTCACATGGCAGATCACGGCAGGGGAGATGCTGAGCCCGGCAAGATAAACAGAGGCTCTAAAAGGCCAAACCTACAGCAGTTAGCAAGAGGAACAGACGAGAGGACTGACGCCCAAGCAGAGGGAGACGACACTCGAAGCACAGGACACGCCCACCCAGACACAGACAAACACACACACACAGATACACGGATACACGAAACAAAGCTGCTGCATGCCAGGAGTGACTCCCAGCGGCTCCCCCGAGACGGGGTCATACTTACACTTCTGGGCTGGGTAGTTGGGGTGCGGCTGGTGGTCTGTAGTGGTTGGGGTATAGGCAGGCTGCTTGTCACACCTCTTGCTAACTGAAGAGAGCACAGGCAGCCTTAGAATCCATCACAGCTGAAATTCCACACAACCCCAGGGGCCGACACCCACGGCTAGCTGTTCCTTCATGTAGGCCACTCAATTGGATGTGCTTATAGGTGATGGGGCTCTTAAAAACTCGTGTAAACCACAAACAGGGTCGCTGGACACAGCGCCACATCACGGGGAGGAAGGTGGACATATGAGGACATACTGGGACATAAAAGCAGCCCCGTACTTTGCAAGCCACAAATGCTCAGAATTTTGAAAGCAAAATGTTCCAAGCTTCAAGCTCTGCCAAAGTCTGGATCTAGCAGGGAAACTGAGGCTGGGTTGAGGTGCACGAGGGTGTCAGGCACCACACAGCAGGACAGAGCAGAGCAGAGCAGAGACTGACGGTCTGTGAGGAAGAGGAGGGCTAGCAAGGGCCACACGGAGGAGGGCCACACGGAGGACGGCAGGGGACAGGAACTGGGAGGGACCAGCTGACTAAACCCTAGGCTGAAATAAAGGGCCATCCACAAACTATATCCAAATCCTCAGAAAAGCCAAGTGTGCTCATCATCTGTCACCCCAGCCCTCAGGAGGCTGAGGCAGGAGGATCATGACTTTCAAAGCCAGCCTTGGCTACAGAGCAAAAGTGCCTAAAGACCTAAAAATGTGAAGCGGAAGGAGTATGTACGTTAAAGAATATCCTGCCGGGCAGTGGTGGCGCCCGCCTTTAATCCCAGCACTTGGGAGGCAGAGGCAGGCGGATTTCTGAGTTCGAGGCCAACCTGGTCTACAGAGTGAGTTCCAGGACAGGCAGAGCTATAACAGAGAAACCCTGTCTTGAAAAACAAACAAACAAACAAATAAAAAAAAAAAAAAAAAAAAAAAAAAAAAAAAAAAAAAACAAAGAATATCCTGAAGAGTTTAATAGGGGGAGAAAAGGGAATCAAGAGGAAGGAGGAGAGAATCACCGGCCTGGCCAGGTGCCTAGGTGACTTGTGCCATTACAGTTAGTGCAAATGCACCTGAGGATTACAACCGTTCACAGAGAGAGCGGAGACAAGAAGAGACCTCGGAACGTGCATGCTCTCAGTCTTCAGCAGGCCACAAGCAGAGACAGAGAAAGAAGACAAGCTGCCAAGACTCTCCTGACAGGCCGCGAGGAGGGTAGGCTCGCTCAGCCAAGTGTGGCCAGACCACATAAAGCAATCAGAAATCAGGGAGGCGAAGGTCACTGATACATTCTAAAGATGGGTCAGAAAGCAGGCCTGTGGAAGTCCAGAGGGCCACCACGGCAGTGGAGTCAGGTGGAGGACACCTTGCCGGGTCTAGTCTACCTTCTGTGCCTGTATGCAGGGACATTCTGCTTAAAACCCTTAAAGGACAAATTGATGCTAGAGACATGACTCCATGGGGAATCCCTTGCCCGGTACAGGTGCAGCCCTGAGTTCAATCCTTAATACTACATAAAAGGCCTGGTAATGTGTGTGTGTGTGTGTGTGTGTATACATGTAACATATAAGTGTGAGTGTGTGGGGGTGTGGATCCATGTAACATGTGTCCGTGTACGGGTGTACATGTAAAATGTAAGTGTGTACGCGTGTGTGTAGGTGGGTGGGTACACTGTAACATGTACGTGTGAGGGGATGTCGGGGTATACATGCAACATGTAAGTATGAGTGTGTATACATGTGTGGGTGTTCATGTAATGTGTGAGTATGTGCGCATGTAAAGTGTGTGGGTATACATATAACATGTAAGTGTGAGTGTGTGTACATGTAAAGTGTGTGGGTATACATATATCATGTAAGTGTGTGTGTACATGTAAAGTGGGTGGGTATACATATAACATGTAAGTATGAGAGTATGTACATGTGTGAGTGTGTGTACATGTAAGTGTGTGGGTATACATGTACCATGGAAATGTGAGTGTGGAGTCTAGAGGTCAATGAATGCCTTTATCATTTCTACTCTTTTTTTTTTTTTCGAGTCTGGGTCTCTCACTGAAACTCATGTCTGCTGGGATCACAGGTGCATGCTGCCTCACCCGGCCTTTTACCTGGGCGTACATTTCAGGCCTTCCTGTTTGTTCTCTTTGAGCCACAGCTCTATCGCCCCGGCCTTGCTCTTTACCCCAGATCCAAGACAAGGCTTGCTCTGAAATCCCCCCCACCCCCAACCTGGGCTTTGTCAAAGATAATGTGTGACAACATGTCGGCTGGGTTGGGGCTCAGACTGAACAGCAGCAGCCTAACATATGCAAGGCTTTGGGGTCTGTCCCAAGCATTGCATCCGTGCCCAGCACTCTAAGAAAAACAATGACAGCAATAATAAACCTCACAACACTTAGACATCTAAATGCCCTTGCTTCTCAGTGGCTTCCTCTTCACCTCTCTTGTTTTGGTTTTGGTTTTGAGATGGTCTCACTATGTAGCTCTAGACGGTCTGGTACTCACTCCGTAGACCAGGCTGACCTCAAACTCACAGAGATCCACCTGCCGCTGCCTCCAGAGTACCGGGATTAAAGATTACAGACAGGCATGTGTCACTATACCCGGATGGATGGCTCCATCTCTTAAGACAACAGTGACATGCCAACACAGAAGCCAGATGGGTGGGGAGCGTGAGAAGGGAGATGGAGGCGGGATGGGAAGCCAGGGAGGCTCTACTGAGCTGGGGAAACAGAGAGAACAGGTGTCAGCTTGTGCTGCTCAATCCAGTAACCACAAACCCAAGTCACTATTTAAATGACCTGAAGGGAAAGGTCAACCCCATCCCTCAGCCCTTAGGCACATGAGCTCAAGGGTTTGACATCCATTTCCAGGACAAGAGAGACCTGACCGTGCCTCTTGTCTATCAGCGATGAGAGGTATAGTGTGCTGATGCAGGTGAATTTATCACTGCTCCCCAGAAAGACGTGAGAGGAGCGAGCGGGCAGCTTAGCAGCCGAGGATGAAACAGAGAGGTGGGTCAGGTGCAGAAAGTTGCCCTGGCTGAACAAAACAGACTGTTGGCAAGTCTGCTCAGAACAGCACCCACACCTGATGCTCAAGGATGTGGAGGCAGGGAGAGTCAGGCAGGTGTTGACAGGAACAGAGAACCTGGGATGCTGCCGTTATGGAGTAGAGAGGCAGAGGCAGAGGCTCATGGTAGGGACTTACTTAGTAAGGTGACCAAGCAGGTGAGAAACTGTGCCCAGGGTGATAAGACTTGTGTGTGTCGTCATGGGAAGAGTCTGTTCCCCTGGGTGATGCTCTCCTACTGAACTCCTGGGGCTCAGGCGCAGCTTGAGGAAAACATGGAAAGCTGGGCGGGCCTTTGCCAGGTGTGCATGCTAAGGAAGCGGGGAGACACTGCTGAAGGGGGGGAGTCAAAGGCCACATGGTACGGCCTGGACAACCATCTCTGGCTTCCACTGACAATGACTCTGTTACTCACTGTGCCTGGCACACTAGGGAAGGGACACCTGTACAGACGCCCTGGCTCCGATGACAGACATCAGCTAAGCCACCGCTTTCTAGGAACTCATGACGCCCTCCCCCACACCCAGCCACTTCTTCCAGGACCTAAGGTCTCCTTTTACTCTTCCCCGTGATCCAAGATTCTCTAGGTCAGAGGACAGCAAATGGAACCCGCAGGCCCAAGCCACACAGCCTCTTCTTCTGCAGGCCAGGGTTTGCTGGGACACTGCCACCCATGCGACTGGCTGTTTGTGATTTGCAACAGCCACCAGGTCAACATGGACCTGCTAGAGGACGCCTCAAGGTCATTGCTCAAGCTCACTCTATCTCCTCGGCAGCACCCCAGAGTCCCACATGGGATCTCCTAACTTGGATAGCGCTAGCTCCACTCTCAGAACTAAGACATCCCTACGGTCCTCCTCACTCAGCTCCTGGGCTTATTTGCTTGTTTATATTTGAGACCCAGTTTCACTCTGTAGACCAGGCTGGCCTAGAACTCACCGAGATCCACCAGCCTCTGACTCCTGAGTGCTGGGATTAAAGGCCCGCGCCACCATACCTGTTTTATTTTAAACTTATTTTCATCATCATCACTAAAAAGTGGGAAATCCACTAAGACATCTCTTCAAACATGATTTAAAAAAAAAAAAGTATGGTTTCATGCTAAGGGCATGAAACTGGTAGAATCCAGTCCACTCTGTCTTTGTGGAAGAGCAAAATTCAAGCCAGGAAAGGTGGGAAAGGCCCATTACTCCAGTACTCAGGAAGCTGAGGCAGGAGGATGAGAACAAAGACCACAATTCAAAACAAGCCATGATGCTAATTAATCATGTGGTGGGATGACAGAGCACCTGAGCTTAGCAACACACTGGAACTGCCAGGGACAGTGGGGGAGGGGCTGCTCCCTTCACCTAAGGTCTCCAATCACTATTACACTCTGAGACTGCTCTCTACCGTCAGCCCCCTCCCTACCTCTCCCTACTCCTCCCCTCCCTACCCCTCCCCTCCTTCAGACCACTGTCCCCCACAGTGGCAATCCTCTGTGCACTCACTGTGCACAAGAAAAGCCTTGGCTTTCAGTTTTCAGTCACAGGAAATCAAGGGACAAGAAAAATCCTGGAGCCAAGACAACAGAAGAGAACCTCAAATTGGCCAAGGAAGCCATGGCTCTGAATTCTGGGAATAAGCTCAGAAGAATATAGGAAAAGACACCCAAGGCTCCCAGGAAGGGAGGGAGGCTCAAACTGCACAAGACCTAGTAGCGGACCCCAGAGGAGGCTCGACACAGAAGTTCTACTCATCACTGTTTTCATCACGAAAGGTTTTGAGGGTCTTCATCAATCAAACCTGCCCTGAGGACTCCGGAGACCTGAGCGGACCACCCTGTGTCCCAGTGAAGGGTGCCCTTAGTGAACACAACACATGCGGGTGACCAATACAAGGAGGTACCCGGATAACACCTTGCCTAGCCACACCTCCACCCAAATCCATCCAAGGTAGGCCAAAAAATCCCAATCCTTTGACTTCCCCCAAGTGACCAAGTAAAATACAGAGCCCCATGTGCCCACCAGGGGGCAACATACCAGAGCCTTGGTTGGAGCCTAAGTGCATGGAGGAGGGCGTCTCTCTGGAGCCGGAAAGGTCCAGGGTCTAGAAATATAAACAAACAAAAAGATGAGACCATAGAACCCCAGGGAATCATGGGACGGCTTACCACTCCCCCCCCCACACACCCTTAGAGGCCTCTACCTGGTGATCAGACAAGAGCCAGGGCAGGTGGATGGCCACACACACCTTTTGCTCTTACTAGATGCAAAGGCCAAAACAAAGCATTGGAGTGATTTCCCCCACCTATCCCTGTTGTCTCGGCTCCCACTACACTCACTACTTCCCCAGCTTCACTCTCAGACCTACCCAGTACCCTGCTGCACAAAGAAGGAATACATTGTTCAAAAGTCTCTCTGTATTTCATGTAAGTCTTCTAACCAGGCAATACTCAATACAGTCTTTACTGACCATCTAATGATTTGGGCTCTCGAGGTACACAGCACAGCTACAAGCGCAGGCAAAGATCAGCAGCCATGACCCTTCAAACGGCCCACGCATTTAACCGTTACCACGCGCCCCACAGGAAGCGAGCAGCTGCGAGCCCTATGGTCTAGTGTGACAGCACTGGCCCCACGTGGCCACTTAAATCCTAAGTAACTTTAAAATAAGCAGGTCCTTGGTCACATCAACCACACTTCTAGTCAGGGACATGTGGCTGGTGGCTTCCAGGGTTGCAGAAGAGACTGTTTTACCTCCTCAGGAGGAGGGCCCTTCCGAACTTTGAGGAGCCCTACAGAGCAGCTGAAGGTCCCACATACATACCACCCCAGCTCCCCATGTTCTCCCATGGGGGGACACACTGGCCATAAAGAACCAATCCCCACCCAGATAAACCCGAATGGCGAGGGACATCCAGTAGTGATAGATATAGAAAGGGTCCTTGGCACAAGGTGACTGACTGTCAGCGTGGGGATGCTCACCGAGTTACTCTCCTTGCTCTTCTCCGCTGGCGCCTCTTTCTCTTTGGGGGCGCTGGCCGGTTCTGAAGGTGCTGACTGTGTGTTGGAGGAGCTGCCCTGCGATGACTTAGTTCCCGTTTCTGTGCTTGCCTCCGCATCTGCTTCCTGCTGAGGGGCAGTAGCTGGGGACCAACGAGAACCAGGGAAGTCATGAGATGCTTCAAGCCATGTGCGAACAATCCAGGAGGCCGGCTTTAAAAATGCTACCCCTTGAGGACCCCACAGCTCAGTCCTGATCTGACCCCACCAGGCTCCATCCCTCCCAAACCCACCTAGAGATCTTGCACGGGCTTCCAACTCCAAAACCCAGAGCTCCAAATTTTATTTGAAAATAGACCTTTTAATAGCTAGTAATTCAACTTTTTTTTGGGGGGGGGGGTTCGAGACAGGGTTTCTCTGTGTAGCCCTGGCTGTCCTGGAACTCACTCTGTAGACCAGGCTGGCCTCGAACTCAGAAATCTGCCTGTCTCTGCAATTCAACTTTTAAATCATTTTGCTGAGAACACGTTCTCCAAGCAAAGGAAACTTGTGGGGAGAGGATGTGACCACCGAGGAAGCCTGTGGCCTTCCTCCACTAGGCTTAGATCCACCTCAGCCCAGCTGAGGCAGAGTGAGAGAGACTAGCATCCTTTGAGAGGGACCCAGAGCCTCTGGACGAGCAAAAGAGTGGGGAAGAGTTGGAGACAGAGACATCGCCATACCACAAAGCCCAGCTTGTGATGTCAGAGACTAACTACACTGCAGTACCCTAGAGTCACTTAACCAAAACCCTAACTTCCCAAAGTAAAGCCACTGAAACTGCTACCAGGTCGTGTCTCCTGCTAACATCCAAAAGGAGCTAATAGTTGTCCAGGCAGTCTCAATAACCAACCAATTAGTCCCCAGCAAACACATACCACCTGTGCTCTCACATTCTCAAAAGTGGGGCACACTGGCCATAAAGAACCATTCCCCACCAAACCCCAGACTGCAAGAAACATGTCCCTTCCTTAACTCCTTCCTTTACCTAAGAACTGGGCAGCATCCTGTTTGAGGCAGTGGATCACTATCGCCTCAAAGAACAGGAGTTCTAGGGGCTGGGAGATGGCTCAGCGGTTAAGAGTGCTCTCACTGGCTACTCTTCCAAAGGTCCTGAGTTCAATTCCCAGAAACTACATGGTAGCTCACAACCATCTGTGAAGAGATCTAGAGTCCTCTTCTGGCATTCATGCAGACAGAACACTGTATACATGATAAATCTTTAAAGAGAGAGAGAGAGAGAGAGAGACCCCAGAGCTAGATCACCGGGGCTCAAAAGCTCTGCTAATCTGGCTGTTGAAGGCTGTAGACACTGCCAGGTTTTGAGATGTAATTTCACACCTGCATCCCTTGTGTATCAGAGCAACAGTTGTTTATGGACAGAAGTGGTAGGAGCCTGAGCAAGCGTCCTTCAGCACCCTGGCCAGGAGGCCCCACCACGCAGCCCCCCAGGCGGTCGCCCAGACATTACCCGACTGGGTACAGGACTTCATGTGCTCGGGCCAGTGGGCCTGCTGACAGGGGTAGTCGCAGTAGCTGGTGTTCCAGCAGCAGTAGAAAATGGCCTCCTTCTTGCAGTTGGCACACCACTGCTTCTTCTTGGTCTCATCTACCGCCTGCTGCTTCTCCAGCTCCAGCTGCTTCTTCACCTCAGCGATGAGCCGATCCCGCTCCTGTTCCAGGCTCTGCCGCATCTCAGCCATGGTCAACTCTGGTGGAGGAGGAGGACATCACGGACCCAGCACAGGACTCCGGGCATCAGACCCCTCGCTTCACACAGGCCCGGCCTAAGTCTTGACTTGGAAAGGAGCCCCGCTAGCTCGCTGGCCCTGGGACAGTAGCCCAGCTGGGACATTCATCACTCGAGTCTCATAGCCTGCCGTGGTGTCAGTGTCATGCCTAGTTATGTAGGTGACAGCAGACCCCAGTGACGTCATCCCGACTAACCCCAAGTTGTAGGAATTCCACAAACCCTTCAAATGATTACAACCAATACTCAGCAGTCACTTTGGATTTTTTTTCCTGTCAATCAAATACATACACAGCACCTACTGGGTGCGAACTTGCTCCTAAGCATTCTGTACCACAAACCCAGTTGTACTCGAGGATAAGCGTTGTCATCCTGCTTCACAGCTAAGGAAACTGAGGCACACAGATGCTAAAGGCACTCAGACAATTTTCTTAGAATCTCCTATTGAGACACTGAATGAAACATCAGGGGATGTTGTGGCTCGTTGTTATGGTAACCGGGCAACTATCAAACCACAGATTCCTAAAAAAATCCCAGGCAGTACACACATTTACAAGTGACCCTTACATTGAAACTAAATGGTTCCTCCAGTCCTCACAGCTCTTCTTGAATTAAAAAGACCAGCAAAGGGCCAACAATGTGGCTTAGCTGGTAAAGGTACTTGTGGCCAAGTACTTAGATCCTGAGTTCAATCCCCAGATCCCATGTAAAGGTGGTAAATGAGAACACAGTTATCTTGAGAGGGAAAAGTGGGTCTGCACCCCCAGCTCGGCTTCTCCAGGCTGGACCCTTGCGGACTGTGATTTCCCTGACTCCGGGTACAGCCTCGTTTCAACCTGTTCACCTCTGGACCCAGCCTTAGAGCAGCCAAAGGCTCTTCCCTTTCCGGGCCTTACCCAGGTTGTGCTTCATCTCGGCGAGCTCCTGCTGGTGCAGCCACTGCAGCTTCTCAATCTCAATCCTCAGCCTTCGAATCTGCAGAGAGAACACAGGAGCCTGAGACGGGGAGAGCACAGGAGCCTGAGATGAGGAGAGCACAGGGAGAACATAGGAGCCTGAGACGGGGAGAGCACAGGGAGAACATAGGAGCCTGAGACGGGGAGAGCACAGGAGCCTGAGACGGGGAGAGCACAGGGAGAGCACAGGAGCCTG
>NW_022196897.1:151828643-151828917 GCF_008632895.1 Mastomys coucha
CAGGGAGAGCACAGGAGCCTGAGATGGGGAGAGCACAGGAGCCTGAGACGGGGAGAGCACAGGAGCCTCAGACGGGTGAGCACAGGGAGAACATAGGAGCCTGAGACGGGGAGAGCACAGGGAGAGCACAGGAGCCTGAGATGAGGAGAGCACAGGGAGAGCACAGGAGCCTGAGATGAGGAGAGCACAGGAGCCTGAGACAGGGAGAGCACAGGGAGAGCACAGGAGCCTGAGATGAGGAGAGCACAGGGAGAGCATGGGAAGCTGCGATGGG
>NW_022196897.1:151828940-151872138 GCF_008632895.1 Mastomys coucha
AGAGCACAGGAGCCTGAGATGAGGAGAGCACAGGGAGAGCATGGGAAGCTGCGATGGGGTGAGCACAGAAGGAACAAGGGAGCCTGAGACGGGGAGAGCACATGAGCCTGAGATGCCACTAAGCTGGCTGCTACCCTCGGGTCCCCAAGCTCTCTACCAGGCAGCCTAGCTCTGAGCCCACTGCTCCAGAGCTCAGGATTGGGGATTAACACACTCTCACTCACACACACTCTCTCTTTCACACACATACACTCATACTTTCATTCACACACACACACACACACACACACACACACACACACACGCGCACACACACACATCCTTGAGGACCGTGTCTCTGAAAACCAAGGCAAATGAACCAGATTCTCCCCCACCATAAAAAATACAGGAGGGAAAACCACAAAGACAAGAACGAAACAATTTACATAGAAATAATACATCTAAAATTGAATTGGCACTTTGATTTTCATAAAGAGAGCCGCCAAGATGGCTCCACTACTGAGGGTCCCTGGCACCATGCCTAATGCCTGGGTTTGAGGGTAGGATGACAAGATAACCGGAGAGAACTGACTCAGCTAACCCACTCCTAACCATCCTGCGAACCCCCAACCCCAAATGGGCTGAGTACAGTGGTGCACACCTTGTATCCCAGCTCTCAGGAAGGAGTTGAACTCAGTGAGTTCAAGGACAGCCAAGGACGTACAGTGAGACCTTATCTCCCTGGCCCCCAGCTTTCCAAAACAAAGAAAAATCAAGTCAAGTCCACCTGGGACAGAGAGACTTCTCCTTGTTGGTTGACATAGTGAGTATAACCACAGAGGGTCATATTTATAAAGCACACGGGCACACACCCTTGCGCATACTTAGGAGTTCTAAAATCTCCACTGGTTTCTCCAGGGTCTCTCTGAAGCCTTTATATTCACGCAGTCCTCTCTTATTGTCTTAAGAAAACCCTGGCTCAAAGACTACTACTGTTTCTGCTTGGGCTTTATGTCCAGCCTGAGAGAAATCCTGCCCTCTGTGTGTTGCCCTGGTGACTGACTACAGGCCACCGCCAGCACCATACTGTCCACACAGATACCAGCAGGTGGTCACTCTGAGTGGCCTCAGAAGGAAGTACGGGGGAGAAAGAGTGTATGTGTGTGTGTGTGTGTGTGTCTGTCTGTCTGTCTGTCTTTGAATAAAAGAAAGCTTCATACCATACAAGAGGTAGCTTCGTAAGTAAATCCTTCAGCATTTTAACCACTGTCTTTAATCATCAAGCTATGGAGCCTCCAGTATACAAATTCTTACACCAGAAGTGCTTGTGTAAAATGGCCAGGGGAATGGAGAAGACTACGGCTCTGACCACACACAAACCAAAGGCGTCCTGTCTCTCTGTGATCTAACAGGATAAAGGCAGGAGGCAGGGCCAGTCTCCCCAACACCCACGAAATGAAACCCCACCCACTTAACAAAACTCCACCCCCTCAATGAAACTCCACCCCCTCTCACAGCAGCAACCAGCCCAGTGCCCGAGGGGTTTCCAGCCCAACTTCCGGTGGCACAGGCTCCAGCCCTAATTTCTGGGTATTCCCCAGTTCTGCTGACCTCAGCTATTGTGCTCCCAGTGGTGTTCTTGGAGAGGTCATTGTAGATTTCCGTCATAGTCCCCTTTATGGCGTCCATCATCTGGAAAGATAAAAACACTTCAGTAAGTGATACAAATGTAACCAAACACAGTGAAGTGTCTAATGGTGGTCCCAGACCCTGGATGCTTCAGGTTGTCAGACGGCTGACAAGAGCAGAGAGGGGCTGCTCCTAGTAACCGAGGGTAGAAGCCAGTGAGGACAGTAAAAGATCTACAGTACATAGGCCAGCCCCTCGCTGAGCTGAGAAACCAGGAGACCAAACTCTACCCCCACTGTCCTGTTGAGCCAACACAGCAGGTTTAAGGAAGGGATTATTTTGCCCTTGTGGCTTTATATTTAAAAAAAATAAATAAATAAGCCAGGTGGTGGCAATATACCCCTTTAACACCAGAACTCTGGGAAACAGAGGCAGGTGGATCTCTTGAGTTCAAGGCCAGCCTGGGCTACAGAGAGAACCCTGTCTCAAAACAAACAAAACAATTATAGTTTTGTTTGTTGAGTTTTTTGTTTTGTTCTGTTTGTTTTTAAGTCCAGACCTGTGTCTCTATCTGGTTCTACCTCCTCATGTAGCTGGTGACTGAGTGTCTATTCCCCCTGACCCCCTGACCTCACCCAGTTTTTAAGTTCAGTGGTAGGGCTGGAGTCCAGATATTCATTTGTGCCAGGCAAGCCCTGTACCAACTAAGCTGCATCCCAACCCACCAAAATAAACTGGGGGTGGGAGGGCACATTCCGAGACAGGGTATCTCCGTGTAGCCTTGGCTGTCCTGGAATGCACTCTGTAGACCAGGCTGGCCTTGAACTCAGAGACCCTTTTGCCTCTGCTTCCTCCAAGCAGAATTAAAGGCATGTTTGGGAATAGTTTGTATGTAGGTATGTAAATGCCTCGTAGCTTGAGTGGCGATCAGAGGACAGCTCTGTGGATCTGGTTCTCGCCTCCCGCCATTACATGAGTTCCAGGGAACAAACTCAGGTCCCTAGATCTGGGGGGTTGAAGATGCTTGGCCTGTGGAGTGGCTTAGTTGGAGTTAGGTTTGGCTTTATAAGAGGAAGTGCGTCATGGGAGTGGGCTTTGAGACCCTCCTCCTAGAGAGAAGAGAGTCTCCGGCTGCTGCCTTCCATCAAGACGTAGAACTCTCAGCTCCTTCTCCAGCACCGTATTCTGCCTGCATGCCTTGACACCTTCACCGCAATCTCCTCTTTTCCAACTCTCACCTTTACCTGTAGTGCCATCTCCCTGACCTTCCCTGCCCCCATGCATATGCATGACTGTGCACGTGTGACTGTGTGTGCACACGTGGATGCCAAGGCTCTACTTCCTCAGTCCCTCTCCACCTTCTCCACTGAGGCCAGGGTCTCACAACAGAGCTCACATCCAGCTTGCTCAGGGGATTCTGCCTCGGGTCCGGAGTGCCAGAATTAGAGACAGGGTCATAAAGCCAGTCATAGCAAGCGCTTCATCCTGGGAGCCATCTCCTCTGGTCCTACAATTCTCTCTTCACCAAAGAGTGGACAGGCCTGTGTCTTGTGTGTGTGCTGTGTGGACTCTCTAGGTTTCATGTGGCTCTGTCACAAGTTCTAGGTAACAGCAACATGTACAAAAAAGGAATTAAAAGGAAATGAGCAAGAAACGGTGACCACAGAATATAAAGCTTAGATTTCTTTCACCATCCAGAACTTTACATTTCTACTCTCAACTTAACCAAATAAAGTAACTTTTTTGTTTTGTTTTGGTTTGTTTTTGGGTTTTTTTTGTTTGTTTGTTTGTTTTTTCCAGGCAGGGTTTCTCTGTGTAGCCCTGGCTGTCCTGGAACTCACTCTGTAGAGCAGGCTGGCCTCAAACTCAGAAATCCGCCTGCCTCTGCCTCCCAAGTGCTGGGATTAAAGGAGTGCACCATCATCATCTGGCATAAAGTAACTTCTAACATAAAACTTATTAATTCCAGCTGGAGAGATGTTTCAGCAATGAAGAACACCAGCTGCTCTTCTAAAAGGACCTGGGTTCAATTTCCAGTACCCACATGGTAGCTCACACTGTCTGAACTCCAGTTTTAGAGAATCCAACACCCTCATACATGCACGCAAAACACTAATGCACATGAAATAAAAGTAAATTTTAATTTTTTTAATTAAAAAAAAAAAAACAAACCTTAATCCCAGCACTTGGGAGGCAGAGGCAGGCGGATTTCTGAGTTCGAGGCCAGCCTGGTCTACAGAGTGAGTTCCAGGACAGCCAGGACTAAACAGAGAAACCCTGTCTTAAAAAAAACCTTAAAAAAAAAAAACCCTTTTAATTCCAATCAGGGGCTGAGAAATGGCTTAGTGGTTAAAAGAACTAGCTGCTCTTTCAGAGGACCTGGGTGCAGTCCTGTGCACCCGCATGGTGACTCACAACCATCCATAATTCAAATTACAAGAGATCTGACTCCTTCAGGCCTCTGAAGAAAAGAAGCATATGCTATGATATGCTGAACCCTGACACCAACCCTGACCCAGACCGTGCATGCAGGCAAAATACCCATACATATAAAAATATAGTAACCGGGCAGTGGTGGCACACGTCTTTAAACCCAGCACTTGGGAGGCAGAGACAGGCGGATTTCTGAGTTCAAGGCCAGCCTGGTCTACAGAGTGAGTTCCAGGACAGCCAGGGCTACACAGAGAAACCCTGTCTCAAAAAACCAAGAAAAAAAAAAAAAGAAAGAAAAGAAAAGAAAAATTCCAAGCTGGGTGGAGTGACTCACACTTAAAATCCAGCACTCAGGAGGCCAGGTTGAGAGGATTAAAGACCAGGCTGACACAGAGTTCAGTAAACCCAAAAAGGATCGGGGGAAGGGGAGCAACCTTCTTCCCCACCCCCTCACCTGTGCCCTCATAGCTTAAACTGCTGTTTTTAAATCACTGAACACTCTTCATTGGCTCATTAGTAAAAGACAGATTGCTCTTGCTCACACAACGATTTACTAAATAGGAAAGTGTTTCTCATTAGCTATTAAATTACTGGCAGCGATAAGCCCGGTAAGCAGGTAACTCGCTAACACACACTAAGTTCATGGTAGTGGACTCAGTACCTCCACCCAGCACCAAGCACCTTCTACCCAGGCATCATCTCCATCCTTAGGGGTGAGCCAACAGCCAAAGGAGCCCCGGGGATCATTACCACATCTCTACTGATACCTACAGGACACAGCAGAGGTCTCCACAACACCAGGGTGCATATTTTATTCAACCGCGGTCATACAAACACTTGCCCGACTAAGAGAGTCCGCCAAGTTCACACACAGGGGGGCCATCCTGCCTGCCAGGCCACCAGCAGGCACTGAGCCCGAGACTGGATGACTTAAGGAGGGAGCAGCAGCCCCTCTCCATCCCTGGCATCTGACCTTGCTGGTGTCACAAGAACTCTCCCACGCCAATTCAGCATCCCTTCTCCCTGCACGCCAAACAGACCTGTGTTCACTTCTCCCCAAGAGAAATCAAGCAATACCAGTCCATAGCTTTCTACTAGCTAACCTGCTGGATGGCAGTGGCACTCGACTTTAATACCAGTATTCAGGAGGCAGAGGCAAGCCAGCTCTGGTCTGCCAGGACAGCCAGGTGGGGGAGTGTAGCCACACACCTGCAATTTCAGTTTTTCAAGGTCAGCCTTGAAAGAGGAAGACCCTGCCTCAAAATAAAACAGAATCGCGCTGGAGACACAACTCAGCGTTACAGAGTTTGTGTAGCATCTTCCAAACCCTGGGTTAGCCAAGAAAAAAGTAAGACAGATGAAACTAACTCAAGACTTGAATGCGGCTGGGCGGTTGTGGCGCTGCGCGGCGCACGCCTTTAATCCCAGCACTTGGGAGGCAGAGGCAAGCAGATTTCTGAGTTCCAGGCCAGCCTGGTCTACAGAGTGAGTTCTAGGACAGCCAGGGCTATACAGAGAAACCCTGTCTTGAAAAAACAAAAAAAAAACCAAAAACAAAAAACAACAAAAAAAGACTTGAATGCAAACTATCCTTGAAGACTCTCTGGAAAGCCAGCAACTTAGCCTTTTGTTTGTTTGTTTACAAACTACCAAGCCAGGGCCCCAACCACCCCGCCCCAGCCGCAGCGCCAACCCACTTACTTTGCTGGTGTACTTGGCAATGTCTGCGGCCACATCGGCTGAGGCAGTGGCAATGGGAAGGTCGGCATTGATCGCGGACGCCAGAGTGCTTGCAGAGCCTGAACTGCTGACCAGGGCCGCCGGCTGTGTGCTGGTCACCAGTGTGATGGTAGACGTGGATGGGCTCTGGGTGACCTCCTTCTGCTGAACAGCTAAGAAAGCAAAGGGTCTGGTCACTCCACCCATACGGAAAAGTACTTCCCCAGCGCACAGCCGGGGTGAGGGAGGAAGTCTTCTCATAGCCCTAGCCAGCTTTTGAACCATGAATGCCAGTGTCTCACCTTGCCCAAGCTCGAGCCAGGTTCCTCTGAGCTCTCTTCTCGACTAGGCGGCCAACCTTGCACTACAAAGACCTAAGCAAACGCAACATCTCCAAGAGCTCAAGGCTGTACAGTTTAGGAGACTTAACCTAGCCTTGAAGCACTAGACTGCCAGGACGACTTAACAGCTGGATGCAGCCAGCATCTGAAGACACGAGACGGCTCTATATGAGACGACGGGAAGAGCTTGTCCGATCACTGGCAAACCCGGACAGCTTCACAAACAGATCCTCTGCTTTCATTACAAGGTCTGAGCCGCCCTTTCTACCTTTGAAAATGCCAGCCAGCCCTGCGCCAGTCACTTTGGACCCCTTCCTCAGGTTTGGCAGACCCAGTGTCCTACTAGTTAAAACCACTTCCTGCCTGAAGTGAATAAGAGTCCATCACTCATTAAAATCTCAGTCCTTGACATTTTTGGTGTTTGCAGTGTTGGGAACTGAACCCGGGCTTTGCGCATGCTGGGCAAGCATTCTACAACCGAACTATACCTGTGACCCAACAACTTTAGAAGTCCAACAGCACATTACTCATTAGAATCAACGCCTATCATTTTAATTGGTGGCAAAACAGTGCCACACTCATTGAAGTCAGCGGCTTGCCACAGCGGCTAGAAGGGCAATGTGCTATGAAGTGAGGAAAACCAACACTTGGCCATTTTAGTGAGCCTCTACTGATCAAAGCCTGACCCGGCAGGCTATAAGGCATGCCGATGCAGTACCACTGCTTGAAGTCTGTCCCAGACCCTTTACTGATTAATTGAAATAAGCCTTACAAACCTGACACAGGACTACCTGGAAGCTGAGGACCCTACTGCCACCAGGTCTGGGCATTGCAGCCCACCTACCCTATGTGGAGGGGACAGCTTTGCATGGGAACAGAATCCAACAAGGGGTTGCCCTAATCCCACCTCCACTGCAATACGTGCATCAACTGAGCACACTCTTGACCTGTCCAGCTTTTCAGACCTTCCCCAGCCACCTGGCCTTGAGTCCCTGTAGGGGTCCCTGGGACTGGCCTGTTACCTCACTGTGATGAGCTCTGATGGCAGAAGCATGGGGGAAGGATAGAGCAGGTGTGGAGGAAACTCCTTTGCCCCAAGAAACCAGACCCGGATTAGTCTTCCTGAATCTGAGCCCACCGGGGTTCAGACAATTAGGTGGAGCCATCAGCTGCAGGACAGAGACGGGCCTCCAGCCTTGAGTCCTCAGAGGCTAGCTCGTCTCAGCGAGGGCTTGGAAGGAAACCGTTGCCCCTAAGGATTCCTCACACTCTGAAGACTTCCCCACAAAATGCCAGGAGGTCCCGGATGCTCACAAACCAGACTCCACAGAGCCATATTCATTGCAGCACATCTTACAGTGGGGGGGAAAAAAACTGAGCGCATCCCCAGTGCCCACCAGCAGGGCAGCACCTTAAATGAACGAGGAAATACTACGCAGCAGTCCAAAAGGATGTGACACAGACAGACCTCTAAAACATGCTGATGGGTGGGAGGGAGGGGGAAAAAATCGAGAATGGTACCATTTTTGCTTAAAAAAGAAAAAAAAGAAAAAGAAAAAAAGGTAATATTTTATGGTATAATATTGTATGGTATAAAAACAAACGTATACACATGCACTGGGAGAGGCATCAGGACAACTAATGATTGTCACAGAAGGGCGGACAATGACATGGACAGCAAATGGGCCCACATTTAGCATTCGAAATTCTACACACATATCCTGCTCCCTTCTGTAAGAAGGAAACACGTATCACTTATAAAATGGGAGAAAAAAAAATCTTAAAAAAAAAAAAAACCAGGTAAATAGTAATAGCAAGCCAGTTTTTAAAACTAATTCCATATGGGATGGTAAGGCCTGCGATGACCATGATACACAGGGATGTAGGGGAAAAATTAAACAGGTGGCCTTTCTCCTGTTGGTGTGGCAAAAAGGGGTTGGGCGCCACAGAGAACAGAAGGGGGCGGCGGTACCTTTCACGGCCTGTCTGGTCTGATATCTCGTCCCCTGGGAAGACTGAGGCTGCTGCTGCTGGCTCTGCTGCTGGCTCTGCTGCTGCTGTTGCTGCTGCTGCTGCTGGCGCTGTATCTTCTGCATGTGCCACTTTTGGGAGGACGTTTGAAACTTACTTGATGCGTTCCACACGACCCGCTGCACGGCTGGGACAGTCTCCTTCGGTAAGAGGGGCCTCTGCTTCTTCACTGGGCTTCCCGTGACGGCAGTGGCCGGCGCTGTGACCGTGACGGTCGACATCGTGCTGGTGGTGGCGGCCACGGTGACCCCAGCCGCGGGTGCTTGCGTGGCCGAGCGGGTGAGTACCGGCGTCTCTGGGGGAGACTGGTTGCCTGCCGAAGTGGACGGTGGTGGTTTACCTAGAGCTACAGCCAGGCGGGGTGGAAACAAGCAGAAACTGGATTGGATTCCCGAGTTGGGACTTCACACTGCAGGCCAGTTCTAGGTCAAACCCAGCAGAGGCTGAAGGAATTCAGAGAGCCCCTGGAGCCCCAAGGACAAGCATGGCCTCTGCGAAAGCTTGAATTTTGCCTTACTGAATGAAGTTCACATCCCAGATCTAGAAGTCACAAGCCTTCTGGGGGAGGAAAAGCTGAGCAGCCATTAACTAGTGGCTCAAGCTGTGGGTAATGCTGACAGCCCACCAGCTGCCGCTCCTGAGGAGGAGCCCTTGGCTAGAAAAGCAACTGGGCGGGCGAGGCCCTGGCTGTCAAAGGTGTGCACACCAAATCTACTCTCCCCCTAGACAAAGCCACAGGGAGGGGCGGCCTAGACATTTAACAAAGGAATTCAGCCTCAGGCCAGAGAACCTTCCCCCAACACATTCAACCTGAGTTCCTGCCCAGGCTACCTGGCCTTCTGGCTGTTTCTGCACAGTCTTTTATGGGCAGTAAACAACACTGGATTTCCTATCCTGTAATGGACAAGTTTAAGCCGTTTTTTTTCCCCCTAGACAGGGTTTCTCTGTGTAGTCCTGGCTGTCCTGGAACTCACTCTGTAGACCAGGCTGGCCTTGAACTCAGAGATCTGCCTGCCTCTGCCTCCCAAGTGCTGGGATCAAAGGCGTGCGCTACCACTGCCCAGCTTAAAGTTTTCTTAAAAGCGTTACGTTAGTGGCTGGGGATGTAGTTCATGGGTACTAGCCGTCTGCATTTACCTGGGCTTAAGTTGTGGGGTGGGACGGTTGGGGGCAGGACGGGAAGTCAGTAGAGAAGCTTCGCAGTGTACTGAACCCACTTATGTAGGGGAGATGGTAGCAGCTGCAGAGATGCCAGCTTACACTGCACCCCATTCAGGGTGCTCAGAAAACACACAGCAAACATGGCTACAAAGGAAGCTTTGCCATCACGGACCACATTCCTTGGCATTACATGAGGGTGACGCTTGTCCTTCCTCATAGATTCAGATCACCCAGAAAAAACACCTGAAAACTCCAGATAAAATCTTGAGCAAGCTTCAGGTTATAAGAAGCCAAGGAGAATGGAAGAGAAGAGTTGCTGTCCCCTCTGAGGTGAAGGTGTCCAGCCTGGTGAGCACCCCGCTCCTCTGAAGACCAGAGTTCAGTCAAGCTAATGAGAAAGCTACAGGGAGGAAGGACTGGCTGGTCCCCCGGCTGGCCTGACATACACCAGACCCTGTCCGCCCTGGGTACAGAAGCAACTCTAAACTTGCCCATTCTACCAGCTAGGTAGGTGTGCCTAGCAGGGTTCTAACGGGGAGCAGCAGCTGTGCCTGCGGGCTTTGCTGCTGGCAACATAAACGTCAGTATCAGTGCGGACTAACCAGCCAGGCTCACTTTTAGGGCCTCAAAGGGGTTCTGCTCTCCTCACTGGCTCTGTGAGGCGCGCCTACTTGTCGCTGATCTTTTTCCAATAGATGAGAGTAGCAGAAACCAATGTTCCAGACGGGCCAGGTAGGGCTTGTTAACTACCAGAGTATGGGAATTTCTTCAGTAGGATGAATTCCAGAAATTTCTTCACCGATTTTTTCCATGGGTAGAATTCTGGGGTCTAGGGAGCTCCGGGAAATTCAATTGTCTTAGAAAACTCTGAGTCACCAACCATTCTACCTAAGGAAATGCAGATTACTTACTAGCCCCCATTAAATTTCTAAACTGGAGGTTGAGTTTTGCATTTGTAAGAACTAACAGTCCAGATGGGAACACCCACAGTGAAGGGTGGTCCTAAAGGCTTTGTCTACCAAAGCACCGGAGCCGGAGCCGGGGTGGCTACACTCCACAACGTACTTCACTTCTGGATGGACCAGAGGAAAACCCGGTTGTAGAGGTGCTAGGAGTGTCGGTTCAGAGAAAGACCATCCATCCACCCACCATCCAGGAGCATCTCGGGGACTCTGGCTTACAGAAGTAAGTTTTGCTCAGACCCTGGGACACTGCTGACTGTGTTATGTTCTAGAATCATCTTTAACTCAATCTACCACTGACTCGGGATTCTCTGGACCTCGGCTGTTTCCTTTGGACATCACATCCAGGAACAGCTCTGCCAGAATCCTAATCATTTCTTTCTTTCTTTCTTTCTTTTTTTTTTTTTTTTTTTTTTTTTTTTTTTTTTTTTTTTTTTTTTTTTTTTTTTTTTTTTTTTGGTTTTTCAAGATGGGGTTTCTCTGTATAGCCCTGGCTGTCCTGGAACTCACTCTGTAGAGCAGGCTGGCCTCGAACTCAGAAATCTGCCTGCCTCTGCCTCCCAAGTGCTGGGATTAAAAGTGTGCGCCACCATTGCCTGGCCTAATCATTTCTTTAAAAACTATGAAATTCAATTTCCGTGGATCTTTTTGCTTTCACTGATAGGAAGCTCACAACCAAAATGAAAGCTATTATTCACGCCGCCCCCCTCTGCCCAAAGTCAGGAGGGCACGTTTTGTGTGGCCTGTTTTGTTTGAGACAGGGTCTGATGTAGCCGAGGCTAGCCTTGAACTCTTTATTCCTCTATCTCTTCTGCTGGGATCAGATGTTTGGGTTACCATGCCTACCCGTCCCAGCCTTTCCCCTAAGCCAGGGCGGAAGGCAAATCAATCAAAAGGTTCATTTCAAGGCTGGAAGGTCCCTCTGGGCAGAGGAGCTCACCACCAATGATGCTGCCCTAAATTTAATTTCCAGGATGCACATGGTGGAGAGACCTGACTCATAGTTGTTCTCTGACCTTCGCATACACACATACCATTTTTTTTTTAAAGCCTGTTTCAGAAAGAATAGGAAGTTCCGAGTGTCACAGGAGCAGAGTCCCACAGTGTCCTACATGGAGGAAAAGTTAGGCCTAACCAGCAGGCTCTCTACCCTAGACAGACTTATGAGGCCTTCAACAGGCCTCAGCGGATGCTCAAGCCTGCTTCCTCACCTCCCCCATCACAGGGGGGCCTCATCCCGTTTCTCCCTCCCAGGAAGCTGTCTTTATTAAGAACCGGAGATTCCAGACCACCCACGTAGGCATCTCCCAGGGGAAAAAGGCTCTCAAGGCCCAGCAACAACTTGCTTTAAGTCTGCCTGCAGCAATGCAGTGGGCACCGATTCCCGCCTTAATCCTGGTTAGGATGAGAGATTAGCTCCTATCAATCAGAAACACGGCACTGGCTGTCCATCACCAAACACATCCTGTACCTAAGAGACACCGCCACTCCACCCTCCGTGGACCACTCAGGATCTTGGATGTTGCTGCATGTTACCAGCATCCTCCAGCATCCCACCTGCCCAAGCCAGAATCTTGCTGTGACTCTGTGAGGGGAAGGACATTCTTCGCCCAGGCCCTTCCAGCCAGGTTCCCAGCATGCTGCACCTCCCAATAAGGACCAAGCCTCAAGAGATTCAGGCTGTGGTCCTCCGCCTGGTAGGTTTTTGCCCACTATGGGGGAGACATGTTTGGTGGATAGGTGCTCTCGCCATCTAGTGGCTAGAGGTCAGTGTTGCACCTCCACTACCTCCACTGGAAGGAGCCAAGCATTCCAGAGAATCCCAGGGCTCAGATACCGCAATGAACATATAATAGACTTGCCGTATCCAGTAGGTGCTCAATGAGGTCTCTTCCATTTTCAGTGGTAGCACAATTCCTAACGGATGGCGCTTGCCTAGCTGCGAGGCCCTGGCTCACCAGCACTTTAAAGTCCGTTATGGTGGTAAATAACTCTAATCCTATCACGTGGGAGGTGGAGGCAGGGGGATCTGAGCTCAAGGTCATTTTTGGCTATGTAATTCAAACTGAAACCTTAGGCAAGCAGACCTAAGGCTAATGTGAACTTCACAGCAAACAGGTACACTGTCCTGTGGGATGTATTTCTCTGTCTCACTGTGTTGAGGATCAGGCAGGACCATATACAGATCTTGGCTGTTTGTACCTTGAGACACTCCCTGTCATGGTGGTAGAGTGCTCATCTACCTTACACGAGGGCCGGGGCTTGACCCTCGATGTCAAACCACAGTCAGAGCCTATGTGACTTACCATCTTGCTTAGGCGATGGCACCTTGGGCTCTTTCTTGTTTTTCCGACCCTCCCGCCCAGAGGGATCTTCTCCTAAGTCTATGACAAGTTCGCTCTCTGAGTCCGAATCCAAGCCCAAGTGCACCGTGGGAGAATCTGTTTCATCCTTCCCCTTCAGCTTGTCCTTTGTGGGATGAGGTGACGGCTTTGCTTTCTCTACAAAGTCCTTCTCAGGCTCGGGGCTGGCCTTGTCTTTGGGAGGTGTGGGGTCCGCCTTCTCACCCACGGGCGAGTTACTCTTCACTTCCTCTTTGACGTCCACCTGGTTGGTGGGCTTGGGCTTCCTTTTGATGGCAGGGGCCTCTTTGTCCACCCGACTCCCCTCTTTGTCCTCGGGGTCCTCTGGCTCGTTCTTGGGCTTCTGTTCGTCGTCGCTGACATACTCGCTGTCGCTGCTCTCTGACTTTTCGGAATCCTCGGAATCACTGTGCTCCACGGCTGTGTAAACGTCCTCTGAGATCTCATTTATGCCTGAGATCAAAAAGAAAAAAAGAAAAATCAGCAGCGCGGCTTAGCCTCACAGCCAAGACAGGTGGGAGAGGAACCTCGAGCCATCTCGGTGCGAACAGCAAGGCAGAGAGGACTTTAGGGTGATCGAGACCCAAAGAAGGCAGAGGGCCTGCATGCAGGCTGTCAGTTTTTATACAAAGCTGACTCTTTGAGACTGACAATGGATGGGGTGGGAGGTGGGAGGGCGGGAGGGGGGCATTAAAACAGAGACCCAGAGAAGACAAGGGTCTAGGCACAAACCAGCTGGAACCCAAACAAGGCTGGGCTTCCCCAAGTGTAAAGAGGCAACTCCAGAAGGCCAGAGCCTTGGGGGAGTGCACAGGGTGGGTGGGGGTGCCGCCCAGCCCTAAGCACGTCTGCCTTCACACTTCCCAGCCTGGCAGCGCTGGCCAATTACCTGTACACAAAGACAATCGGGCAGTGGTGGCGCACGCCTTTAGTCCCAGCACTTGGGAGGCAGAGGCGGGCAGATTTCTGAGTTCGCAGCCAGCCTGGTCTACAGAGTGAGCTCCAGGACAGCCAGGGCTACACAGAGAAACCTTGTCTCGAAAAACCAAAAAAAAAAAAGACTAGAATTCTCTCCTGAACTCACAAATGAAGAACTTCCAGGTAGGAATCAAGGCAGGGATGTCTATTCAAAGAGCAGAGGAGCTGGCAAAACTGGGGTGCTGGCCTGTAAGTAGCAAGCAGCAGGCGGGTGAGGGGGGAAACTGCCAAACCCCTGTAAGTGGAGGCTGGTCTCTGGGTACCTGGTACCAAGCTGGCTCCCTGTGCTGCTCAAGCTTATGGGAATGCACCGTCCTTCTCATGCAGGGGACGAGATGAAACCACACCTGTATATGTCCATCAAAGAATGCAGGCACAGGATAGCAGGTGTCATGCACACGTAATCCATCCCCAAAAGAATGCGAAAACCAATCAATGGCCAAGTCTCTGCCATGATCTGGACGCGTCAAAGAGAAGAAACGCAGGAAGGACAAGCGCCATGGAGAGCCAAGGCACACGCAGTTGTCAGCAAGTTGCTGGGGAACTGTCTCTGCCTCCCCCAGGGCCCAGCAAACATGAGGTCTTTAATGATGGCACAGTCAGAGCTCTGTACTCCTGGTAGGTGAGCATCGGGGGGGAGGAGGCAGGAACTGTTATCTAGGGGACTTTGGGCAAGTGGCCAGCTCGGTAAGCCTCATAGGTTCCATCTGTCAAAATGGAGCTGAGGGCTATTATATGACACCCTGAATAACATAGACCCGGGGCTCGGCAGAACTTGGTGGGCCTGGGGGAAGGCAAACAAAGTAAGAAAATTCTTTCCTAGCAATAAGAGCTCCGTGGAAGGCCGCAAGGGAGATACCAGAGTAGCCCTGTAATCCTTGCCTCTCAACTCCTGGTGGGACAGGGACCCTATCAAGGAGAACCATGATGCTGGCAGGAGACATCTTAGCCGGACACCCGTGTATTGTCTCAGTGTTGAAACAAACAAGGTCCCCATTCCCCCAGCAATTTCCTGAAGGTGAGGCTGATGCCTGGTACCAACCAGGGGAACTTGTCTGTGGGGAAGACATGTCGTGCGAGAGACTGACCTGAAGCAATAGTGGGCCACTGACAGACAGGACCACTTAGCTATACAACCTCCGGTCGTCTGTTTAAACTCCATTGAATACATTTTTCCTTCTCTGCTTTTCACTACTACCCATTTCTTTAATTGGCCTGTGGGAGACAGCTGGCCACGGCTGTCAGAGCCTAAGCCTTGATCCTAAAAACCTTAGAATCCAATGAGACCCGCCGGGTAGTGGTGGCGTACACCTTTAATCCCAGCACTTGGGAGGCAGAGGCAGGTGGATCTCTGAGATCGAGGCCAGCCTGGTCTACAGAGTGAGTTCCAGGACAGCCAGAGCTACACAGAGAAACCCTGTCTCGGAAAAAAAAAAAAAAAGAATCCAATGAGACCCACTGGTCTCACACACACACCCCAAACACCCCGAGACAACCCCTAATCACAGCTCACTTCCCACTCAAGGGTCCAGGGTACCGATGGACACCAGAGACCTCTCTCAGGGTGACCCTCACTCCTGGATTCCTTACTGTCCAGACCCCCTGGAATAAATTACTACCCAGCTCAGTATTCCAGAACATAAGCTGTCTGCGTTAGAGCAGCTTCCATGGAGAAGATAAATCTCTAGAAGACTGTCTCCCCAGTTTTGAGGATTCCTTAGAGGGCCGGGCTCAGCACCAAAGGGCCCCTCATGCTTTGGGGCAAGAAAAGGATACAGGATGACAACCAACAGAAAATCAGCCCGAGAGACTTCCAGGAAGTGAAGGGGGGGGGGCCACACCTGTAGGTTGTCCTTTATAAAACCTATTCAAGAGCAATGCTATGACCCCTGAGTTTGGAGGTAAACTTCCCACACCTGATCTACTCAGGCTGGGGAAGACCCTCCACTGAATTCAAAGGCTCTTTAGAAAACCCAAAACAGCAAAAACAAAATAGTTCTGGATGCAGTGCATTCTAACTATCCAAAGAGCTGGAGGGAGGTCAAGGCAGCTGGTGAGGTCACAGTGGTGAGTCGCGCCTCCTATCCAGGTGCATCTCCGGGACTAGTACCCCCAGTGCAGGCAGCCGGGACGCACCTAGCTGTGCTTTGCAACTCTCTATGGTCTTGTCCAGGTTGAGCTGGAACCGGCTTCGAATCTGCCGCTTGGGAGAGATGAGAGGGACAGGGGCTGACTGCTGCTGGACCGACTCGCTCAGCTCCTTCAGGTCCATCTCGGCTTTGCTCCGATCTGGAAGACACCAGCACATCCTCAGTCAGACCAGCTTCTCCCACTGGTGGATACCCACCACCACCCATCACTCAGGTGAGCAGGGCGCTAATTAAGTGTTTATATTCAACCACAATAACATCCAGCTGCCCAGAGAAAACAGCGTGCCCGCGGTGGCGGACAGCAACAGGAAACACATGGCAGGCTTACTTCCCCCACGAAACAATGCACTGAGTATAGAAAATGCTTATCCCAGCTGCTGGTAACGTTTGTGAGGCTCAGCTGCATTGAGAAAGCTGCCAATAATCTATCCAGCCTCAACTAACCGGAGGGAAACACCTGCCTGGCCAGGGTCTAGAGACAGCTTCCCTCAGGCAAAAGGCACGGTACCCCAAGAGGACAGACACCCTGAGCATGTCCCTGCAGCCTCCAGAGAGGCTTAGCTTTCATTCCCAGTCTGTCCTGGCTAAGGACTGAACATCAAAGATGGGAATGGGGGACCTGTCCTTTCTAGCTTCAGTGTCAGCACCCAGGGCAGGCTGGGAGAAAGGCAGGGGACAGCTCTCCAACTGACCTGGACTGAAAAGTCTTCTTGGGTGAGCCAGATCAGCCTGACACTCAGGTCTCCGCTTCCCCGGCCACTTCTGGCAAGGTGCTAGCTGTCAGACCAGCTAGACCAGTGAGTTCCCTGAGTTGTTTCTCGGTGCGGGAGAGGAGGTGGTGCAGAAGGGAGATTTGCAGGGGGGGCTTGAAAGCCCTTCCTTTGGTCTGTTCTCCGCAACATCTCCTCCAAACCACCCCAGCTGACCCCAGAGTCTGTCAGTGACAGAAACTCCACCTCTAAGCCCATTCCCTCTGGATCGGAGCTGCCTCTCTGCTACCACAGACCCTGGGCCTCCTTCCACCGCTGTCAGAAAGGTCATTCAGTAGCGATCTGAGAGCTAGCTGAGCAAGAGGCGCTGTTCCTCTTTGATTCTGGCCAGACAGACCCCTTCCCTGGCACAGCCTCCTCCAACACCACTCAGTTCCCTCACAGCCTCTGCCAACCCACACGTGCACAGACAGAAAGCCCCAAACAGCTGTAACCCATTCATGACCACAAGGACGGCCCCACTGGGAGAGAACCCCTGTCCTCCAACTCATAAGACTTTGGACACATGTATGTATGCACCAAATATTCACAGCAGGTGGAGACACTACCCTTGTTAAGTCAAGACCTGCTCCCATGGGTCTATGTGTGCACACACACACATAGACATGTTCTTGTGTGCATCTAGGATCAGCTGGAATCGTTTATATGTGACCCAGAGGGGAGCAAGTTCCACCTGCAGGTCTGCTCTTGCTTTCTGGACCTAGCACTCAACTGGATGGCCTCCATGACATGTGTTCTGTAAGCACACTCAAGCATGCTTCAGGGAGCTTTCAGAGGTGAGAAGCGAACGTTTAAGTCTTCCAGAGAAGGGAATAGAAAACTACTCTCCTTCGTCCACCTTTGTCCCCAAGCACCCGAAGCCATTTCCTCACCGGGCCTGGAGGTGGGCTGGGCACTCAGGGCCACTGAGACTGGGAACCAAATATCAGACCAGGAAACAGTTTGCCTTAACTACGATAAGCCCTCATTACAGGAAAGGAGCCAGACCTGGCCTGACGACGTGGCTGTGGACAGGTGCATGAGTGCAGGTGTCTGTGAGTACACGCGCTCCTTCGTGGTTCCCTTAAGGCAGGGAACTGCCAGGAGTTCAAGGACAGCTTGGCTTTTGCCTACTGCGTGTGCCTATGTCTCAAAGGCTAAACTCTAACACGATAATCCAAAGTACCCATTTTACAAAATAAGGCATCCCTGGCCAATAAGCTACTTTTATCCCGTAAGAACAAATCGCTCAATGCATGAGAGCTGGGATCAAGTCTAAGGACTGGCTTTTGGAGACTTAACCCAGACATAATAACCCATCCTGGCGTGCTGGCTGGGGCGTGCCTCTCGTCTCCTCTGTGGGAGAAAGCAGCAGCTCTTCTCAGACTGCCCTTCTAGACTGGGATGGGCTCCAGCTCCCCTAGGCTACCAGCACTTTGAATGTTTCAGCTCCAGCTATAAATGGAAAACCAGAGAGAACAAATAGGCATGCTAGATAAAGGCGTGCTCCTCCATTTCTGTGAGGGAGCACAAAGCTGAATAGGCAACTTCACAGGGCAACTTGGCAGCATCTCTAAATGTGAACCCATGAGGCCTCTTGCCCTCCCTTTCTTTTCTATGGATTTCCCTCCCACATGGGCAGAAATGCCTACACTGTAGCTGTGTTGGAACGGACAACTACTTCATGCCCACGAGTAGGGATGAAGGCTCCAGAATACCCACAAACGGCACGGGGATAAAAGGGACTGCAGAAACACGGCAGGGAAGATTACGTCAGAAGGCAACCCACTCTAGGAAAAGGAAACCAGGGTACAGCCAGGGAGCCTTGGGGTGGGGAGAAAAAGACAGGATGGGAATGTGATTACCGGTGTTCCTGAGGGGCTGGGCATCAGTACTGACGACAGGGCACATGGGGCTAAGGTAGTCTTGGTCCTAATGGTGGGGAGTGCACTCCCACTGGTCCAGTGGTGTAAAAACCCCACTGCCCGCTCGTTCCAGCCAGGGGCACCCTGGGACAAACACTGCCAGGGATGAGACTCAGAACCAGAGGTGCAGACACGTAAAAGGGGGGGGGGGGGGCATGGAGACGGAGGCTCAGTCCTGCGGGGATGCCCTTCCCAAGGCTGGCGGCACCATTGCTGGAGGACAAGGACACACCAGCATTGTCCAGAGCGCCAATTTCCTGGGCTGCCCCTGTTCCATGGGCACAAAGGTAAGCAGGAGAGCCAAAGGTTCAAGGCCTTCCTTGATTATATGGTGAGTTCCACCATCCGTAAGAGCTGCACTGACAACCTGCCTCAAAAAAAATAAAAAGACAGAAAGGGCCCATCAAAGGGGATCAGCCATGAAAAGCGTCACACCTATAAATCTACCAGCCCGGGTCTAGCCCTGAGACCTGGAAGGAGAGAACAACTCCCCAAGCTGCCCTTTGACCTCCAGAGATTATACAAAAATGTGTGTGTGTGTGTGTGTGTGTGTGTGTGTGTGTGTGTGAAGAGAGAGGGGCCTTTAATCCAAGAACTCAAGAGACAGGGCAGGCAGATCTGTAGTTCAAGGCTGGCCAAGGCTACAAAGTGAGATCTTGCCTTATGGGGGAGGGGATTAAATAAGCCACCCTAAATCTGTAGTCGAACCCTCTACTCCAACCCAGGCAATCACTGGTTTGCCTCACACGTCTCCAGTTTGGCTTTCTTCATGTGCTGTTTTAAACAAAGCCCTGCTCAGCTGGACAATGACTTCTCACCAGCAGTCTCTCACTCAGCACCCCCCTTCAAGCTTCCCTCCCATGCACAGGATTCTCTCAGGTCCCCAGCGAAGCCCCTACCTGCCAAGACTGAAATCCCACCCCCTACTTACTGAGGTGAGACATATTCCTTAGAAGGAATGGGGGGGGGGGGGCACGCAACACAGGACAAAAATCAAAGATTCCCTTAAGCCGCCATCGCTGCACCCACACCTCAAGCTTCAAAGACCCAGGGCTTCACGAGGGTGCCCAGTGGGCTCCATGGTTTACGGAAGAAGCTATTCTTGCCAGGCGTGATTGGCAGAGAGGAAGTGTCACCATGAGAATGCTTCTGCTCAGAGTGTGAAGGTGGGAGGAGGCCCTAAGAAAAGAAACCACATTTCTAGAACGAATGTCCCAGAGACAGCAAAAAGGTCCCTTCTGAATCAAGCGAGGAACCAGCTGGTAGCTCTGGATGGAGTTCTAGCAAGGACCCTGACTGTCCAACTCCAGCCAGGATGCAGACAGAAGGCAAGGGAGTAAACTGGACCACACCTGGTGGCTGCTGATCCTGTCGCCCTGGGAACAAGTGACATGTTCCTGAGGATGCTGTGAACTCACATGACACCACACACAGATCTGGAATATCACAAACCCCTGGCAGCGGCTTCTCCCTGTGGCCTCCTGGCCCTGCTCTTCCCTTCACTGTTCTCTACCTGCTCCAGGGCCCTTGCTCCTTCTGAACACTCTAAGCCCAGCTCTCAACCTCAGGGGATCCACTGGGGCTGGGTGGATCTGCTGAGGTCATAAGCCAGGCACTAAGCTGCACCTTCAGTCTATAACCACAAGGTGGCAGCATTCAATTACTCAGAAATATGGGAACTACATAACAGGCCTGCATCGATCAACCTTAAAGAGCCCAGAAATTCTAACCTCCTACCCCTCATCCCTGGTATGCAGGGAGCATAGCGATGCTTCCTAGGCTGCATAAAAATTTTACTGCAAACTAGAACTACACGCATCGGCCTTGTCTCAAACACATGCACACACTCCCATACCAAGTAGGGCCAGGCCTGGTGGCAAATGCCCACAGTCACAACGCTTGGATGATGAGATCCAGATCCTGAGCTACAGGGCAAGCTCAATTCAGATGGAAAAGTCCACACTTTATAAAGTGGGAGGTGGTCACAGAGGCACCTCAACTAAGCGCACTTCCTGCACTTGGTGTACGGCTGGTTCCCAGCACCAACATGGTGACTTACAGCTCTCTGTGACTCCAGTTCTGCAGAGCCCAATGCCTTCTGGCCTCCACGGGCAAGGGACAAGCATGTGGCACACAGACACTCATGCAGGCAGCATACCCACATTCATAAAAGAGTTGAAACTGCATCGGAATACCCACCCCAAAACAGCAAGACTCATAAAACTTGCTTCAGTCACATGTATTTGCACAGGGCGAAACTGGTTTCCAAGAATTACTTGTAAAGACTGGCCCAGGACACCTTGTGGTGAAACACCTTAGCAAGCCAATGATCTGCCCAAGAAAGCCTCCTCCATCCTCTTCCTGCTGGTCCCCCCCTCCCCTCCCTCTACCCACCAAAGCCATCACATTTTCTGCCGAAAAGTTCGATGTGTAAGAGCCCCTGACAAAAGGACAAAGGGTAGAAGAAGTTGCTGCTGTCAAACACACACTTCTCAAAAGGCCACTGACCCAGGTTCAGGTTCAGGATGCTCCCGGTGGTGGAGGTGGAAGTCTTGTCGGGTTTCGTCATGATGGGTGTCGGCGCTTGTGGGGAGAAAGGCTTCGGGCTGCCAGACAAGCTCCCTGCTTGCCCCGTCTTGGTGGAAGCTGGAGAAGCTAGAAAAGTGTGTCAGGGTTAGAAGCTGGCTTTAAAAACCAGTAAACCAATAAAGGTCCCAGGTTCAGGGTTGAGGACAGTAGAGAAGGGATGCAGTGTGCTCCATTATACAAGCGCTGTTCAGGGTTCTAGATCGGAGTGCTAAGGTGGATGGGTGGCCATGAACTGCTGTCACCAAAGGTAGGCTGCTGGGCTGGGGACTCTATTAGACTGCTGTGCATCAAAAGGCTAGGCTGCCACTGAAATTACATTGGCATGTTCACAGGTTTAAGCCATGAGCAAGCCCCTCATATGCTGTATGCATAGGTCAGGAGCAGGCTGGTATGGCAGCCATTGGTAAGAGGGAATGGCTCACAGCCTGCCCCACCTGCCTCTGACCAGCCCTGGGGAGGTCCAGACCCTGTCTCAAGTTTCTCAGGGTGCATAAAAGCAAGCCGGACACTAGGTGGAGGGATAGAGATGTTGGCGAATTATCTCCTTTCTCAGTGAGTTTCAAACTCCTACAAGAAGGACAGAACTTGTCCCCATGCCTGAGCTGTTTAAACAAGAACAAGGACCAAAGCATTTCGAGGGACCTTGAGCTTCCTAAGGACCCACGCAGTCCTGACCAATGGTTACCCTCACGCACTGCTTCATATGTTTTTGGCACTGCCCAGCCTCGCTTCTGAGCCCTGACAAGGCAGCACCTGGCCAATTGGCCTCAAGTGAGGGTATGCTGTGGAGATCTGGTCCTGACAGGAAGTCTTAAATGGCCCAGGAGGGCAGGAAAAAAAGAACTGTGCTGTGGCTCGGTTCTGTAATCCCAGTAGTGAGGAAGCATATCCAGGGAGACCAGTTCGAGGTCATCCTCAGCTACACAGCAGGTTGCCAGCCAGCCCTGCAGGGAGAGCCATTCTGAGGAAGAAAGCTGCTGCATTTGGCTGGGTAGGTATGACACTGGTTCTGTGTGTCTGAGCCCATAAGGCTTGGAGCCCTCAGAACCAAAGAGATCTGAGTGCTGGGAAGCAAATATGCATCCTCAGTAAGTGCTGGCCCCACACTCTTGGTCCCCAGTGATTCTCCAGTCCCGAGATTTAAACTTTTAGTCTAAGGGAAAGACTCAAAACTAGAGAGACCTGGGCTCAATCCACGGCGGACACTTAGGGTTCAAATCCAAGCCCCTACTAATTAGCTGTGACTTTAGGTAAGGTACCTCCGTCTGCGGCTCCCTTTGGAAGAGGGACAGCCTGATAGGACCGGCAAAAACATCTACATACCTCGGGTTACAGTGACACTGACTCTAAGTGGTCGGTGGCATTGAGAGCACTGGGCATCCAGGAAGTTGGTGGCAGTATGTGTTCTTGCTGTCTTGAGGCCCATGGAACCTCACTCGTGTGCCACCCTTACCAGTGCATAACTGGGCAACACACGCAGTTCATTCTACTAGCCACCAGACAAGGGCAGAAGCAGCAAGCATCTAATGCCACGGAAGCCAGATGTTATGAAATATCCTACAAGGGACAGGAAAATCCCCACTATGAAGAATTATCGTCTGGAGAGGTGGCTTGGTGGTTAAGAAGGCTGCTGGACCTGGGCTTGAGTGCCTACACCCACAGGGCAGGTCACCACCATTTTTAATTCTAGTTCCAGGGGATCTAACACTCCTGGTCTCTGCAGGTATGGTTTGCGCATGGTACACAGACAAATATGTGAGCAAGAAAAAACTAATCCACATAAAAGCTTTTTTTTTTTCCCTGAGGCAGGGTTTCACCATATAGCCCTGGCTGTACTGGAACTTACTCTGTAGACCAGGCTAGCTTCAGACTCCGATACCTCCCTGCCTCTGCCTTCTGAGTGCTGGGATTAAAGGCATGCGCCACCACAGCCTAGTTCACATGAAATTTAAAAACACCCGCCTGTAACTAGTTCTCAGGAATCTGACATCCTCTCCTGGCTTCCAAGGGCAACCAGTGCGTGCGGTGCGCTTATCCACTCACATGGATGCAAGCGAGGTGTTCGTACGCATAAACGCCTTTAAAAATAAACCTCAAACATCAAAAAGGAGGAGTTAGCGTCTAGCCTCAAATGCTGCTCCTGACTTGAGAGTCATCTGAATCATGGAGTGTATGTGGAAATCCTTTCCCTCGTCTGGAAATGGATATGGAGCAGCAATTAGATACATATCCGCCAGGCCAGAGCACAACAACGCACAAAGAACCGAGAGTGCCGTTTGGTAAATATTAAATCCATTTTACCATAGGGATTAGCAGACTGCCTGACCTAGTAACCAGGCAGGCAGCCTTCCCCTCCCCAAGGGCTGTTGCTGGGGTAAGCACTCTCTTCCTTCCTTCCATACTACTCACTAAAACAAGAAAGAGAAGCCGAACAGAGTACTTGTTACATGAGGAAATGAGAATGAGCGAGCCATTGTGTGTGTGTGTGTGTGTGTGTGTGTGTGTGTGTGCAGAAAGGGCACGTGTGCGTATTTGTACACACGTATGGTGGCCAGGGAGATTCTTCCTTAAGTACTCTACAGTTTGCTTGTTTGAGTTTTCAAACAAGGCCTCTCATTAGTCTGGAACTACCCCAGAGCAGGTTAGGCTAGCTGGTGGGGAGCCTGAGGGACTTAACTGCCTCCTGCCCAGCCCTGGGGTTACAAGCATATACCACCACGTCTCAAATTCTTACAGGGCTTCCAGGCAGCGAATCAGGTCCCCATGCTCACAAGACAAGAGCTTTATTGAGACATCAAGCCCCAAATGAGGCATCTTTACGCAGAATTGCTACTACAAGAATGTTTTAAATAATTCATTCACTGCAGTTTATGATAGCTAAAAAAGATCCAGGGAATGGACTGCCCCCGGGGATAAAAACCAGGGCTTCCCTAGCTGTGGACTCAGCAATAAACAGGAGGTTTAAACAGGGCTCTGCTTGGGCCTTTAGAGAAAACAAAGGTGTCACCACACACAAAAAGCAACTCGGTGTGCCATGTTTCCTCTAAAGTCAAGTTTAAAATCTAAAACGGTGGGCCAACTATATGGCTCAGTGAATGAAGGCGCTTGCCACCAAGTCTCAGGACCAGAGAGAGATGCCTTCCATTTCTGGGACCCACAGGATGGAAGGTTTTCATAGGTTTGTCCTCTGCCCACCTCACATGTAGCAATGACAAATTCATACAATGCATGCATACATGCGCACAAATGAATCAAAGTATAGAGAAAAAAAATTAGGTCAGGTACGGCACACACCTTTAATCCTGGCACTCTGGTGGCAGGCTCAGATCTCTGTGAGTTCAAATCTAGCATAAGAGGTTGCAGAGACAGCTCAGCAGTCAACAGCACTTGTTAAGCCTGGGCCTGCTCCCCAGCACCCACATGGTAGCTCACAACCATCTGTAACTCCAGTGCCAGGGGATCCTGATCCCTTGCCCTGGCCTCTGCAGGCAAAAAGCATGTGCCGGTGCTGCTGTTCCTTGACCTGTCAATCACAGTCCACTCCCTTCATGACTCTGGGTAAGTACCTGAGGTTCCACTTAATGGCATGCCATGTAACTCCTCAGGAGAGCTGGCCATGGGACGGAGGGTTAGTTAGTGACTTAGTATTTGTCATGGACAGCCATTTTATGACAACTATTGATTTCACAATAAAGCAAGAGTCTGTGAAAACACTTTCCTGCCTCCCTGACAGGAAACCCCACGGTAGGAAGCCAAGACCAAAGCACCATTAGCTCAGAGGGGTCTGTAGGCTCAGGACAGTGCCATATTACACATTAGCATTGTCGGTGGGGTCTCTAGGAAATAGTTAGCAAACGCTGAAACCTGCCTGCCCAAGTGGCCCATATGTGGGCATGGAGATGGGGAACGGGGGGTCGAGGCCACTTTGTTAAAGGCAGAGGGATCCAAGGCTATAGTAGCTACAGGCTCCCTGCAGGACACAGGGCTGCTTGGAAAGCTGAAATCTGCTCATAGGGACAAGAGACACACAGGCTGAGCTCCCGAGTCTACTAAAGAAAATTATGGTGTTGGGGCCAGTGAGATGGTACAGCGGGTAAAGACACTAGCCACTGAATCTGAAGACCCGAGTTCAGTCCCCTAGAACACACATGGTAGAGGCAGTCCTGACCTCTGTAAACTGTCCTCTGACCTTCATAGGAATACACACACTCGCATGAACATGCAGGCGCACAGACTACACACCTTTAACCCCAGCACCAAGGAGACATCTCTGTGGATCTAAGGACAATGAGACCCTGTTGGGAGGGAGGGAGGGAGGGAGGGAGGGAGGGAGGGAGGGAGGAAGGAAAAGAAAATGAGGCTCTAAATTCTCATACTTACACATGCTCCCATACGTACACATAAGGGGCATTCTGGATTCTGAAAGCTGCTTATGTGGTTTTTTTTCTACTTTAGAGCATGATAAAGTTTTCTGACATTTTGGAGGGACCCCAGCCTGATCCCAACTATGTTACCCCTGGCTGTGGGGGTGTCAGAATGAATATGAACAGCCTCCTCTTCCTGCACTGACTAACATCTGCCATCAATGCTAACAGCAGAGGGCGGGAGGGAGCAGTGGGAGGAAGCAGGCATGCCTCAGGGACCGGCTGTGAGAATATGCCCAGTGGCAGAGTCCCTTCTGTTCCTTGTAGACTACAGTAAGAGCTGGCAAAGCTGAACCTATGGGCCTCTGGGCCCAATCTGTTCCCTGTCCCTGTGTGGCCTGCTATTTAAGAAGGGTATAAAACATTGGGGTTCAGACACAAAAAATTCAATAGTTCTTTATCTCTTTTGTCTGTACGAGTGTTTTGCTTGCATCTATGTCTGTAGACCACGTGTCTGCCTGGTGCCCAGGAAGGTCAGACGAGGACATAAAATCCCCTGGAAATGGAGTTACAGATGGTCAGGAGCCGTGTGGGTGACGAGGACTGAATCCAGCTTCTCTCCGAGAGCAACTTTTAACCACTGGGCTGTTTCCCCAGCCCAGCTCAATAGTTCTAAAAGCACGCACTTAGAAGAAATTTAAGCTTCATTACCCACCAACCAACACCAGTTAGGCTTTATTGAAACTCAGCTATCAATGTCCAGAGCTGCAGCCACGACCCAAACACAGAACGACCGTCTACATCTACTGTAGGCCCCACTGAGTAAGGGATGCAGTTTGTGAGAGTAGAATGATCTGAATGTGCCCCCCCGTCTGTCTTGGCTGAGGGTTTGGATTTTTGTTGTTGTTATTTTAATATTTTCTGAGACAGGATCTCATGTAGTCAAGGCTACCCTCGGACCCCTAACCCCCTTGCCCCTACCTCCTGAATGCTGGGGTTACCACACTGGCATGTGCTGTCACAGTGGCTTCTTATATATATGGCCACCTTACCAGCTCAGCAAATGTCAAGCACGATGGGTGAGTAGGTTGTGTATTTTTAGAATAGGGACTTTGTAGTCTAAGTTCTCTTTAAAAAGAAGGAAAAAAATCTGCCAGTGAATAAGGAATGTTGCTGCACAGCCCGATGCCACAGATCCCACCCACGGGAAGACAGACACTAAATTAAACACAACCATTCTTATATTCCTATAAAAACTCTATTTCTTTTTTTTTTTTTTTGAAATGCAGAACAAGAGAGCAAAGGGGAGCTTGCACACGAACACACTTTATTTTACGATGTGCTAACTTCAAGCAGTTTTTAATGGGGCAGCCTTGGTGGGGTACACCTATAAGCCCAGCACATGGAAGAGGAAGATGGGAAGATCCTCCTGTCTGGACCAGCCTGGACCATTCCTTAGGTCACCCTTCCATTGCATCTCTTCTCAGATCCTTGGGGCCCTGACACAGTCTGCTCAACAGAGCTTACGCATAGGAGAGCCTACATTTGCTGGTTATGGTTGCCATGGTAAAGGTGGCGGGCAGGGGGGGGGGGTCTAAGGCATTCAGACATTAAAGATATTCCCGAAGCCACATCAGCTGAGGGGGAGTCCTGCAATACCAGTGTCTTCTCCAAAACACAGCACAGAGCTGGATAAAGCCAGCCCTGAAGGAAGTGTGACAACGGGGCAGGAGATCAGTCTTCGCCTCCAGTCTCTTCATCTAAGTTAACCCTAACACAAAGGTATCAAAAACTAAGCTTTCAACTATAATGTAATGAGAAAAAAATAGTCACAGGGCACTGTTGGGAACAGACAAGAGGCTCTGACGTTAGCCTCCAGCCCTGCAGGGTTTGGGGGCCATTTCTAAGAATGGCCCCAGCTGGCCTTTAGGAGCACTTCCCTCACGTCTGGGATCTGGTGAACCTGCCTGCTTGCACCTATGGGTGAGGCATCCAAGGACGCCAGAATACACCAAGGGGCCAACTACCCAACTCTCCCAACTGGGGCTGACCTGTGCTCTTATCAAGGAAGTCCATGGACTCCTCGCTTGCGCTGAAGTGGCTGGACGGGGCCTTCTTCTCAGGGTCCTGCTCCACATCGGAGCCCGTGTGCACAGAGGAGTTCGTACTGGTGGGGGAGCGAGGCATGTCGGACAAGGAGATCCTGCGGCCAGCACCCCCGCTCAGAAGGGGCTTGCTCAGAATGATCTTGGGGGACGCTGTCATGTCAAAATTGAGCTTCACCTTCTCCTGTTTGTCTGTCTTGGCAGTGCCGGCGCTGGGGTTGCTGGGATCGAGCAGCATTTGGTACTGGTTATTGGGCGTGTAGGGTGTCCTGAACGGGGAGTAATTAAAAACCCCAAACTTCCTCCGTATGTTCTCCACATAAACTTCCATCTCTTGCATGGCGCTGTTGAAGATGCTCTTAGTCTTTTTCACAGAAAAGGGGATTTCTTTAGACATGAGGTAGCAATTATTGACTGGAACCCAGGCTCTAGGATAGCAAGAGAAAGAGACTCTGAGTCAGCTTCAGTCATTCCCAAGGTAGTTTACTTACTTACTCTCTCTTTCTTCCTTTCTTCCTTTCTTTTTTTAATTTTCTTAACGCAAACCAAATTAGCCTGGCAGGTGCCTGCCAAGATTCTTAAATATGGGGCCTCCTTTTTAAATAATTGACCTGTTTTGAATGGTTAATGAATGATCCACTTCACAGAGGTATTAAGGATAGACCACGAAATAACAAGAAAACTTAGCTACGCACTCACTCATCTTAATCGCTTAGAAACAAAATGGAAGGCTCAGCCGCAGCTGCCAAGCCTGGAGACCTGCAAAGCCCATGTGGAGAGAGCCACCTCCCTCAGGTTGTCCTTTGGCACTGTGGCACTCACATGCACACACACAAGGATGAACAACAAAATGAGTATAAACACCAAAATAAATAAATAAATAAACTGAGACTCCCTTCGGTTTTCTGCTGTTTCTGAGTAAGGAAACACAGAGTCCTCCAGGACTCGGACGTGTTTCCTGGATCTCCCTGGGCTGCACATGCAGGTGTACGTTTCAGTTTTACTCGAGACAATCTCACTGTGTTGTCTAGGTTGGCTTGCAACTCAGGATGCTGCTTCGTCGGCATCCTCAGTGCCTAGCTACACCTGGCAACATCTGAGAAGATAACCACGAGAAAAACACTCTCCCCAGACCTTGCTGCTTCACGGAAGGCCCATCCTCCTCCATCAACCCCCAGAACGTTTTTTGCAGAGACCCAGAGACCAATAGCAACAGTGGTGGTACTTTTCCAGTACTGGCAACCCCCAGGACCCCAGGAAGGTCTGAGAACACCCCAGCCTTCTCCTGTGGAGAAGGGACACCAGAACATTTGCTAATTGTGCACTCCAGACCCTACAGCCTCAACCTAGCTTGTAACTTCTCTCTGGAGACTTTTAAGGGTTCCTGGACCTCATACCGAAGCCTGGCATAAAGCCATGGGATGTGGTGGGGGCCAGGGGGAGAGAAGATTCTTGCTCCGATAAGGGTACTATCTGTCCAGCTGTGTCTGAAGTACCCACTCAGGACACCAGATCCAGCCATTCCCAGTCTCCCTGGTCTTTGAAGAGAAACAGTGGGATTCACCTACAGCATTTTACACCACATCAACAGCTAGCATTGAATTGCTACATCTGAAGAGGAAATGGTGCACCAGAAAGGAGGCCTGTGAGGAGGCAAATTTCAGCACAAAGCCTGGCTGCCAGTGAGAACCCCCATGCATGCAGCTGACCTTGGGGAACAGCTCCCCTTCCTGTGCGTGCTAGGGACACCTTTCTGCTGGGACCTGAAGGCCCTTATATCCAGACAGGTAGACCTGACCGAAGTTGAACCAGAAACCAAATACCTACAACAGAGAGGGCTCTGGGCTAGGTAAGGGAGAGGTCAGAGTCACTTGGGTCCCCAACCCTGGACATTTCCCACTTAGGAGAGCACCAAGACAGCAAAGGCCACAGCTGTGAGTCAGCACCAGGACACTCCCCTCAGCCAGGCCACAGACCCAAAGTCCACGGCCTGCTCTACAGTTTCAAGGAGAAAACTGTCCAGCCACCCTCAGGTTCCCAAGTCACTTAAGGGGCCTAGGCAAGAATAAGCTCTGTGTCCTTAAAAGGAAATGAGATATTTGTTCACACAGAAAGTCTGAGGGGGGAGCCGAGCAGCCTTGGGTCCAGACTCTCCCCGGGGACGCTGGGCAAGCCATTACACTCTGGGGTCCGGTTTTCTTCTCAGTTAGACTGAAGTGAAAGCAGGTACTTCAAAGGGGGGGCGGGGGGAGCCAGGCGGTGGTGGTGCACGCCTTTAATCCCAGCACTTGGGAGGCAGAGGCAGGCGGATTTCTGAGTTCGAGGCCAGCCTGGTCTAGAGAGTCCAGGATAGCCAAGGCTATACAGAGAGACCCTGTCTCGAAAAACCAGAAAACAAAACAAAACAAAAAACAAACAAACAAAAACAAAGGGTAACAAAGTGTCTGTAACCCCCAGACACTCTGCCTTGGACTCATTTGGCATAAGAGTTCCTATATTTTTAGATGACACATATATCTAAGACCAAGCAAACAATTCTTTGAAGTGGGAGCCTACAGAGCCTCCCGTGACCTCTGCTGGAGCCTCAGTGGGTTCACGCTCAGAACCATCAATTTGATCATACCAGTGGAGTGTTCTGGGATGGTTCTTAGCCTGACCTAGCTCACTAGCACACACCTACGTTTTCACTTTGGTGGCACCAAGTGAAGAGTCTGTTGTCAGTCTCTCGTAGGTCCCTATATCATCAGTTTCCTCACATCTCATTGAAGTAGGCTGCAGATGAGCCCACCTGGATTGACTTTTAAGACTGTCTAGGGCCAGGTGGCGGCGCACACAGGGGGCGGGACAGAGGCAGGCGGATCTCTGAGAGTTTGAGGCCAGCCTGGTCTACATAGGGAGTTCCAGAACAGCCAGGGCTATACAGAGAGACCCTGTCTCAAACAACAAAGCAAACAAAAGTCTATCATATACAGAAAAACTAACAAAAAACAACAACAACAAAATCCCTGTCTGGGGACAAAGAGGGGCTCACCCAGAACCAAGAATTTCCCTGAGGAGAATGTGCACACCAGTACCCAGGGATGGGGATGCCTTGGGCCTCAAAGGGTTGGTATCAAGGTGCTTAGACTGTTCGTGCATCCACAGTGGGGCCACCTTGCCTAAAAGAAACCCACCGGGTTAGCAGAGACCCTCAGAGGAAACAGAAAACACTGAGGGTGTGAAGAGCCAGGGATCTTACAAGAGAACAGGAAAGACCCGACTCTTGGCCAGCCCCCAGGACCAAGGAATCCACTGCACATCTCAGACAACAGCCTTAGCATAAGCACAAGCATTGTTTGTAGAGCCTGTGTCCCCAAGGCCACTTTCAGGGACAGGTTGGCAGGGTGGTCACAGTAGGAGGAGCAGCAGAACCCTGAGCTCCTGGGTCTGGGTCCATTTGGTAAATGGGGACATCTATTGTGCCACAACCTAATGTGCCCCCCCATAGGGGGGTTAAATCCATAGGGCTGCCCCACAGGAGAATCTTAACCCGTTAAGATGTTGAACACCTCAAATGCTCTTTGATGAGTTGGCTAAGGCACAGCCAGCAGGCATCTCCTCCTGCTCTAAAAACAGAAAGCAAATTCTTACTTGCCTCTACCCAGAGCATCCAGCTGAAACCACTAATTACAGCCCGGCCTCTCCAGGCACAGCCCTTCACTGGGCTCTGCCCCTCTAGCCAGGTCCACCAGTGCCTTCACACCAAGCATTTCCTACAGATGGAGACAGGGACCCTGCCCAGCAGCTTGCTTAAACAAGTGTCTGCCTGCGTGCTAATGCACTGCAGGATGGGAAAGAGCCTGAGGGAGTGCATTCCTTTAGCTGAAGGAATGCTGAAATTCAGGATGAGTTCCACCAGGACAGGGAGGGGAAGGTGGGGGAGAGGGCTCAGTGGTAGAGAGCTTGCCTAGCATCCAGCAAGCCTGGGTTCCATCCACAACAACGCACTACCGGGGTGTCCAGGTGTGCACCCTGGAATCCCAGCACCCAGGATGTGAACGAAGAAGATCAGGAGTTCAGAGCCACCTTCTAATATAAAACAAGTTGAGACCAGCTGAGGCTAAATGAGCCCCTCCCCACAGCCACACCCCACCCCACCCCTGCAAAGGGGGTTGGGAGGGTGAAAATTAAACTGCAATGCACCCTGCCAAAGCCAGTACTACCTCAAGGAACCTGTTCTCCCGACGGGAACAACTGGAATTTCTGTAAGAAACTCAATCTCTCTAATATTGAGATTTTTTTTTTTGCTTTGACTCCTAAGTCAAGCACAACTTGACAGAGAGTGAGCACAATAATTCAGATGCTGATTATCACACACACAAAAAAAAATATCTATTTTCTGTGTGGTACATGACTTTAACTCTTACACATTCGTACGTCTTCTCAAAACGCGGGGTGGGGCCATACTCCCAAGGAACCTTTGCTTCCTTTAAGCCTAAGGGAACTTGAATGTGAGATGGTGTCTCTGACTACCTGTTGTTCACAGGCAGGCGGGGGCTCCAAGCAAAGGGAGCTGCTGTTAGCTGGAGCCAACTCCATAACTCCACTCAGCCTGTGCGGGAGGGAAAGGGGAGGCTGGGGAGGCTGGGGGGGAGGGTTCCCGGCTGTCAAAATGTCATCCTCCCTGTCATTTCCGAGTTTAGATACACAGAAAGGGGAATTGGGGGAGCTACTCCACCTAATGATAGGAGCATCGTTTAGTGGCAATCTACCTCTGGTCTCTGAAAGCATTCCTTTTAAAAGCAATTTGCACAGAGGTTTAATTTACTCCAGAAAACAAAATGAATAAACAAGTACCCATCTAACAGCACGTCACAGAGCCACGGAACTCACTCTGAAGCCAGATCCACCAACAGAACCATGGAGGCAAAGCTCTTTCCTAACACACCTGAAGCTACCACACCGACGAAACACCTGCGTGAAGCCTCCCCTCACCAAGCTTGGCGGAGGAGAACCAGAAAACATCTTGCAATAACGAGATCACAGGTTGGGTAAGACCATATGTAAAAACAATAGCCGTATTCGCCAGCGATAAAAGGTAGAGTTCACTTTTAAAAACAACACAGTACCCTCCTACCACCTTTACTCTATGATGTCATTACCCAAAGTTCCACTCGCAGCCCGTTTTAATTAAAGCTCCCACCTGTCATGTTGTCCAAAGAAACGGGCATCAACCTGCCCATCTTTGTCCCTCAGAGCTTTCGCTGGCCAGAATGGAAACCCTTTCAGTTTTGCCCAGACCAAAGGGTGCGGGTTGCTCTAGAAGAAGAACAAAATGCAGGGTTGGCGTTATATTTGGCAGCAAGAGACACATTAAAGTCTGAAAGGCAATCTGGACGCAGGGAGGCAGGAAGGACACAGCCCTGTGCTGATTAATTAGGCTTTTGTCAATGTGGTACAAGCTAGAGTCATCAGGGAAGAGGGAGCCTCAAGTAAGAAAAGCCTCCATCAGACAGGTCTGTAGACAGATCTGCGGGGGATTTCCCTGATTGACAACTGCCGTGGGCAGGCCCAAGCCACTGGTGGGTAGGTGGTCCTGAGGTGAGGAGCGAGGCAATGAGCAGCTCTCCTCCAGGACCTCATTGGCTGGGCTTCCGGGTCCTGTCTTAACTTGCCTTGGTGTCGGACTATAAGCTGGAAAGAAAACGAAATTAACCCTTTCCTCCCCAGGCCGCTGCTGGCCTCAGTGTTTATCACAGTAATTAGAAGGCAAAATAGGACATAAGCCATGCGTGAAAAGAAGGCAGCTGCAAGCAAGGTGACCCCCGGCAGGTGTGCAGCCTGGACAGGGCTGGCACAAGGCTTAAAGCTAAAAGAGTGAATCGGGCTTGGGTCCTGGGTGACCAAGAAAATCTACTTCGTTAGCTACCACAGACACAGTCAACACCTACTCTGTGCTAAGTTTGTACAAAATGTGGAGTTACGTGCAAGGAAGAAGCTGCAGGAGCCACGCTTGTCTGCTAGGGCTCCACGGGTGTTTATATCCAGAGGCAAGAGGAGGCCTGGAGTCTTGCCTTTTCAAACCCTCCACCCTGCCCCTCTCTCAGACACGCTCACTCCATCCCACAGCGCTCAGCTCTGTAAAGCAGTGGTTCTCAACCCGTGCCCAACACTGTCAGAGAAAGAAGAGTTTACCAGGACGGCTTTGCCCTTCCATAAACCAATGATCTCTCTGGAGAGACAGACAGTCCTCCAGGGATGTGTGTCCAAAGGTCTTCAAACAGGAACCAACCAGATTTTAAAATGACACAGCAAACTGCAGACATGGTTCTGACACATCTCATGATCTGCACCTCACCTGCCACAATCCCTCTTTTGAATCAGCTCAGTTACCAAGACACTTAACTCTGGAACAAAACCAGGTGGGCCCAGGAGGCTCACCTAAGCCCGGTTAGCTCCTCTCCACCCTGACTTTTTCAGAACTTCTATTAAAGCTTCCCCATCTCATCTCTGTAAATCCCGGAGAGGGTCATCTTGGGATAGTCACTAAGAGCACCAGAGTTTCCAGGAGTGAAACAAAAGAAACCGGATCCAACTTACACAGGGCTCACAGAACCAGTTGTCTCGTTTTTGGCAAGCTGCTAGATAACATTCTGGACATACTTCTATTTCATTCATCTGCAAAGCAAAACACACATTAGAGTGCGGAGCCCCAGGGGGCTGCCATCTGGAAGCCCTACTAAATCCCTGACACTTCTACGTGCTTGGACTTTAATCTCAAGGTCAGATTTTCTTCTTTTATTATGGGGCAGGCAGAGAGCAACAGAATTTTGACAGGTAGCTCAGGGTGGCCTCAAAGTAATTAAGAGAGTCTCCTGCCTCTGCCTCCCAAGTGCTGAGACCATAGGTTCACCAACAGTTTGCTTAATAATTTTTTTTCATGACTAATGACAACCATAACATCAACCACACCGTGGCTCTCTGGCTCCCTTTTAGGATGATATTCGGCTAGGTGATCAGCACAGCTTAGAACCAATCAATGGTCTAGCCTGAAGTCAAAGCTGACCACGCACAAGCCCCGACGCTTCAGAAAAAGCCCTTATGACTCAGGGCCTGCACCTCTTCGTAGGTAGTCAAGGATGATGGACCACATAGAACCCACACAGCAGCCAACTCCATAGACTTAGCCTTCTGAGATGCCCCGTGGGATCTACGGCCGTAACACCTTACCACAACCAAATCTAAGTCTTCACCCCTCAGCATCTATTTACTCCTCACAAGTGGGACAAGGTCAGACCACGGTCATCTCATTTTAAAGTACTGTGGAAAGGGATGAAGCCCTAAAAATTCAAATATCCTCCCGAGGGTCCACAGAGGCAGAGAGGTAGAGCGGGGGATTGAACCTGGGCAGTGCATCTCCAAAGCCTGTGAGTCTCCTCAACACACTTAGCAGCTATTATTTTCCCGGTATTGGTCATCTAACATTGCTCTTTGCCTCCTGGTGCCATGCAGGGCCCGTGTATATAGCAGGTAATCTGCCACATCTTTATCCTTCAGCCCACATCCATGCTCTATCCATCCTCCTGAGCCAGTGTAACTGGGGGCTGAAGTGAGAGGGGTCCTGTACTCCTCCTCCCAAAGGCTAATAGTGAGGGGTGCATCACGACTTGCTGCCAACCCAATACAACCAGGAATGACAGTGAAATGTTACTGTCCCCAGATCACATACAAGAAATACACATATTGCATTCTTTTTAAATGGAGATAGCTGGGCTAGAAAGGTGGCTTAGAGATTAAAGACACCTGCTGTTCTTGCAGACAACCTATTTAGTTTAGTTCCCAGCATCCACCTCAGGAAGCTTGAAAGCACAGGTGACTCCATTTCTAAGAGAATGGCCCTCTGGCCCCTTCAGGCATCTATACACTCACAATGCACATAAATACAAAGGTGCCCATACACACAACGAATGAATGAATGAGTGAATGAATGAATGAATGAATCTTTTACAAAGATCGGTCCTTCCCGTGCTGGAAGAACACACAGTGCCATACACTCGCACCCTGGTTGGTGTCCACACTGCCATAACTATCCTGGAAGCAGTCAGAAAATTGCCACCAACTAATGGAAATGCCCGATCTCTTGACACCACGACACGCTGTTATCTGGGAATCTCATGCCAGAGAACCACACAGTCAAGTTGGGAGAGAGAGGGGGAAAAAAACCCACCATGGCCAGGCAATGTGGCAGGAATGGCAGCACAGTGTTACACCTCTGCTCCCGGCACTACGGAGGCAGAGGCCAGCCCAACCTACGCAACAAGTTCAAGGCTAGTCAGGGTATATAAAGAGACCCCATTTTCAATAAGAAAGAAAGAAGGAAAGGAAAGGAAAGGAAAAAGGAAGAAGAGACGGAGTCTTCCTTTGTGAATGATGCCGTCTGCTGCCTGACTCAAGCCAACTGTGGAGGCCAAGGTCACACCTGGCGAACCCTGCATGTGGCCACAACTTCCTAAAGATTACTCCCATCCTCACTGTTGAACTAAGGGGCTCCTCTTGTAACATTGGGGTCCCCTCTTTCCTGCTTTCATGTTGCTTGAAGAGACAAGATACTGTGTATACCACTGCACACTAAAGTCACTGCAGCTACCCGCTGGGGCGCTCCCCACTGGAATGCCCTGCCTCTAGGAGAACCCCCACCCACAGGAGAGCCAGGAGTCACCTACCTCGTGCTCACAGATTTTGATGACGACCTTTGCTATTTGCGTCAACTTGTGGTTTCCTAAGGGAATAAGAAACTGGGATTATTTCACAGGCAAACAGTGAGCGAGCGACCTACCTTGGGGTGACACACATATTAGCTATTTTTTTTAACTTGTTTCCCCCACACACCAAGATTCACCATTTAAAGGTTAAAACTTGTCTATCCAGGACTAAGCTTTGCCAGCTTCTTGCAACTGAGTAGCCGGTGTGGAATTCCCTAGAGAAGTCACTTCAAAGTGCTCTGACATTCTGAAGGCTATAATTAGCAGGAAGGAGCCTTACCTAACCCTGTAATTCCAGAACACCATGCCAGGGAGAATGGCTGGTGCCTCCCTAAGACTCCACCAGAAACCATAGAGAAACAGGTGAGAGGACCCTCTACGTGATGACTCCCTGCCGCTACCAGAACTCTTAGCTAACGAGCCGAGCGGCTGGCAAAGCTCCGCTGCCCGCCTTTCTCCCTTGCACCAATGCAAAGGTCAGGACGGCCAAAGGGCTACTATGATCATTTGGGTTCATTTTCAGAAACTGTCAATTTTCTGGGCTAAAGAGACAGTTCCATCAGTAAAGTACTAGCTAGCCTCGAAACGATAAGGACCCCATGGCCAGCCATTCTAGCCTAACGGGCCAGCTCCAAGCCTGAGCGACCTGGTCCCACAAGACACCAGAAACCAAGGTGGAGGGTTTCTCAAGTTGACCTCAAGCCTCACACATAACGTGTGTGTGTGTGTGTGTGTGTGTGTGTGTGTGTGTGTGTGTGTGAGTGTGCGTGTGTGTATGCACAGGTGCATGCCCACCCCTCCACACACACGCACCTACAGGAATATGTGCTCATGGAATGTGCACTTATCCATACCTACACATAACACATTGCTATGGCAAGTAAATAAACAACAATGCACAGGAAGGAACCTTTAATGACGGCCTCTGTGGGGATCTGCTGCTGTTCCCCATCCAGCCCCACACCACACTGGCCATCCTGGCTGGAGTTAAGTGTTGGGTTCCTTCTTCACCTGAGCCCATTCCCATTTGTACTCAGACAGAGGTCTGTATCAGGTGTTGTGGACACTCCCCTGCCTCTACCTTCCCAGGGCTGGGGTGACAGATGGGTGCCATGACTGCTGGATTTACACAGGCTCGGGAAATGGCAACTCAGATCTTCCCAGCCACCTAAGCCTGATTTTATTATTAAGGCTCTTTTTTTTAACTTTTATTGCATTATTAGAAAAGTTACATGATTTCAATTTATCTGAATTTGTTTTGTTAACATGGCTCTTTTAAATTATACGATGGGAGAGGCCAAAGGAAGCTGAAAACGACAGAAGAGTCAGATGGGCTCCAGGGATCCAGGAGTCACAGGCAGTTCTGAAAGGCCTAACATGCGTCCTGAGAACCAAACCCGTAGTGTCTGGAAGAGCAGCAGGTGCTGCCACTGCAGAGCCGTCTCTCTAGCCCATCAAACCTGTCTTAACAAAGGGCAGGAGACAGCCATGTTTGAGGCACACCCTCTCCTTGGGAAGCTCCGAGTCACTCACCCCCATTATAAATAATGCAGTTGTGCAAGATCCACTTGGCGTCAGCCAGGAAGGCTTCCGTACAGCCGTACATCTTCTTCTTTGCATTCTGGGAGGGAAAGCCAGAGACCATTATGACCATTGAAGTCTATACAGGCGGCAGTGCTAACACCTGGGTCCCCGCGCCTTTCACAGGAGCCATCTGCCGAATTAATCGGCGCTCTCCGACTCGACTCCCAGGATGCTATTAGGTTCAAGATCTATGGCCCTATAAAAGGCGCCCGCAGTCATCGCAGGGATGTGAGCATTCTCATTTTGAAAATGCTGTCATCCATCCAGCAACTTCATCCAATGAAGGGCACACTTCATATAGCGGAATATCACTAGCTAATAATAAAGGGACTATATGGTATCACATGCATCTCACAAAAGCCAATGAGGTTTGACAGAAGGAGAAACCAAGGTAGGATACTGTGAAGACACCTCACGCAGGCCTGAAGCTAGGATCCAGCCCTGCTGTTTAATGCCTGTTTGCCTGATTCCTGCATATCAAAAGGTCTGGGTAATTTTCCAAAGTAGATGTGACTGCTTTGGGTGGGGGATTAGCAATGCAGACATTATGACACCATATCCCTCTTTATGGGGGCCTTTGTTTTCTTTCAGAATCAGGAATCACAGACAGGGCTCTGCACAGGCCCAGCCCTTCACAGATGTATTTCCAGCATATACTTAGCTCCTGCATTGGGAAATCTGCACAAAAAGATGTGCTCGGTGGAAGTGTTTTAAGTGTGATTTTTTTTTTTTCAATCACAGAATTTTAGCACAAAGTCTTAAAACCACCTTAGGGCATTCAAGAAACAGCCTGATGGGCAGGTCAAAGAAGCGGCTTTACTGCTGATCTGAAGGTTTCCAAACACGTCACATTCTCTACCTCCCTCCAGATGTTCATTATCACCTCAGGAGGAAGTGAGATGCCAATCAGTCAAATCACTAATTCTCAAAAGCGAGGATATCCCTCAAGAACACTGCCCAGGATTTCAACAATCCCCTACCGGAAGAAGATCACAAAGAAAGGGCATGGAAGACTGAGAGCTCTATCTGATGATGTCCAGAATAATCCACCTGGAGGTAGGGAGGGGTAAGGAACGGGAGAGCCTGAGCTATCTTGACACCAGTGCTACTACGACCAGGCTCTGTGGTAGAGGCCAACCTTTTCCAATGTACAAAGGTCCATGGGGTGGAAAATATATTCTGCATAGTCGGGGTGCTGCTCCAATGGGACGGGCTTCTGGAATGCATCCGTCTGTAAGAGAGAGACATGCACAGGCAAAAAGCCATCACTACCCTGAAGAGGAGGCATGGGCGGCAGAGGATGCTCAGAACCAGACACATGCCCAGAGATAACCACACAGGATGACCTCGAGAAGCTCAAGGTGACCCACACCTTCTAATCTAACTCTGCTCTTCCAGAAAGTCCTGGGCCCGAGTCAGTGGGTCTGGTTTTGTTCTTTGTTTAGATTACAGCCTCTGCCTTCTTCCATTAAGACTGACAATTACCACACTGCTGACCACTCTGGGCCTCGAAAAGACAGTTACTGTGTAGTCCACACCCTAGCACAAACTGATGCTGAAAGGTAACTCAGAAAACATTCCCAAAGTGTGAGCACTAGGTGTGACCTGGGCAGAAACCCATAAAGTGAGGCTCTCTGTTCCTCTCTCCAGAAGCCGGACTCATTGAATTTTGAACTTGATCCACTTGAGGTATCATCAGCTCAAGGGGCAACGACTGGTTAGTGTGGGTGGCAGGAATTTACTATTTAATTTTAAAATGCAAATAGGAGGTGCTGGGAGGGCATGGCAGCACAAGCCTTTAATCCCAGCACTCTGGAGGCAGAGGCAGGTGGAACTCGGAGTTCAAGGGCAGCCTGGTCTACAGAGCTAGTTCCAGGACAACCAGGGCTTCATGAAGAAACCCTGCATTGAGAGAGCGAGAGAGAGAGCGAGGGGGGGGAGTGGATGGGAAGGAGGGAGAGATGCTGGAGAGGTGGCTCAGTGGTTAAGAGTACTTGCTCCTTCACCAGAGATCTTGAATTTGGTTCCCAGCACACACACTGGGCAACTCACAACCATCTGTAATTAAGGCTCCAGGGTGTCTGGTACCCTTGTCTGGCTGTGTGCGTGTGTGCGTGTGTGTCTGTGTGTGTGTGTCTGCGTGTCTGTGTCTGTCTGTCTGTCTTTGTCTGTGCACCGGGCACTCACAGAGTGGTTTCTAAGCATCTGTAACTCTAATTCCAGAGGCTTCCATGCTCCTCTTAGCTCTTCGAGCACCAGGCAAGCACATGGTACACACACAGGCAAAACACCCACACACATAAAAAAATAAATCTCTTTAAAATATATCATGAATTAAAAAAAAAAATCAGTGTCTTCAGTTTTCCTCTTAGGTTTAGAATTCTACAGAGTTGAACTGAGTTGGCTGGGCGTGATAGTGCATGTCTTTGGTCTTTGGGCTCAGCACTCAGGAGGCAGAAGCAAGTGCCTATCTGGGAGTTTGAAGACAGTGTGGTCTACCAAGCAAGTTCCAGGACAGCCAGGGATACACAGAGAAACCCTGCCTTAATGAAACAAAACAAAAAAGCAAAGCTAGGTTTGCTGTGGAGAGCTCACTGGCTGCAGCCCTTCGGTAGAGCATTGATCTAGCACGGGTGGATAAGGCTCTGGTTTCAATCCCAGCACCCCTCAACTCCCCTTGGAAAAAGGAAAACAAACCCCCGTGCCAGGCTCCCCGCACAGATGATCCCTTTAGGGATGCTTTCAGCAGACACAGTAAGAAGCTGGGCTGGGGTGGAGCACACCTTTAATCCCAGACCTTGGGAGACAGAGGCAGGTGGATCTCGGTGAGCTCAAGGTCAGCCTGGTCTATAGTACGGACATACAGGGCTACACCGAGAAAAAAACCTGTTTATTTTTGTTTTTTCCCCTTTGAACCACATTCTGGCTATATACTTTACTCCCAATGATTGGGCTTCAAGAGAAAAATAGTTTCCTGTTTTAACAAGAGCCAACTGGAAGGAGCTGGACTTTTTCCCTGTATAACAACAGATTTCAGAATACATCTCAAAGCCAAAACCTGCTCTTGGTTTTGCTTTTATTTTCTGCATTATCACCATTATCTCTTTAGTGTATGTGTGGGGGCATGGGCACGTGAGGGGGTGAGAGTGGCGGTACAGATGAAGGTGTTGGGGTACGGGCATGTGAAGGTATGGGTGTGGGAGTGCAGGCATGTAAGGGTGTGGATGTGGGGGTTTGAGCGTGTGAGGAAATGTGTGTAGGGGTACAGGCATGTGAGGGTGTATGGATGTGGGGGCACATGCATGTGAGGGTGTGGATGTGGGGGCACAAGCATGTGAGGGAATGTGTGTAGGGGTACAGGCATGTGAGGGTATGTGGATGGGGGTGCACTCATGTGAGGGTGTGGATGTGGGGGTTTGAGCGTGTGAGGAAATGTGTGTAGGGGTACAGGCATGTGAGGGTGTGTGGATGTGGGGGCACATGCATGTGAGGGTGTGGATGTGGGGGCACATGCATGTGAGGGTGTGGGTGTGGGGATACAGGCATGTGAGGGTGTGTGGTTGGGGGTGCAGGCATGTGAGGGTGTGGTGTGGGGGCACAAGCATGTGAGGGTGTGGATGTGGGGATACAGGCATGTGAGGGTGTGTGGTTGGAGGTGCAGGCATGTGAGGGTGTGGTGTGGGGGCACAAGCATGTGAGGGTGTGGGTGTGGGGATACAGGCATGTGAGGGTGTGTGGTTGGGGGTGCAGGCATGTGAGGGTGTGGGTGTGGGTGTGGGGGCGCAGGCATGTGAAGGTCAGGAATATGGAGGTCAGGAGCCCGGAGATCGCTCTGGTCAGCAGACTTTCCAGCAAGCATCGTTATCTCCTGGGACATCTCGCTGGCCATATTTCTGTGCTTTTTGCTAGCTTTAAAGGGTGAGCCCAAGAGCAGCACTAAGAGACTCTGTGAACTTGTTCCTTAGACCATAGGGTGCTTGCCTGCAAACAGAAGAGGGGGCCCCACCCAAGATGTTCCCTGAACTCATCTGTAGGAAAAATGACTAAGTAATGAATTATGTCTTTAAGTAATGGGGGGTAGATGGCTCCTCTGCCGGTGCCTTGTCATGTGACCATCCATGGCTAAACCGAAACCTGTCAAGGAGATCGAGGTGCCCTTGAACTTCTGCCTCCCTAGTGCCAGGATTATAGGCATGTACCACCACTGGGCTTAAACATTACATTTTCAAACATGATGTATCTTGGGGTTGGAGACAGATACAACACTCACCTAGTATTCGCAGGGCCCTGGGTTCCATACCCATTACCACAAAAAACATTTTTCAAAAAGCATTTTTCTGACACTTTCCCAAAATGATTAAACACACCAAACACAGCAGTGCTGGTGTGGTGGAGCCTCTCAGGAGGGCACTGCTGTGACGTAGACATACCTTGACAGCCAAATGTGGCAGAGCGCCTCCCTTCCTACACAGATCTCAAGCCCCACCCCTTTAATGAAGAACAGAGAGCTCCCTGGCTCAGTCTCACTAAACCTGGCTGCCTCTCAGTTCTCACAGAACTTCACACAGGCCCTGGGGAAGAGCACAGAGACCCTCCTCAAACAGTTGGATTTGACCAAGTTGAGTCTGATCGCAGGCGTCATCAGAATCTCAATATCCCACCCACACCTCACTCCCGAGGTCTCCTGGCTAGACTCTCTCAGGACGACTAATGTACTTCCTGTCTGTCCCCAAGAGCGTGTCTGTGTGCCATGGGGGAATCTGTAGTTCATCAAAGGGACCGTCACCACGGTCACCCCGTTCCCGGCAGCGGGAACAGGCCTCTTACCCCTGGCTGCTTCATTTTCTGAATGGCAAACTTGAGCAGGTAGGACAGCTGTTCAATGGTGAGCATGGTCATAGCTTTGCTCTGCGTCTCGATGCATTCCGCTACTGTAATCTTCTACAAGTCAAAAAATGACACACACAGGGCCATTAGGGGAGAAACACATTAGCGATGGTTAATCTCCTTCTCCCTCTACACTCACAGGTAAGTTCCCACCTACACGGGAACAGCTATTGGTCTTGGAAAGGAGTCCACAAGATCAACCACAAGACCAACACGTACTGGATCTGTGGGCAAAGACTTAAGTCGTCAATCCACAAACACTGTGCCACTAGGAAGTGACTCAGGGTGGTGAAGGCATCGTGAATGGAGCTGTGACCTAGGATGGTGCAGGACCGAAACCCTTGGGTCTTAAGAATTCAATGTGAGCCAGGCGATGGTGGTGCACCCCTTTAATTCCAGCACTTGGGAGTCAGAGGCAGGCGGATTTCTGAATTCGAGGCCAACCTGGTCTACAGAATGAGTTCCAGGATAACCAGGACTACACAAAGAAATACTGTCTCGAAAAACC
>NW_022196897.1:151872202-151883458 GCF_008632895.1 Mastomys coucha
AAAAAAAAAAAAAAAAAAGAATTCTACATGAGCCAGGTGGTGGTGGCGCACACCTTTGATCCCAAAATTTGGGAGGTAGAGGCAGGCAGGAGGATCTCAGTGAGTTCGAGGCCAGCCTGGTCTACAAGGTGAGTTCCAGGACAGCCAGGGCTACACAAAGAGAAACCCTATCTCATAAAACAACAACAAAAACTGAACCTGCAAACAAAGGTCAGGGAGGGTGGATGGAGTGGGCCTGCCTCACAGGGTGTAAGCTCAACAACTGTCATCCACAACTTCCTGGGCCCTGGGTCCTGGCTGAGGAGACCAGCACAACCATTCTCATAAATGCTGCTGATACAGAGGGCGGGAGCCCCTTAGAGAAGAACTAGGGGAGGGGATCAGCCAATGAGGAACACAACTCCATGTTCCACGCCCAGGAACATCCTGAAAGAGGAAACCGCTCCCTGTTCCTTTCCTAGTTTCAAAACCATCTCACTCTGTGGACCAGGCTGGCCTGGAGCTCACAGAGATCCTCCTGCCTCCAAATTCTGGAGCGGGTGTCCTCAGGACCAAAGGGGCAGCCAGGTGACTCCGTTCTCTTTAGTGACCTAGTGCCGGGGCTAGAGATGTACACCTCCATGTCCAGCTTTTCCCTTTCTACCCCTTACTTTTTTTTTTCTTCTCCTTTCCCTTCCTTCCTCTCTTCTCTTTGGAGACAGACTCTCGCTATGTAGCCGAGGCTGGCCTCAAACTCTAATGCCCCTGCCTCAGCTTCCTCGATGAGTTTACCAGTGTGTGCCACCACACCAGGCTCACAACCGTCATTTCATCAGGGACATTCTTATCAAAGGGAAGACCCAGATAAACCAACTGTAGCCAGACTGTTGCGGAAGCCCCTGTATCCGATCTCAGGGACTCTGAGGTTTATGTGGCAACAAACAAAAATTAGCAAATCCTAAAGTGTCAAGGACTCTTCTGGCCAGGCTGTGAAGGGGAGATGTGATATCTTCTCCATTAATTTGGAATCCATTTCCATCTGTCACATCTCCGGGCCCTTCCAACAAACTCCCACTGTGGTTAATTGTCAAGAGAAGGACCACAAAGAGTCACTCAAAATCTGACAGAGCGCCGAGCACACTAACAGACTCCATTTCATCTTCCTGGCTGTCTTTACAATTCACCCCTGGGGGAAAAACTGAGGGCCTGGATCTGAACACGCAGCAAGTACACCTGCTTGCTTGAATGCGGCGTCTTTCCGAATGCTACAGGTCCAGAGTCACCTGCCAGCCTGTCATTCCCTCTCCTACCTCTATTCCTCCCTCTCTCTGGCCGGAACCAGTCAACAGAACAACAACAACAACAACAAAGAGTCCTGGTCAACTTTCAACTTTTTTTTTGTTTGTTTTGTTTTTCAACACAGGGTTTCTCTGCAAGGGCCTGGCTGTCCTGGAACTCACTCTGTAGACCAGGCTGGCTTCGAACTCAGAAATCTGCCTGCCTCTGCCTCCCAAGTGCTGGAATTAAAGGTGTGCGCCACCACTACCCAGCACCAGTCAATTTTTTTTAACGGAAATTATGACCACTGCTGACCAAAGAGCCCAAAGACCAATTAGCTGGAGGACACTGGGAAACATCTCTTGATACAAGAGAAGTATGGAGATGTGACACTCTCTTAGGGAAAACATTGTCTATCCACACAGGATACCTGAGCCTCCAGCAGCAGCCGTGGGGACAGAGAAGAGCCATGAATATGACAGTGAGGCAGCAAGCTTGGCTCCAAACCAACTGGCTGACCCTTCCCCACTGGCTGCTTCCCACAGAGAATGGTCATAAACTCCAGGGTCTCAGACACCTCCCTCTACAACTGTCACTTGCAGAGAAGGCAACCTATCTCTCTGTTCGGTGACTCAGACCACAGGGAAGGTGGAAGAAAACCGAAGAAGGCTGGAGAAGCCACAAAACTATGGGGAAGCAAACCCAGCTCTGAACAGAGAGGGGAACTGTGTGTGCAAGTCTGTCTGGAGTAAGCCCGGGGGAGCCGTCAGCCAGCTTTGGCCACAACAGAGGCAGAAGACCCCTTCGACATCATCATCAATTGTTTTAAAGTCTCATTTCTTTTTGAGAATTTCTTTTTTCTCCTTTCCCCACCCAAGCGCAGCATCGTGGGCATTTTCCTATCTGGAGCTCCCCGGAGGGAGAGCGCATGCATGCACACACACACATCTGGGTGGCGCTTCCCTCTCACACAGGAAGCTTCCCTCACGATCTAATCCAGTGCCCGTTGGAAGTGATGTGTGTGAGCAACACTCTTTTGTTTTCAGCACAGAGCATCACTGTGGGAGACACGCAGACTCAGGAGCTTTGAGCAGTTGGCTTTAATGACGGTTGAGCTGCTGATGAGACTGGGGTGGGCGCTGCCTTCAGCCTGCCTCGCACAGCGGCGGCCCTGAACCTGTGGCTTCCTCTGCCCAGACGTCCTCCCCTTCGGATCCTCCTTATACCTCAGTGTGTCCTTCCCAGGCCTGGACTCTTAAAGTGGGGGAGACATGGTACCTCAACTTCCTCTTCCCGTCTTCCGTCCCATTTTCTCTACTTTTCTTCTACTTTCTGCTATAAGTAACTTTCAGGTTTTGTCCACTTTTGCCCAAAATAACAATAAATAATAAGAAAGGGTTATTATCCACTCTGTCGAACGTGTTGTTGAATCCCCGATACCTAGCAGGCACTGGAGATGTATGTGCAGGTCACATAAAGAAAAAACGTGAGCTGGTCACCATGTGGAACACACACACACTAGAGCGGTCTTCCCAGCAGGCTACTGGCGAGGAGTCAAGGCCGAAGAAGGGGAGGAAACACAGCACGGGATCTTTTCAAAAGGCGTCACCCATTACAGATCTACAAGGTCCCTTCCAGGGCACTCACGGCAGAAGCAGCAGACACACAGCGGCAGGTCTCAAAGCGCTCGCTCCCAAGGCTCGGGGACAGGCAAGGCGACATGTCTTTCCAAGAGCTGCCCCACGGCAGCTAGCGCAGAGGCGGGTCCCCAGAGGGGGCGGCCAGGGTAGAGCAGGCGGGAGGCAAGACATTTCTCTTTCCCTCTATTTGGATTATTTTGAAATTTTTAAAAAATAAAAAGGAAGAAAAGAGAAAGGAGAGGAATTGAGGCAGGTAATGAATTCAGTCATCGGGAACTAACCTCACATTCAGGACAAAACCAGTCCCCCTCTGGTTCCGATGTCAGTCTCAGACACTTAGCGTGATAAACCCGGGGACAGAGCTCACAGCAAAGGACTTGTCCTTCCCGGTGACAAACCCAGCAATAGAAGTCATTCCGTCCGTCCTGCGGTACAACATCAACAGGGTCTGTGGTGAGTGGCTGCTTCATATAGTAAAACGGACCATGTCTTAGCTCTGACTGAAATGTAGGCAAGAAAGACAGGTGGGGTTTCAAAACACAGGCCGTTTCTTAGCGGTCATTTGCACAAGTACATCAAGAACACACACTGACAACATCACACCCCTCACGACCCCACTACATAGCCAGGCCACCTCCACCTCCCAGCTAGACTCACAGTGGCTGGTCCACAGCTATATAGCCACTTGCCTCTACCGTTAAAAGGCCAGGCGCTGAAAGCAGGCACCTGAGTATTAGTGGCTAGATGCACAGTTTAAACCCCTCCCCTCCATTAAGCAGCTATGTGACCTGGGCCCTGTCTCTCTCCACCTCCTCAATTTTCTCATCTGTAAAATGGAGCCGAGAGTGGGAACACAGCCACTACTCACAAAAGCTGTGAAGGGCTCAATGTGTGAGCCCAAATTTTACAAAGCCGACACAGGTTTGATCATCTGCCCTGGCAAGCTTGAAATAGTAGTATTTGGAGGGTAGAAACAATTAGATTTGGCTGGCACAAAATTATCCTCCGTTTACTTAAGCCTGTCTCCAAGGTAGGAAGGATCTCCGGTAGGCTCCCCAAATCCCTGATCCTTGAGCGGGGTCCTCACAGCCGCTAAGGAAGCCTGGCCACTTCATCAGAACCAACGACACAGAGAGGAAAGGGCCAGCCAATTCCTGGGAACCAGACACTTTCCTGTGGGGACAGCATCAGGAAACCTGTCCCCAGACACTCGACAACACAGCAGAGCCAAACACAGAAAAGCCTGCAAAATCCACACCGAGTTATCCAGTGGTGACTGTCAACTGGCCTGGGGACAGCTCTGTGACCTTCAGAACCCACTGGGAAACGAGATGCCTTCCAACAAACCCATGGATCCTGGGGCGGATATCACATTTACACAACACAAGCGCCCTGTCAGTAAAATATTGTTTCCTCCAACAAGACCTTATACTGGCTACACACAGCACAAATTCCAATCACACGGGTAAGCAAGGAAGACTCAGCTTGTGCCTGGGAACCAAGGCAGAGGGACTGTGAGAGCCAGCCTAAGAGAATGACAAGATACCTCAGCAAGTAAAGGCCAGCCTATGCAACCAGTTTGATCCCTGGAAGCCATGGAAAGGAAGAAGAAAAGCCCATCATACACACATACATATATACATGCATACATGCCCACTCTCACACACACACTCTCTTCCCCCCCTTACACACATGCTCTCTCTCTGTCTCACCTACCACAAACTCTTACACATACTTTGCTTTCAATTTTAAAAAAGTGTGTGTGCGTGTGCGTGTGTGTGTGTGTGTGTGTGTGTGTGTGTGTGTGTGTGTGTGTGTGTAATGAATGGGGTTTCCTAGTACATTCTCTAAGTGACCACTGTTCTATTTACAGAGACATACTCCAACATTTTTAAAACTGACTTAATATGAAAGCGGCTGTCACATTTTGTTGACTGAAAATCTTTCTTCTCATTGGGACCAGGCTTCTGAGTTTGTGTCTACTGCTGCTTTCTGCCCCCAGGAGTGGGGATTGAGCCTAGGACTTCACAAACTCTAAGGGAAGGCTTAACCGGGGAGCAACGCCCCATGTCTATATTAGAATGGCCAGAGCTTGCAGGATGAGAGAACTGGCTCAGAGCTGCAGGCAGCCCGGGTTCTTCCCTGGATTTTAGGATGAGGAGTCAGAGCTCTGCAGATGTCAGGTTCCCCCAAACTCCTCCAGGGACGCTTGGGAGCTTTTGTTCATCTTCAGGCTCAGTCTTCCTAAATCTCCCTAAGTAAACAGTTCCATCTCCCCACATCACCAATAGGGGCTTGGGTAGTCTGCTGTTTTCAGGGAGGAATAACACGGTTGGAATAGTCTCTAAACGGTATGTTTTTCAATGTACTGTGCCGCACAAGTTCAAGGAAGCCTTATAATTTAACAACACCGATCTCACTAACAAAAGAGTCAGGCCAAAACTCAGGGATCAAATAACCCAACCTGACACCACAGCCCAACTGGGGATCTCAGATACTGCTCTTATTTCTTGGAGGGCTCAGAAGTTTTCCCCCCGGCCCCATCTCTGCCTCACCCCAAGTGGGTGTCCACAGGACCAAAGGGACAGCCAGGTGACTCTGCTCTCTTCAGAAACCTCCCACTCCAGGAACGTCAGTGACCGCCAAGGACGGCAGCCCTGTCAATCACATAATCACATACTTCCCTTATGGTTTCTGTTTTCTACTCCACAGAAATAACCTGATAACAAATGTGGAGGTTTTTAAAGGAAAAGCCAACCATTTCAGGTAAAATGGATTCTGATTTCCCTCTCCCATGTGTCTGAAGTACGGGAGCGGCCTCACAGCGAGGCGCACAGGCTGCAGCCCTTGCGGAGAGGGGATAATTGCAGAGGTTACGGTGTAAATGTTTTTATTCCCTGGCTCCTGCCCCAGGTCAGCTTAACAAGAAAATGGAAAAAACCTATTCACTCACTCCAGGGATGTTTTCATCTGCACTGGAGCAGGCAGATGTTTACAATTCAGGATTTCTGTAAGAATAATAAGTGAAGGGCTGGAGAAATGGCTCAGTGGTTAAGAGCACTGACTACTCTTTCAGAGGACCTGGGTTCAGTTCCCAGTACCCACAGCTCACAATTTTAATTCCAGTTCCAGGGGATCCCACACCTTCTGGCCTCTATGGGCACTACACTACATACAACTGGGGCATAAACACACATGCACGCATACCTACATAGCAGCTAGCAACCTTCCTTAACTCCAGTCCCACCAAATCTGGCCTCCGAGGGCTCCTGCACGCACACAACATACAGAAACTCATGCAAGCAAACACGCATAGTGTAATTAAAAAAATAATAATAATAATGAATAAATCTCTTTTTAAAAATGCTGGGAGGGTGGCACACACCTCTAATCCTAGCATTGGAGGCAGAGGCTGGAGGATCTCTGTGAACATGAAGCCAGCCTAGTCCACCTAATAAGGTCCAAGCCAGCCAGGGCTATACGTTGAGAGTCTAACTCAAAAGGAATTAACTATTTGTGATCCCCTTGGTAGAGTGCATGAGAATTGTCCCTTTCTGCAAATGTCATATGCTAGAAATAACCAAGGGGCCAAGACTCTCTCGCCTTTGCCTAGTGAGGCTAATCTACCTGTCAATCAACCTTAGACGGTGCTTATCCAAAGCCCTCTTGAAGATCTCACTGAAGCTCTAAGAGAAAGCCACTAACCCGCTCACACAGTGAGTGTCCCAGATGCTGGGAGTGAGGTCATGTGACCTGGCAGAGCTGGCTGCCTTCCAGGTCTTTTGCAATGGCTACTCACAGCAGGTCCCCAGGTCCCCAGAGGCAAGCTGGGGCCCTGTGTCTCTTCAACCTCACCCTGCTGTCCCCATACCCTAAATATTTTCTGAAGTCATGGCATGCTACCCTCTGTCAAACTGAGCAACAGCTATGCAGGGGGACACTGACATTTATCTGAGGCCATTGGTAAGACAGGTGGCAGACACGGGGGTGGGGGGGTTGAAGGGACATGGGACGATGGGTTACAAGCAACCATCATGATCATGATCATGGCCGACGTGTTACTGAAACTGGGTGAGTTTAGAGACTGGTCGTGGTCATTGATTGCTTTTGCTATTTGTTTGTGTAAGACTAGGCCTTGCTAGGTAGATAGCCCAGGCTAGCCACCAACTCACTGTGAAGCCTGAGTTGGCCTCTAATTTATGGAGCCTTGAACTCTGATAAACAATTGGAACTCTTGGAAGCCTCAGTTTCCCAAGGATGGGATGGGAGGTCCGGGCAGTCATGACTTGGCTCAGAAACTGCCTCAGCATGTGGTTACAGAAGGGAAGAAGGAGCACAGAAAGACGGCCGGTTCTTAGACACTCATGGACATGCACTTGTGAGCTCACATCCCTGAGGAGGCCAGAGGAGACATCCTTAGGAGGGCCCTCACTTCCTTGGAGACAGACTCTCACTAGCCTGGAACTCACTTAGTAGGCTAGCCTGGCTGACCAGGGAGCCCCCTGGAATCCTCCCGTGGCCAGCTCTCCAGGGCTGGGATTGCAAGCAAAACATTCTGGGCGTCTTTACATAGGTACTAGGTTTTCTCAAACTCAGGTCAGGCCCTCATACTTGCAAGGCAAGCACTTTACAAACTGAGCCACACCCACAACCCCTATGTTTCTTTTTAAGTCTTTCATTCCTACTAGCTATGATGGCTCCCAGGTGGCAGGGGCCAGATGTCACCAGTAAGACAAGCAAAGCTAACCTTACTCACCCTGAGACCCTGAGGAGGGAACACCTCTGCGCTTCCCTTTACCAGAGACAGTTTCAACCCCTCTCAAACGACTAGATCTGGGCCATCTAACACTTGGCCACAGGGATCCATTTAACTTTAAATTAGATGAAATAAAAAACTCAGTTCCGCTGGGCAGTGGTGGTACACACCTTTAATCCCAGCACTTGGGAGGCAGAGGCAGGCGGATTCCTGAGTTCAAGGCCAGCCTGGTCTACAGAGTGAGTGCCAGGACAGCTAGGCTACGCAGAGAAACCCTGTCTTGAAAAAATCAAAAAACAAAATAAAACTCAGTTCCAAGTAATTTTCACCCAAGAAAGCCATACATGGCTGTGACTACGGTGCCAGACAGTGTGGATCTATAATGCTTTTTCAGAGACTGGGGGTTTGATCGTGTGCAGAGGCAAAGATTACTAGAGCCAGAGACCAAGGCTACCCAGGGTTACACATGAGTCTCTGACTCAAAAGGAGAAGATTGCGACAATCAGGCTTCCTTTCCAAATTCTGTCACCGCTGCTTGCATGCATCAACTGTCCATGAATGGTGCTCAGTTAAGGCTCACAACAGCCCTGTGGACAGTTGGGGGCAGTACCACAATCCTCATCTTGTGAATGAGAAAACTAACGGCACACAAGAGGTTAACGTGCCCAAAGCCAGAGCTGGCTACTCACTAGGTAATTTCGAGAGTGAAAACAGATTTGTGTTCAGAAACATATACACGAGGTGGTAGGCATTTAACCATTGCGAGGCCTCTGCCCATAAAAGCAGCAACCCTGCTTCAATCAACCCTCGTGTCCTAGAGCCCACTCTGGCACTTGATAAAGCTCAGAATGGATAACAGAACCATCACCAAAGACCGGGCCAGAACTCAGTCACAGAGAGAACAAAAATCCTACCCAGTCCATTCACCAGCCACCAGTCAGCTCACATCCAAAGACTACCTAGCCTGCGTCAGAGAAAGTAAAGCTAGAATATTCTTTAGAAAAAAAAAAAATCCTTTTCCATATTTCTAACAGCATCGGCTGCCAGGTAGGCGGGTCTGTGCGCAGAGAGAAGGAACAGTGAGTAGCCCATGACCAGAGCTGGACTCAGGCAGTGTCTCTCCCCAGTGACCTTCATTTTACAGATGAGAAAATAACTCAGCCACATAATCCCCACCCCCCCTCAGGCAGCTGTCTTAGCCCAGGGGGGGAAGAAAACCCTGAAACCACCAAAAACTAACCCAAAGACCACCTCCAACCCCCACCCCAGTAGCTGGCACACAGCTCTGTCCTCTGTCCTCAAAACAGATCTGAAACCCCACTGGAAACCTTTGCACAGGCCCCGTCTGAGCTGCCCTTTATGTAAATGGCAGTTAGTGCCAGGCAGCCTGCTACAGCAATGCCAAGAGCCCAAGCTACACCACTGCCTCACATGCCTGGCTTCCATCCCACGGGTACAGAGGCCGCTCGCAGCAGCTCCTTTACCTGCTCCTTATTGCTACTGTTCAGTAAGCCGGGTTTCTTTTTCTTTTTAATGGGGCTTGTGGATGAGTCTTGAGGAGAATGGCCATTGGAGGAATGTGGAGGGCTGGGGAACTTCCGTTTCGGGGCCGTTTTCTCGGTAGAGACAGGATCTGAAAGAGACACAGAGGACCATGTTTGAAGAGCTCTCAAGGAGGCCTGGGTCATTTGGTGAGGGTGTGCAGGTGACACAGTCACTGTGGCTCTGTTCCCGAACTCTGAGTGACGGGTCTGTACCTCCCTTCCTAGAATCTACCTATCTCTTCCTTCAGGACACTGAGTCTTTCTTCAACCTACAAAACATCTCTGTAAACTCTTATCTAGGTGCCAAGGACACAAAAAAGAGAAACCTCACACCACCTAGATTTTTTTTGGCTTCTCTTTTAAAACAAACAAAAATAAAAACAACTACGAAAGAGCAGACCACGGCCCACAGGCTCGGACGGCGCTCGCTACACCTGTGTGGCGATCACCCATCTTTACATGGGAAGCTGTCACCCACCTTTTAAAACAAAACAGCCCTTTCCACAACCTTGGCAACAAGGCCATGACCACGATTTGAATGTGAGAAATCCCCTACGAGCTCATAGACTTCAACAAGCGGCCACTGGCTGGTGACGTTGTCGTGGGAGCTGGGGTACTTGAGGAGATGGAGCCTCTCTGGAGGAAATGGGTCACTAGGGGTGCACTCTGACATTTTTTGAGCTGGGCCCTGCTTCCTGTCCTGTTCGGGAGCTGTGGCTATGAGGGGCCCAACTGCCCACTCCCACCACCACAGATAGCACCACCTACCACCAGGCTCCTAAGATGGCAGACTACATCCCCTCAAGATGGAAGCCACAAGAAACCTTACCTTCCTTAGGTTCTTGACGTGGATTTGGTCACAGCAACAAGAAAACAACACATCAAGTTACTAGAAGTGGTCACACAGGCAAGGGTGTTGCTCTGCCACCCAAGAAACACATCGCCACACCCTGCCCAACAGCAAAATCAAGACATCCCCCCCCCACCCCATGCGCTCATTCCCACTCAGCCGGCTAAGAGTAGGGTAAGCCCCTCCCACAGGTAAGTTCCCATGCTATACCCACGCCCTGTCTGAGACCCTCGTGCAAAGGCATCAGACGAAGAACACGCACTGACTCCCACCTTAAACCTACCCCTGTCAATTTGCCCTTGGTTTTTATACTCTCACCACTCCACTACCATCCACCTGTTCACCTCTAAGACCCACACAGCTCGTTCGTGCCCGATGATGGGCTCATTAACTTAAGGACAAAGGTACACCCTGGTGCACCTCACACCCTGAGGAACTGAAGCCAAGGAAGCAGAAAAGGGCACCAGGAGCCTGGAGGGTAATCAGCAGATGCTCCGTTTCAACTTGACCCTTTACCACCATGACTAGACACAAACTTCAGTGACCACAAACAGAAGTGACTGAACGCACGGCAGCCACACAACAGAACATTCTCTGGTCAGTAACAATGCTGAGTGCAAGCTGGAGAGATGGCTCAGCAATTAAGAGCCCTGGCTGCTCTTCGAGGGGACCTGGGTTCAATTCCCAACACCCACGCATCTGTAACACCAGTTCCAGGGGCTCCAATGCTGTCTTCTGGCCTCTGCAGGCACTGCACACATATGGAACACCTACACACACGCAGGCCAAACCCTTGTGCACATTTTAAAATCGAGAAGAATGCTGAACACTGCCAGGAGGCAGAGGCAGAGAGATCTCCGTGGCTTTAAGGACAGCTCCGTTGACATAGTGAATTCTGGGCTGGTGAAACCCTGTCTCAAAATGAACGTTGCAGTTAGTGAAAGGATAGCTTCGTAATGGGCTTGCCCTACAAGCAGACAGTTCCGAGTCCAGACATCATGTAAACTTAGCCATGGTTGCCTGAATCTGTAATCTCTGCACTCCTTCACCAAGATGTAAGGCAGACAGGAGACTCTCCAGAAGTTTATGGGCCAGGTAGACTCTTGTATACATGGTAAACAAGAGACTCTCTCTCTAATGGGGAGAGAACTGACACCCAAGGTTGTCCTTTCTTCTTACCTCAACACATGCATCATGTGTCTCTCTCTC